>NC_067159.1:6494472-6803222 GCF_903995435.1 Acomys russatus
CAGTGCCTGCTTTCCTGAACAGAGCTGTCAGAGCTTTTCTGATACTGTAGGAAAACAAAAAATAAACCCCCTTTGCTTAAGCAAGAGGCTGCACAGTATTTTAAAATCAAATATAAAAGAGAAGGGTCAGAGAGATTGGATTTCTGTAGGAAGATACATTTGCTGGAACAGGTAGTGAGAAATAGCTCTTCTGGTCTATAAAGTCTGTGCCACACTGAGATATGAGCAAATTCAAATAGCATCATCCTGTTGAGCATTTCTGTAAGCCTTTATGACACCAATCTTAAGGAAAAGACATGGAGTTAAAAGGAAATTGATTTTATCATAATGATAATGTTCAGTTCTTATGAAATTTGCTGTTTGCTTGCTTTGCTTGTTTTATTTCAACATACTTATGTAATCGAGGAAGACTTTAGAAAAACATTTGTCTTGAAAAAGCTGGGTAACCAATGATTAAAGATTTCGAGGAACAAACTATAGAAATGATCCCTGAGAGGGGAGGACATCCTATTGGGACTCTAGGTGAGAGAAGCATGGGAGAATGGGGAAATAGAAGGATCCAGAGGGTCCTAGAAACCTACAAGAAGAACATTATGATGGGCGGATCTGGGCCCAGGGGTCCTGCTCAAATTATGGCACCAGCCAAGGACAATACATGCCGTAAACTTCGAACCCCTACCCAGATCTAGCCAATGGACAGGACATTCTCCACAGTTGAGTGGAGAGTGGGGGCTGACTTTCACATGAACTCTGGTGCCCCATACTTGACAACGTCCCCTGAATGGGGAGACCTGGTACCCTATGTGCATATACAGGGGGAGGTAATCCCCCTCAGTCACAGTCATAGGGGAGGGGAATAAGGGGAAATGGGAGGGAGGGAGGAATGGGAGGATACAAGGGATGGGATAACAATTGAGATGTAATATGAATAAATTAATAAAAAATATTTAAAAAAAAGATTTAGAGGAAATGACTTTGTGTATAAATAAAGCCTGTGAGAAACACAGGTTGTCAGAGCAGGTACAGCCATCCTGAGATGGGGTTCCTCTCTGTCCGTCTCTCATAAAATGAAATTCCTCCCTTGGTGATCTGAGCCCTATCCTCATTTGGGCGGGGCACATATGTTAATGTTATATGTTAATTCACATGTTAATATGGCAATATAATGTGCATATAATTATAAACATATAGTTATACTACATATAATTTGCATATTTATAATATTTTAGAATGGGTTTATACTGGAGGAAAGAGTGTGAGAGTGGAAATTCAGGATTATATAAACATCTTTTTTTGGTTTCTCCCTCTTTTTTTTTCTTTTTAGACAGGGTCGTAGGTAGCCCAGGCTGGCCTGCAACTTGCTGAGTAGCTGAGAAGAGTCATCTTGAACTTCTCCCACTGCACCTTCCCAATGCCGGGCTGGTAAGTGGGAGCCACCAGCAGGTTATGCAGCACTGGGGTTGGACCAGGACTTCCTCTGTGGTAGGTAAGCAAGCGCTCTCCTGAACGATCGGTGGCCCCAGTTAAGCTTTTTTATTTCATTCTGATATTTCTTGATGTCGTCGGTGGCTTCATTAACCCCAGGACTTCTAACTCCCAAAAATAGCAAATAACTTGCCGAGAGCACACCTTTCATATGTAATGCATCTGACTCAGAGCCCAGAGTCTCTCATCGGGGCCTCATAGGCTGTCTGGTGTCAGGTAAGCGGAGATGGACGCAGAGAGCACTGACACTGCCCAAACTGGCAGTCCCAAGTCTATTCACCCCTGCATCATGCAAAAACACCGGAAAGACTCTTGTCCCTTCTCTCTGCCTCCTGACTGGCTGGCACTAGGGCCTCTGTGTGATTCTGCAGGACCCGTGAGTATAACAACAATAACAGTCACTCCCTTTTCTCTGTGTGCTCCTGGACGGCACTAAACACACTTAAGATGTGATGTAAGATGGGGCTGAATAACACTACTACAGAGTTGATAATGAACAGCAGAGCGTGGCCTTCTTTTGACCATGATGCAAATGGGCCATGCACAAGTTTGACGAACCCAACCTTAACATCAAAGAACCAAAATAGAGCAACAGCACCCCAGAGCCCACCAAATCATCCCCTGCCTGCCCCCGAGTGTAGGCTCTGACTCCTTCCTCTGCACAGGCTCGTCCTCATGCACCGAAGCAGACTGTTGGGTTCATTAGATAGATGAATGACGGTTCCTCCCTACCAAGTTCGCAAAGCCTGGGGTGAGGCTTAAATGAGGCACACAGCTTCATTGACTGCAGGCCCTTTTAGAGTCTCGTGGCATTGCGACTGCCTAGAAGGCCGTAGCATGTGAAGCTTTTTCCAAGCAGCTTGCATCTTGGAAAACGCTGTTGTTTGGTGTGGGTTTAGCACTCTGAGAAGCTCATCTGGTGGCTACTGCTGTGCTAGGTGAGTGTGGGCTGGTGTGTGTGTGTGTGTGTGTGTGTGTGTGTGTGTGTGTGTGTGTGTGTGTGCGTGCGCGTGTGCACGTGCCTGTGAGGGACTTTCAGGATTCATCTGGCTGACTCCCAGCTTTCATGAAGGTCTCTGTCTAACAGTCAGATACACAAACTGAAAGTCCAAAGTAGAAGCTTCTGTCACATGGTAGGGCCTTTTTCCTGACGCTTAATCACTAGAAAAACTGTTAAGTACCCTCTACTTAGTCTGATACATGATCTATAGCCTTACAATTGATGGTGTATTTCAGACAAATCAGACAACAACTTCTGATTTTTTTAAACATATAGCAAGCACAAGCTAGCTAGCTTATAGGCTTGGAGTTAGTTTGTTTTTATATGCATTTCTCAGCCCACAAGCCCTATCAAACTCAAATAATTAAATTTGGGGGTACTTTATGCCCGAACCTTTCTGTACCATTACTGATTCCCAAAAATCATATTTTAAAGATTGAGTCTCCACTTTTCTTTATTTTTCTCTGCTAGGGATGATCCTTAAGGACAAAGGGCTTAAATTGAAATTCAGCTCCTTATGCGCAGCAATAAATCATTGCTACCCTAAGTTCGGGAGAAAAGAAATCAGCAGGAAAAAAATCTCCCACAGGCTTCTTGATGATCTGAGGGAGTTCACAAGTCTGACATGATTGCAACACTGCTCAGCACAAGCATACGCCACACTTAAGTGTTTGCCAAGTAACGGGAGAGCCTTTCTAGGCACTAACTTGGGCCTTCTTACCAAGATGCAAAATTTTGGTGTGTGTGTGTGTGTGGGGGGGGGCAAGTTCCATGATAACCACAGGGGAATGAGTAGTTTTCTCTTCCTTTTTAATGTAAAAATGCTATTTTTCCTAACCAAGGGAGGGAGGGGAGGGAGGGAGGGAGAGAGAGAGAGAGAGAGAGAGAGAGAGAGAGAGAGAGAGAGAGAGAGAGAGAGAGAAAAGACAAAGAAAAAGCAACACAGCCCACCACAACTCCCAATGCCAAAGCTTTAAAGAAAAGTAGCTTCCTTGAGCAAGACTTGTTATTACTTGGACAGAAAATCAAGTAGTTTCATTACTCACCAGCAGCGAAGCCACATGACACAAAGGTATAGATGACACCTATTAATACTGAGCCACTGGCTACTGGCTGGCTTTCCAACTGGGAAGATGTTGGCCCAGCCAACTTTATAAATCATATCATCTTCTTCCAGAGAACCTATATTTCCTTCCGTTGTCAAAAGTAGCACTAGGTTGAGAGCTTCTGGAATTTTCTCTACCAGATTGTGTATGTCATGTTCTAGCTTGGCCTCCCCATCAGTTCTTGAATAGAGTGTGTTTATAACAATACTAGCCTCTGAGAAGGCACTTTATGGGTTGGTTCCCATACAAACACAGTGATGTTTGAAATCTATAGAGGCTGGACTCTATGAGTCCATATGAGAGCCATATGTAAATGGCTTTTCCCAGGAACGTTTGTTGTCACCATAAAATTCCCAATAGTACATTTTCATAAGCCCACACTGGGAGATCAGGAGACAGAGTTTGATGAATCTTTTATTCTATTACTCAAAAATAAAAAAAAAAGGATTTTTAAAAACACCAATTCTAGGTGAAAAAAATTCTACTTTTCCAAAGAGAGACTATTTCAGAGAGAATAATTTAGGGAACCCAGGGACCTTAGAAACCATCAAAAGAGGCAAAAAACAGAGCCTCTTGTTAACTTTGGAGAGAAAACAGCCAATACATTTTCTAAAGAAAATTAAATTTGCTATGTTAAGTTTTACCTCAGCAAATTTTGCTTGGTTTCTCATGTTTAGTGTTATATGGAGCTCATTTTGAAAAAAAACCCTTTCTTTCCTTTCTTTCTTTATTTCTCTTTCTTTCCTTTTTAAGACAGGGCTTCTCTGTGTAGCCTTGGCTGTCTTGGTCACTCTGTAAACCAGGCTGGCCTTGAACTCAGAAATCTTCCTACTTTTGCCTCCCAAGTGCCGGGATTTAAGGCATGTGCCTGGGGAAGGGCTATTGAGCCTGAAGTCATCACCTCCTGTAGCCAGGTGGGACTTCCAGTGGAGGGAGGGGCACACCAATGGAGCCATAAAACCCTTGACCCAACATTTGTCTTGCCTACAAGCAAGTATAGAGATAAAGATGGAGCAGAGATTGAGGGAATGACCAACCAATGACTGGCCCAACTTGAGACCTACTCCATAGGAGAGAGTCAACCCTTGATAATATTAATAATATCCTGCCATGCTTGCAGACTAGAACCTAGCATAACTGTCTTCTGAGAGGCTTCATCCAGCAGCTCGTGGAAACAGATGCAGAGTCCCACAGCCAAACAATAGGCAGAGCTGAGGGAGTTTTGGGGAAAAGTGGGAGGAAGGACTGAGAGACGGGGAGGGAGTCAAGGACACCACAAGAAGACCTTCAGAGTAAACTAACCTAGGCCCATGGAGGTACACAGAGACTGAACCACCAAACAGAGAGCATGCTGGGCTGGACTTGGCCCCCTACACATATGTACCAGATGTGCAGCTTGGTCATCACGTGGGTCCCCAAACAATGAGGCTGTCTCTGACTTTGTTGCCTGTCTTTGGATTCCTTTTCCGTAGCTGGGCTTCCTTGTCAGTAGGAGAGGATGTGCTTAGTCCTGCTGGGACTTGAGGTGCCCAGGGGTGGGTTGGTACCTATGATGGTGGGGCTGGGGGTGCTCCTCTTCTCTGAGAAGGAGAGGTGGGGATGGGGGCAGTGGGCATGAGGGTAGGACTGGGAAGAGAGGAGGGAGGGGGCTGGAATCAGGCTGAAAAGTGATTAAATAAATAAATGGAAAAAATTAAGACAAAAAAAAAAAAAGTGCTTGTGAGCCTAGCCCTTAATGTCATGCTTGGTTGATATTCCTGGAGGCCTGCCATTTTCTGAAGGGAAATGGAGGAGGCGTGGATGGAGGTGAGTGGTACAAGGATAGGGAAGGCTGGAGGGAGAAACTGGGAGGAGAAGAAGGCCAGCAAACTGTGGCTGGGATTTAATATATGAAAGAGGGACAGAGAGAGAGAGAGAGAGAGAGAGAGAGAGAGAGAGAGAGAGAGTGTGCCACCACCATCCAGGAAAAACAAAAACAAAACAAACAAACAAACAAAAAATGCCTTTCTTAAATGAGTAATATTTATTCCAAAGACCAGCTCATTTATAGCCCATGAATATAGTGGTCAGCATTCCATTCCTGAAAGGAAACCACATAATTTCAGAACTTAATAAAAGTTTGCTAACTGTGGAAAATTTGACAGGAGGTTAAGAGTGTGAATAGGGATGTCTTCTCAAATATGAGTCAACCATGGCCTTAAGGACGGGCTTCTGCACAGTGCCACACCTGAAAGCCTAGCCCTGGAGAAGCCCTGTGAGTTTGACGCTAGCTTGGGTTAAATGGGGAGTTCCAGAACAGCCTGGGCTACACTGAGACCCTGTCTCAAAGTTAGCCTAAAGTAGGGGGATTGAAATATTTATAAACATTGTACACCTTCTTGGTAGATTTTGAGTCTTTACTTCAAATCCTGAGTTATGCCCAGATCACTAGATCCTCAAAGACCACCAGGAGTCCAAAGCCATATGCAAAAGCAAGGGGATCTTTATTTAAGCTCGAGCCCCAGGGCTTCAGTTAGGCAGGGTTTTTCATTGTGGTTACTGCAAAGAACAGGAATGTCCAGTTTGGCAGTTGCAGGACTGGTTGACATTTAGCAAGGTTGGGTTGGCACTAGGGGATTGGTCAAACCTGACCTGAAATGCTTAACGTCTGTGGACATTGGGTACTTTCCTGCTCTCTCCTGATTGGCTCAGGCCTAGGGTGGTTCTTTTTCTGGAAGTTCCCCCCCCCCAGTAACTGGAGTGACCTTGAGACAGGCCTAAGGACAGGACTAAGATGGAATCAATCGACAAGATGGAGTCACAGTGGCTGGGTTCCACATCCTGCTCTTTAAATCCTTAGAAACGCTTTCTGAAATCGAGTGAGGTGCATACACCTTTAATCCCAGCATTCAGGAGCCAGAGGCAGGCAGATATCCGTGAGTCCCAGGCCAGCCTGGTCTACATAGGGAAACCCTGTCTAAAAGAGATGGGGATGGGATGGGGGTGGGAGAGAGGCGGGGAGGGGTTGGATACTTGTGAAAGCAAATTTTTACTTTGATAATTTTCCTTACAAAGTATTTTTTTTAAAGTATTTTTCAACATTCATGACAATTTCTTCCTGGAAGGAGGCCCAATCCAACTAAGTCATCAACTCTCACAACCAGGCTGTGTGGTGAGCTTCAGGTTTCCAACCTTCATGAGATGTAGCAAGAGTTTCTGGACTCACCAGCAGTTGAATATTGACACAGAGACTTATTAATATTTATTATAGTTAGTCCTTTAGCCGGGCGGACTCTCAGCCACTCTAATCGGACTAACACTAGCCAGCTCTACCTCTTTGCTGATGCTCACGCCATTCCCTCGGGCGCGTCTCCCTCTTCTCATTCTTCTCACAGATAACCTCTCAGCCCGGAAGTCCCGCCTTCCCCTTCCTGACTAGTCATTGGCTGTCAGATTTTTATTAAGCCAATCAGCGAGTGAAGAAGGTGTACGTTTACAAGTGATGAACCATAAGAATAACAATACCAAAATCCACCCTTTGCCAGTACAGCAGTCAACAATTGAATATACCGAGACAACCTTCACCCAGTGTACAAAAGGTTACCCCAACAGTGACCCCATGCTCAGCTTTGGAGATGCACCTGCCTGCAACTCATTTCTGCTCCTGTTCCTTGGAACCAGGAACACAGTTCTCTCTCCTCCTGGCTTTGACTCAACCGCAGTCACACCCAGGATCCCCCCTGGCTTCTCATGAGACATGCTCTTTGGCTTTCTGTCTCCATACTCTCTCCAGCAAGCCGACCCGAACCTGCCAGCCTGTAGTTGGCAGGAGCCAGCCAAGATGAGGGGACGGAGGCAGGATAGAACTTTCCCTGTCATTTCTCTCCGTCCCCTGGCCACTCTTTCCACCACCGCAACCGTTCTCCCCACTCTAGACACCAACGGGGTCACGAGCCCACAGCTTTGACAATGGCGTGTGGCGTCAGCCCAGCCAGGATAAACCGCATTTGCGCCTGTTTTAGGAGCATCTTTCTTGGGAGTCCCATAGCACACAGTCAAACAGGACAGATGCGGCTACATAGAGCCACTAAATGAAGCAGAAGACATTGAGGAGTCAGAAGGTGACGTCTTCTGTGTCTACTCAGCGACACGGGCTTTGTGCGGAAGCATTAGGGCTCTCAGAACTCAACGAAGCTTCGCTTACGACGATGTTAGGCACACATGATAAATGAGATGCTCTTCATCCTTAATTAAAGATTCAGATTTCTAAAATAAATCACCACTGCCACCACCACCACCACCACCAGCAGCAGCAGCAACAGCAGCAGCAATAGCGGCAGCTCTCAGGGAAATGAGGGCCTCCACCCCACCTGCCTGCTCACTCACCCGTCCTGTCCTCCTCCTCCTCAGAGTGTATACTTAGCTCGGTTACCTAATTAGGTTAACAAGCATTTTAAATGAACCCAGCTTCCACTACCACAGTTAAGATCAGATTTGAGATTTATAGAACTCAAACAGAAACTCTGGGCTTAGGCTTGGCAGCACTTCAAATATTTGTACTTCTAGTCACTTGGCAGAAAAGATGAATTCGATCGCATGCACTCCCGTTCTCACCCTGCCTGCTCTCCTCTGACCCTGGTGTTGGCTGTCCCTGCATTTTAATTTAATTGGCTCCTTTCCAGGCACTGTTAGAACAAACAAGATAGCAGTTCAGAATCCTCTCGTGCCTGCAGAGACACTACTTCTTGATGCCTAAGAACAAGAATGAGCCCTTTTTTCTTTTAATAGGGATAAAAGTTCAACAATGGGGGCTGGAGAGATGGCTCAGTGGTTAAGAGCACTGTCTGTTCTTTCAGAGGTCCTGAGTTCAAGTCCCAGTAACCACATAGTAGCTCACAACCATCTATAATGAGATCTGGGGATCTGGTGCCCTCTTTTGGCGTGCAGGCACACATGGGGGCAGAATACTATATAAATAATAAATAAATTAAAAAAACTTTTATTAAAAAAGTTCAACAATGGGTATGGTGGTACATATCCTTAACCCCAGTACTTGTGAGACAGAGGCAGGCGAATCTCTCTGTGAGTTCAGGGCCAGCCTGGTCTACATAGCAGATTCTAGGCCAGCCAAGGCTATGTAGTGAGACCCTAAAACAGACTGTCAAACAGGAAGGTGCCCAGAACTGAAACTTTTCTTCACTTAAACAGAACTGAAAGAGAATGTGGAAGAAAAAAACTTTCACACCAGATCAAGTCGACATTATTTGGTCCCATGGGCCAACTTACAATAACAGAAAAAAAAAAAAAAAAAAAAAAAAAAAAAAGAAAGAAAGAAAGAAAGAAGACAAAGATGGAGGATAAAAGCATAAAACTCCTCGTTCTAGGCTAACAGGGCAACCATGCTCCTGGAAAGGCAGCTTACACCTGACTTGTGACTATCATGAGCCCATTGCTGAATTTAAAAAGACCATAGAAAACAAACTTCAGGGAGCTAGTGAGAAAAAGCAAATCAGTGAAAAGAGAAGGAAAATTCGACTGGCTTCAGTGTTGACTTTAAGGAACATAAAGTACCAAAGACACTGGTGCCATAGTTACTTGTCTTAGTTCTATTCCTGTGAAGAGACACCCATAACCAAGGCAGCTTATAAAAGAAAGCATTTCATGGGGGGCTTGCTTATGGTTTCAGGGGGTGAATACATAGCCATTGAGAGACTGTCCCTGGCGACACACCTCCAATAAGACCATAAACCTTCTAATCCTTCTAACCTTCCCCAAGCAGTTCCACCGACTGGGGGCCAAATATTATAATACATGAGTCTCTATGGGGGCCGTCCCAGCACACCACCACATCCCTAGAGAAAACGAGATTGTTAGGTTTCAAACCCAGGGCAAGCAGCTGAGGTGCTTATTTAGCATATCAAAGTGGCCCTGGACTCTAGGATCTTCCAGTATCCCTCGGTCCTGAAGTGTTACCCGGGATGGCTGTCATAGCTCCCCAGCCCAGGGGCCAGGCTGCCTTTCTCCCAGAGGCCCCTTCCCTATATAATCTGGACATTTTGGCTACCTGCCTCCTCGACCCCTTTTTGGCCTTTGGCCCTCTAGCTGGTGTTCTTGGTTTCCTTCCCTGCTTTCCCCTCCCCCTCTCCCCACATGGCTCAGGGTCATGTCCACTCTGGGCTCCCAGATGTGTCTGCCTCTGGCTATGCTCTCCCACAGAGCTATAATAAACCTTCTCCTCTTCCATACCTAGGAGCAGATATGTCCTGTCCTTTCCTTTTGGTCTCTGGTTTCATTCAGAGATTACGCCAGTCTGTTGCTGGCTAAGGACGGAGTTACACTGGACATTCCTTCTACATTAAGGAGTGAGAGGAACAAATATCCACAGCTCTGTGTGCATGTGATCCGGAGTTGAGGAAATGTGAAAACAATATTTGATTAACATTTTGCCATTGAAATATGCAGCTAAGACTCACCCTAGGACTTTGTTTAAGAACATAATATAAAGACAAAAGCATTTGTGAGCCTGGAAATGTGGTGCTACATCAGAAATCCTGAGTAGATTAAGACACCGTTTCTTTAACCTTTTTTGCCCTGTGCTGGGGATTGAACCCAGGATTTTCAAATATCCTAGACAAATACTGTACTATACCTTTAGCCTTTAAGTCTTTTCATTTTAAAAAAAAAAAAAAAGGTTTGTTAGCTAGGCACAGTGGTGCATACCTGTAATCCTGGCCCTCGGGGAGGTAGAGGCAGATTAATCTCTGTGGGTTCCAGGCCAGCCTTGACTACAGAGTGAGTCCAGGACAGCCAAGGCTACACTGAGAAATCGTGTTTCAAAACAAACAACAACGAGAAAAGATTTATTATTTATTATGACATAATTGTGTCTATGTGCATATGTGTGCAGTTCCTGAGAAAGCCAGCAGAGGGCATCAGAGCCCTTGAAGCTGGGTTAACAATGGTTCTGAGCTGCCTGAAGAAGATGTTATTTCTCAAGAGGAGGGGTGGGTCTATTTCTCCACATTCATGAGTCTGGACTGGGCCTGTGACTTCTCTGGCCAGTTGAATACAGCAGAAATGATGTTATTCCTGTCTTGGGATTCATCTTTAAGAGAACTGATAGAAGCTGAGTGTGGTGGAGCACACATTAATCTTAGCCCCCAGGAGGCAGAGGCAGCCCATCGCTGTGAGTTGGAGGCTAGCCTGGTCTACATAGGAAGTTCCAGGACAGACAGGACTGTTACACTGAGGGACCCTGTCTCAAAACAACAACAACAACAACAACATGCAAAAACAGGAAGAGAGAGAGAGAGAGAGAGAGAGAGAGAGAGAGGACTAGTAGCTCCCTTCTGTTGGAACCCAGCCACCATGCTATGAGGAAGCTCAAGCATCTCAGCACAGTATTAAATTTGATAATAATATTAAACTTGAAACTTTTACCAAAAACAACACAGTCCACTTCTATAAAACGAGTCCCATCCATCTACCTAGCTTTTCTGCCAGAATAGCTGCAGAATACCTGTGTTTATAATACTGGGTAACAAGTATTAATAGTACTTCTAGATATAATCTTAAGGATGAATTTTTAATTTAAAAAATTTTATATTACATGTATGAGTGTATTTATCTATTTGCTATGTGTGTGTGGGCACCATGGGGTATGTGTGTGTGTGTGTGTGTTTGCACCATGGTGTGTGTATGTGTGTGTACTATGGTGTGTGTGTGTGGGCATTATGGTGTGTATGTGTGTGCACCATGGTGTATGTGTGTACACCATGGTGTGTGTGTGCATGTGTGTGTGTGTGCGCGTGCACGTGTGTGTGTGTGCACCACAGTGTGTGTATGTGTGTGTCCCATGGTGTGTGTGTGGACACTATGGTGTGTATGTGTGTGTGTACCATGGTGTGTGTATGTGTGTGTGTACACCATGGTGTGTGTATGTGTGTGTATACCACAGTGTGTGTGTGTGCACCATGGTGTGTGTATCTGTAGGTCTGAGGCCATTATCTCCTTCCACCTGTGGGTCTTGGGGATGGAACTCAGGCCATCAGGTTTGTGGGAGTGCCTTTACTATTGAGCCGTCTTGCTGACTCAGGATGAATTTTTAAAAACTTGTTTTGTGTACTCTTTTAGTTGCTTAAGAATCTCACATGTAGTATTTTCGAAAACCAGTAAAATCACCGATATTTGTTAAAACTTGGAAAGAAATTGTTGGAAAGCCATTTTTTTTTTTTTCAGTAGTGAGCCAACACTCAGAAGTCCGTAGGTTGGAAGTGACCTGAGGGACCACTGAGTGCCACTTTATGGTGTGACGAAGAAGGTGAGATCCAGACAGTGACTTGCTTGCACTTCAGTCCCTGGAAGAAGAAGAAGAAGAAGAGGAAGAAGAAGAAGAAGGAGGAGGAGGAGGAGGAGGAGGAAGAGGAGGAGGAGGAGGAGAAAGAGAAGAAGAAAAGCAGTCAATCATCAGTAGTCAATTACCTGGCCCATTACCTCCTCGCTGAGTGTGACGGGACTTACTGAGTTGTGTAGTACTCCGTTCCCAAAGTGTGACCGGCTAAACTGGCCTGCTTTCTCTAGCACAAATCTACCCATTTGGATGGAGCTCGGGAGCCATAAATGTGTTCAAGACAGGTACAGCAGAAAAATTACACCACCAGTCTGGCTTCTAGGCACCTTAGCAGAAGTCAGAAAGGTTTCTTCTGTTCTCTCAGTGTGCGTTCCTTGCCTGGGTGTCCTCCTCAGTCCTCCTCTGTCCAGGGTGTTCCTGTGGCAAACACGAGGATCTTTGCAGAGGAAGGACCCAAGAGTCTTCTTGAAAATGGCAGCTCTGAGGTGGAGGGCCTGCTCTGGAGAGAGACAGAGTGCTCCAGAGGCCTTTGATGACACATGTTGCAGATTGCCCACACTCCTCCTAGTCACCGAAAGAATTACTTGTTAGGTTTTTCAACTGATTTCCTGGGAGTCATCCAGATGGCTTGGGAGTCCTGCCGTAGTCCTGGAGGTCTGTCACATGCCTTTCTTAGTTGCTAGGGCTCTGAAGAAGACTGTGGTTCCCTGGGTCTGCTCAGCCTGCCCTTGTGTGGCTGACTGCTTGCTGACCTCTGTGTGGGATCTCTGCCAGCCCTGCTCTTTACTGAGATGCACACTGCAGAGTTCCTTTCCCCTAACTCTTCCCTGACATTGCGCTGAACTTACCATTTCCCAGCATTCATAGGCTCTCTGGTGACCTTAGTGGGAAGGGAGCCAGCCTCCAGCAAATCTCCTTTTTGACAATAGAGAAACATGACCGGGAAACAGGCAATAAATACAGATCCGGGGCAGCAAAGATGGAAACCTGCTGTTTTGTCCAACTGCATCAAGGAATGGAAACAGGCAAGGACCCGTCTTGTCTGAGTCGATTTACCGATGCTCCTGCAGGCTTTCTTGCTTTCTCAGCTGCCACCAGAGGGCTGGAGTGGCTTGTGTGTGTAATCCATCCAGCTCTTCCTGGCTAACTCCTGATGACTTCAGGAGTTAGCACGGGGCCTTTAAAGTCATGTCTCGCTCAGGACGTTTGAGAAATAGGGCAAGGAAACACAACCAGGCAGGGTTTGAACTGTTTAAGGAAAAATGCTCCCTCTAGCCACTGGCACTCCAGAGCCTGTATGCCGAGTATTAAGATGAGCATAGAGCGAGGGGGTGTGGCCTCGGGGATTCTGAAGAGCTACGGTGAAGGATTCATATGACTCTCATTGTTTTTGGAGAGGGAAAAAAAAAAAAAAAAAAAAAAAAAAAAGACAAAACATCGTGGCTCCTGCAGTTCTATTTTTTAATGAAAAGAAAACAATGTGCTCAAAGCTCTGATAAAGGATGTGCACGCTGCTGTGGGCTATGGGTGCTGGGAAGAAAGGGAACAGGGGAGCCGAGTCAGCCAGGAGAACGGAGGCATGGAGGCTGAGGGCAGGTCAAGGAGGGCTCTCAGAACAGGGCTCTGTGGTGAATGGTGGGTAGAGGTCCCTGTTGTGTATCCCCTCCACTCCTCACCTGGTCAAAGGTCATGAAGAAAGACTCCAGTCAGTGCTGGCAGGATACGCAAATGCTTGCAAACTGGGGCCGTATATCACAGGAGAGAAATAATGAATACATTGCATTGGTGGGAGGAGCAGCCAGCACCACCGTGTGTGTGTGTGTGTGTGTGTGTGTGTGTGTGTGTGTGTGTGTGTCTGTGTCTGTGTCTGTGTGTGCACACACACAGACACACACACACACTCACACTCACACATGTGAAGTAGAGTGTCTTGGGAAACAGAAAGGAGGCTAGGTTGACACTTTTACCCTGGGCTTCAAGTAGACTGAATCTAGCAGGACTAGCAGCCGCTCCAAGCACTCAAATCTCAGCTGGCCCAGAGGAGAGGCTGCCCACTATTTAAGGCAATGCCACATGTCCAGGACGCAGACTCCTGCAAGTACGACAAGTCACAGACTGTTCCCTGGGTAGCTGCCCACCCACATCAAAGCTCACAGGCCATTGCAGGGAGCTTACAAATCCCACCAAAAAAGCCCTTGCCTGCCTCCACACAAGCAAGACCTCTGCTTAAGAAAAATCGGACCAGTGAACAAAGAGCCATCTTCAGAGACCACAGATGGCTCCCCCGTTTTCCACACCACGCTCTGGCTTCAATTGCCCTTCCAACCTCATATTTTCCAAGAAATGCAACCTCGGAGAGCCCTGGTTCTCCGGGGACCTATCTTGATGCTGCTTGGCCCCTTCATTCAGTTTTCTGAGTGGCAGAGGCTCACATCGGGTCATTGGAAATGATTTCATTGTGCACAGCACGTGCGGGGCAGGAAATGGCAGAGCCCGCAGGGCCTGAGACCAGCCAATGGCTTGCAAAGGACGGAGGAGCTGACCTCCTCTCTGGACCGCAGCCGCCCCACTGGAAGGAGTTTTTAATTATATCACTGAATTGTATTTGTCTTATAAAAGCACACCATGGGTGAAATATTAAAAGGGCACATACTCTTTTCCAAAAGAATGAGTTTTCCTGCCAGAGTATTTTATCGTAACAATAATCCTGACAAAATCAATGTGACACCGGAGCCCCCACCAGGGAGAGTTGATGACAGCCCAGTGGTTTGGTCCTTTTATTCAGGACAGACTATGGAGCAGTCTCATTCTACATTTATTGGTTTATTTATCTGTAGGCATAGTTTTGGGGGGCTACTTTATTGGGTTCTTATATCTACCTCCCTTCCAGCCCTTATTCTACCCTAATCCCTTCTGATTCCCCAACACCAGGTAGGGGAGAAAGAAGGTTATAGGGAAAGGGGCACAGACCTCTTTAGACTACTTCCTGCTCATTAGGGCCTTTGGGTTCCTCGGGGCAAGTCCACTCTTTGTCAGACTATCCAGCAATCCAGCAAAACCAGCAAATGTAGTAGCAACCACAGCAGCAGGACCACCACCACCGCCACCATCACCATCACCACTGCCATGACGACGACCACCACCACCATCACCACCATTGCCACCAGCACCACTACCACTGCCACCATGTGCAGTAGCAGCAGCAGCAGCAGCAGCTGCCACCCTAGGCCCTCTCAGGTCCCCAGAATTCTAAAGATAAACTATCTACAGCTGGCAAAAATCATGGTCCTTCTAGAGCACGAGACAATCATAGTTAACAGCTGTGGACAACCTGAAGCAGTCCCATATCCCACAGCTGGGGTTAAAACAAAAGCACAGTCACATAACGTAACTGGGTTTTTTGTTTTGTTTTGTTTTGTTGTTCTGTTTTCTAGACAGGGTTTCTCTGTGTAGCCTTGGCTGTCTTGGACTCACTTTCTAGACCAGGATGGCCTCAAACTCACAGTGATCTGCCTGCCTCTGCCTCCCGAGTGTTGGTATGCGCCACCATGCCTGGCTTCATAACTGGGTTTTTTAAGAAACCAAAATTCTTACGACATTTAGCCCTCCTGAGGGTCCTACCAAGACCCATCTTACATGTGGGGAGCCTGAAGCTCACAGGGACTTGTTCAGAGTCATGGCCAGCTAGTGTTTAGAGATGGGAATTTAAATGAAGTCCCCTGGTTATAAAGCACATCATATACCGCACAGCACATGTTTTAAATGGAACCCTTTCCCACCAAAGTAACAGGCAGATCCACTGTTAAAAGCTAAGTCACTACTAGCAGGCGCATAGTAGCACTCTCCACTTGGGACCCCACTCCTTTCCTTTGTATGAGGCTTCACCAACAGTCAGTGTATGTATGTATGTGCAGTGTGTGTGTGTGTGTGTGCGTGTGTCTATGTGTGTATGTGTGTGTGTGCATATGTGTGTGTGCACGCGCGTGTGTCTGTCTGTCTGTCTGTGTGCATGCCTTCACTACATTGTCTGCGTGGAGGTCAGAAGACTTCTTCACGCAGGTAGTTCTTCCTTCCAGTTTATGTGGATTCCAGGCACTGAACGTGGGTTTTCAGCGTGACGTCATTAGGCAGCATCACCTTCACGCACCGAACCATCCTGCCACTCTCCATATTTCTTTAAAATATACTTTTATTGTCATTTATAGTGTTTTTCAACTCTTTGTTCCTTTCTGGAGATAAAAGCCACCCCATGTAAGCTTATTGCTCAGGAGTCACCATCAACAAGCCCCTAAATGCTCATAGAACTGAAAATTTCTCAGGACACTGTTCTGCCTTAAATGTCTGCTCTCTCCCTCCCCGGTGCTGTGAGCGGCTCAGTCTTTAGCCTTTCTTTACCTCTACTATGGCTCTGAGAATTACTTCCATTTCTGGATTTTCACCCCTTACTACCCAATTGTCCTCTTTCCCTCTCTCTCTCTCCCTTCTTGTTGACTTACTTACACTGAGAATTTCATATGTGTGCACGCGGTATTTTGGTCATGTTCACCCTCCCAGTCCTACCCCTAACTCCTCCTGAATCCATCCCAACCCCTCCCAACCTCATATTTGCTTTTTAATTTTTATTACCCGTGAACTATAATTTGCACTGCCCATATATACATGGGTCAGAGGCCTTCCTTCCTTTTACAGGTTTTAGTGTGGTATAATCTCAGTTGTTTCCTGGGGAAGGCTACGTACGTACAAGAAGATTTTTGAGACCTTGCCTATCTGAAGTGCCTTTTGCTACCTTTGTCCTTCAGAATTTTAATGGCTTGGTTCCACTGTTTTGTAGCCTCCATGGTTGGTGGTAAGAGGACTGGTAAGCACATGCCTTATACTGTGAATTCCAGGCTAGCCTGGGCTAGGGCAGCCTCTGTCTTTCAAGACAAACAAGCATGCAATGAAACAAAGGAGGAAGTGGGGCTCTGGGATGGACAAATGTGCTTTTTGCCAGGCCTGACAACCTGGGTTCCATCCCCAGGGCCCACACAGTGGAAGGAAAGAACCTGGAAGCTGTCACTTGCTGTGACACATGTGCCCATGCGTCAGTAAGAAAGTCAGTAAATAATAAACAGGAAGAGGAAGCGCAAGGGGGAAGCACTGCCCTTCTGAGCCCTGGGCACCTTCAGAAATGTGTGTGTGCTCTTTCTAAGTTCTCTGCTCTGCTTTCCCAATTTTACTATCCCTTTAAAAAACATTTATGGGCCGGGTGTGGTGGCGCACGCCTTTAATACCAGCACTTGGGAGGCAGAGGCAGGTGGATCTCTGGGAGTTCGAGGCCAGCCTGGTCTACAAAGCTAGTCCAGGACAGTCAAGGCTACACAGAGAAACCCTGTCTTGAAAAACAAACAAACAAACAAACAAGATTTATTTCTATTTGTGTACACACGGGCATACATGTGTGTGTGTGTATGTGTGTCTGTATGTGTGTGCCTGTGTGTGTATTCAAATGTATGTTCAGGTGCCCATGGAAGCCAGAAACAGCTGTCAGATTTCCTGGAGCTGAACTTATAGGCAGTTTTAAGCCCCCCAATGTGGGAATGCTGGGACCCAAACTCAGGTCTTCTGCAAGAGTAGCAAGTGCTCTCTGTCTCTGAGTCATATCATCAACCCTTAGCATCTTTTATCAAATTGGTGTACTGGAAGTTTTTAATATAAATTATTATTTCACGTGTATGTGTGAGTTCGTGTATACTCTATGTGTGCAAACAGCTAGAAGCCAGAGGAGGGTGTTAGATCCCCTGGAACTGGAGTTGCAGGCAATTGTGAGGTGCCATGTGGGTGCTGGGAATTGAACCCAAGTTTCCTTCAAGAACAGCGAGTGCTTTTAACCACTGAGCCACTGCCATTTCATGATTATGGACCTCAGTTTCTTTTTCTTTTTCTTGAACCTCAGATTTGATTTATTGATTATTACTTATTTGTTGTGTGCTAGGGATTGAGCTCAGAACCTTGACATCCTAGGCAAGTGATTTATTGATAAATCACAGCACTAGTTCAACTTTTCCTTTAAGACAGAGGTTCTCACCCTGTGGGTCGTGACCCCTTTGGGGTCACATATCAGATAGCCTGCACACCAAATATTTACTCTGTGATTCGTAACAGTAGCAAACTTACAAACAGAAGCGATGAAATAATTTTATGGCTGGAGGTCGCCACAACGTGAGGAGCTATATTAAAGGGTCACAGCGTTAGGAAGGTTTAGAGTCACTGCTTTAAGACAAGCTCTTCTTCTCCAACCTTCCAAGGACTGGGACTACAGGCCGTGAGCCACCAAAACCAATTTAATGGCTGCTGTCAGCACCAAGGGCTAATAGCCATCTTCAGTTGTTGTTGGTCTCTCCCAAGCTTCGGAGACTGATTCAATTTCCTCTCCACTGGCATCTGCTTGGTGGGCTGGGTCAGGAAAAAGGACAGTCTATTGGCTTCCTTTATCATCAGGCCTTTTCCCTACCCAAGATGCACTCTCCTGCCTTCGTAGGCATGTGGGATCTGCAATTCCAGAACCTTCCTAGAGGCCAGCAGTAGAAGCCTGCCTGCTTCTTCCTGAATCCCATCTTGCTGTTTGCTTCCTTTGGTTTGTTGGCTTCTTGGCTTTTCGAGCATTTTCCAGACACGCCCATCTGTTGCCTTTCCTCTGTATTCTTTTAAACACTGAAGCACCTCAGTGGACTTTTGGTTGGAAACTGGTGGAAGCGTCTGCTCCAGTTGCCATGCTTAAGCTGAGGCGCTTGGAGTAGCCGCTCCAACCCCAGGGTTGAGAAGAAGCTGAGGTCAAGAAGCACATGGCTCATGAATTGGAGTCCTTGACATCCGGCCTGCTGGCTTTGCTTCTAGGACACATGAGCTATGTGACACAACCCCTTTGGTGGGGGGGGGGGCTGGTGGGCGGAATATCCCTTTCACAGGGGTCACATATCAGATCTCCTGCATACCAGATATTTACACTAGGTTCATTAACAGCAGCAAAATTACAGTTATGACATAGCAACAATAGTTTTATGGTTGGGGGGGGAAAGCGGTCACCATAACATGAAGAACTGTATTAAAGGGTTGCAGCACTAGTTGAGGACCACTGCCCTAAGTAATCATAGGGATTCAGGGAGAGCATTCTTGTAGGAGTCACTGGGCTAGGCTGGCTGTGAAGCAGCCATTATTAATTAATTATTAATGCTTTCCCATTATTCTGCTGCCAGCTGGCTGGGCTTCGAACACACGTGGCTGAGCAGCTGTAGGGCTGGCTCACTGTGAAGGACCAGAGTCTCCTTCCCAGGGTTTCTTGGCAGGTCTCAGAATGGCTTGGCCACTGGGGAAAGCCAGGCTGCTTTGGCTGGATGCAACTTTGTCCCCAAAAGTGTGCCAGTATCTTGACCTGTTGTACCTGCTGTTGGACGAGCCTGGGTGAAATGCCGACTCCTCTGCCACTTTCCTACCCTCCAGCTCGTACCCACAGTCCTGTGGGACCCAGGAGGCCTTTTCTACAGGGATGCATTCACTTCTTTTTGTTTTTCAAAACACGCGTTCTCTGTGTATCCTTGACTGTCCTGGACTTGCTTTGTAGACCAGGCTGGCCTTGAACTCATGGAGATCTGCCTGCCTCTGCCTCCCTGAGTACTGGAATTATAGGTGTGTGGCACCACACCTGGTTGCATTCACTTCTTTATCAAACGCTGTCCCACCAGGTAGCCTGCTCATCAGTGAGGCCAGTTAACACTGCCTTTGTCCTATCCCAGTGCCTGGCACGTACTTGGTGGTGGTCAATGTGAGGCTGAGCCTCTGTGTGTGTGTGTATGTGTATGTTTTAACCAGCAATAGTGATGAGTTTCTGTTACAATAAATTGTATCTGTTCAGCCTAGGAAGCCAATATCTGACACAAAGAGACTGAAATGTCAAGTCAAAGTTGTAAGCACTATGCCGGGCAGAATCTAAACTGCTACTAATCTAACAATAAATGAAAATAAACTACTCTAATCCTCATATCCTACATATATACCAAGCACTTTGCAATCTGCTACTTCTCTAGTGGCTTCTCTCCTCCAACTCTCTCCATCAACTGTCAACCGTCAACTCTTAACAGTCAACTGTCAATTCCCTGCTCTGCCCCCTCTCCAGGAAATCCCGCCTTCCACTTCCTGTCCTTCTGCCCAGCTGATTGGCTAAACAGCGCTTTATTGACAGTTGTTACATCCACTCAAGACATTCCTCCACAAGCTTCTCATGAGATAGTCCATGCTGTAGTTTTTAGAGTTGTTTCAAGGTCCTTACCGGCAATACTCTGATTAGCAGCCCCGCTGCAGGAGAGCTCTCAGGCATGAGTCAGCCGGAAAGTAGAATTAGCAGGCCCAGTTGGGATGCACTCTTCCTTAGGGGAGTGCAAGAGGCCTGCTCCTCATTCTTGTTCTTCTTTAGGGCTCACTTTGTTCCCTCAATGCTACTGTGATGGGCCCAGGTCACCTGGCTTTTCTTCTTCTTCTTCTTCTTCTTCTTCTTCTTCTTCTTCTTCTTCTTCTTCTTCTTCTTCTTCTTCTTCTTCTTCTTCTTCTTCTTCTTTCTTCTTCTCTTCTTTCTCTTTCTTATTTTCTTCTTCTTCTTCTTCTTCTTCTTCTTCTTCTTCTTCTTCTTCTCCTCCTCCTCTCTCTCTCCCTCCCTCCCCTCTGTTTTAGTGGATGTAAGCATGTTTTCATTTTGATCCCAAGGGTGAGATGTGAAACAGACTTGTGAGAGGGCACGTGGTATTTGTCCAATAGAAGAGGAACTGCCTCATGTGGGGCACAGTCTTCACCAGCTGATAAACACCCTGGTGTGGGCTCTGAGAGGAGATATGCATGAGCCCCAAACCAGAGGCTTGGTCTTTTGGCTTTTGCATCACTTCACATTACTTGGCTGCTCATCACTTCGAGATGTTCCTAGAGAGAAACGCTCCAGAGAGTGCCTCAAGGTTCCGGGTTCTGGGTGCTGCTGCTCCCCCAGGCTCCAGCTTCTGTGATTGCGGTCACTTTTGCTGAATTTCTGGTTTTCTGTTTAATGGGTCTGCTGGAATCCTGATGATGAAGAGTGGAATCAGCCCAAGGAACTGAGTCTGAAAGGTCTATGAAAGGTCTACTTCTCCTGTTCCCATTAACCTCTTTTTCTCTCTTATCTAGCATAGGTGGGCTGGAAGGGCATTAAAGAACCCTAAATAAAGTAGGTTTGTAAAAAATCAAAGCCTACATACAGGGTGCATGTCCTGTGTGTGTGCACCTGTGTGTGTGTGCGTGCATGTATGTGTCTCTCTCTGTGTGTGTTGAGCAATGCTGGGCTGTAATCTGCAAACACTCTGGTTCTAGGTTCTAACCCGAAGGTAGGCAATGGCCCTGTGCAAACACCAGCTGAACAACTTTATTTCATGGCATGCGGGACTGGAAAATGAATGGCTGATGTTATAAGCACTGGGCTTACCTCTAGGGAGATGTGCCTGCATGCAGGATGGGAACAGGTTCTTTGTGGATATGCTGGGAGAGGCTGTGTTTTCATAGGGCTCTGTAGAATCTGGATCAGACCTAAAGGAATATCACTGGTAAACAAACAAACAAACAATCGCCCCCCCCCCCCAAAAAAAAAAACCAAAGGAAAGATATCCTCAAAGGGATATGCCAAGATCATTCCCTTGGACAGTTTAGAAAGAGGCTACGGAACAATCCAGAAGCTCAAAAAACTGGTAAGTGGACAAAGAAAATGTAGTGCATCCTCCTGATGGGTCCCACTTAGTAGATAGGTGAGACTCTCCACACCACTGTGCGGAGGGAACGAGCCAGACAGGAAGCTACATAGTGTACGGCTCCGTTTTGATGAACCTCTGAAGCAAACAAACATATGAGCGGGGAGCAGATCAGTGTTTGTCTCAGGCTGGGGGAGGGGTAGGCATGAGTTATATCAGGGCACAGTGCTGCTCCTTGAAGTACCCAGACTGCTCTGGAACCGGATGGTGATGGTTGAATAACTGCATAAATTAAAAGCCATCAAGCTAGGTTCTTAGGATGGAGAATTGTACAACATGTAAATTAGGTATCAGTGAAGCCGCCCAGTGTGTGTGTGTGTGTGTGTGTGAAAGGACAGACAAAAAGTTACTGATACATTTCCCATTCAACTTAGGGAAATGGTGAGAAAGCAGCCAAAGCTCCGTAGTTCTCCTGGGTGCGTCAACCTTGAGATTTCTTTTCCTTTCAATTTAAATGTTCTGTCTCCTTGTCCTTGGAGGGAAAGTGATGGCACAGAAGCCTCTTTTTAGCTGAAAGTTGAAGCAGAAAAGTGAGGGAAGCATGTTTGGCTGCCTTGGGCTGCCTCCCCCACACCTAGCCTCCCAGCTCACCGCCCGGCAGCCTCTTCACAGCCTCTTTTAGCTATGACTTTAGTCATCCCAGCACAGCGCACAGAGACCAAAATTACCAGTGTGAGCAAGTTCAGCCTACACATTTCAGCTCTAGCCATGTAAAAGCTCGCGTGCTTCCTTACAAGCCTGTCCAGGAGGGCCTCTGGGGTTCCAAATGTGGTTGGCTGGCTTTGCTTGCTAGCGTGCCTGTGAATGCCCTGACTCCAGGCCAGAACCCAGGGCCATGAAGGCTAAGCCTGGTAGGCACCCAAAGAGCAGTAAAGGGATTGTAGAGAGCACCATCACCAGGTGCTGTGTTCTTATGTGACCCAGAACTCCCCCTTAATCTTAATCCATACCAACCACACACCAGACTGCCATTCATTTCTCCAGAAAATTGAGGTAGAGTGGTGAGGTCAACAGTGACAGAGACGGGGGCCCAAATTCATGGCAGTCTTGTTGCCTCACCCTCTTGAGTTGCTGGGGTTGCAGGTTCAAGCCACAATACCTGACTAAAGTCAATAATTTTCACTTAAATTAATTGTATTTATTATACAGTTGTTCCGTGGTATCCTCGGAAGTTTGCCTCAGGCTCTCTGAAGGTGCCCCAAACCACAGATACTCAAGGCCCTGTAAAGATGATATAATGCTTGCACGTAACTCTCCAACATCTCCTGAGTACATGTATTTACTGGTTTAGGGAGGGTCTACCTGTGTAGCCCAGTCAGGCCTTAACATTCTTCTAATCCTCTCTGCTCTAAGATTACAGCTGTGTGACCCTCTGCCTGGCCCTGCTGAGCACTCTCAGTTGCTGCTGCATTATTCATGAGACCTAATGCCTTGTATTGTGAAGGGAATCATGACAAGAAAAATGTCTGCACATGTTTTTTTAAAATTTTTAATATTTTTAAAATCTGTATTGATTAACTTCAGGAATGTGAAATCTGCAGTTACAGAGGACAAATGCAGTGCGTGTGGGGATAGGTATACAAGCACATGTGGCACGCACATATAGTAGAAATACACTATTATACTGTGTCTGTATACAAAGCTTTATATGATATCAAGTCTCTCTCTCTCTCTCTCTCCTCTCTCGTAGGTATATATGCACATGTGGCACATAAATACACTATTACACTATATCTGTATACAAAGTTTTATATGGCATGAAGACTGTGTGTGTGAGTATGTGTGTGTGTGTGTGTGTGTGTGTGTACACTCATGTGTGTGTGCCTGTTGTGCATTAGGCCTCCCTGTTTTAAGCCCCTTATATTAAACTTTCACCACATCACCTCCTACCCCAAACTGACTGGAACTCACTGTGTTGCAAGTTTGCCGAGGATAACTTTGAATTTCTGATTCTCTTGCCTCCTTCTCCTGAGTGCTAGGATTGCAAGCTGCACCACTATGTCTGGTTTTTGCACATTGGAGATTGAGCCCAGGGCTTTGACTGTTTTAGGCAAGCACCTTCCCAGCTGAACTACATCTCCAGATAGCAGGAACTGTCTTTTGAGAGACAAGGAGATTGTGATACAAAGAGGTGAGATGAAGAATTGTGGGTTTTTTTTATTTTTATTTTTTATTTAATTAATTTATTCAGATTACAACTCAATTGTTATCCTATCATTTGTATCTCCTGTTCCTCCCTCCCTCCGCTTTCACCCTATTCCCCTCCCCTAGGTCCCCCACTTTATGGTCTTAGGCTATCAAGTCTCATCTTGGTAGCCTGCTTATTCTTTCTTTGAGTGCCACCAGGCCTCCCCACCAAGGGGAGGTTGTCAAATATGGGGCACCAGAGTTCATGTCCAAGTTAGTCCCCACTCTCCATATAACTGTGGAGAATGTTCTGTCCATTGGCCAGATCAGAGTAGGGGTTTGATGTTTACCACTTGTATTGTCCTTGGTTAGTGCAATAGTTTGAACAGACCCCCCAGGCCCTGATCCACCTGTTACAATGTTCTTCTTGTAGGTTTCTAGGACCTTCTGGATCCTTCTATTTCCACATCCCCTATATTTCTCTTACCTAGAGTCCCAGTAGGATGCCCTCACATCTATCCCAATCTCCTAGTAAGTGGAGACTTTCATGGAACATACCTTTTGGGCTTTCTCAGAAAACTGGGAATAGGGCTTCCTCAAGACTCAGCTATTCCACTCCTTGGAATACACCCAGAAAATGCTCCACCACACAACAAGGACATATGCTCAACCATGTTCATAGCAGCCTTATTCATAATAGACAGAACCTTGAAACAGTCTAAATGTCCCTCAGTTGAAGAATGGATAAAGAAACCGTGGTACATTTACACTATGAAATACTACTCAGCTATAAAAAACAAGGAAATTCCGAAATTTGTGGACAAATGGATGGAACTAGAAACGATTATACTGAGTGAGTTAACCCAGAAGCAGAAAGACTCACATGGTATATACTCACTTATAATTGGGCACTAGCCCAAAAGGGATGAAGAATTTTGAATGAATTGCGGGGGGGGGGGGGGGGGGGGGAATCTTTCCCAGTGTCACCAAATGTCCACACGGTGGGGCTAGACAGGAACTCCGTTGTCCATGTGCCTCCCCGCTTGGCCTTGTGTGCTGAGCTTTGATTTCTGGGTACAAGCTGCATTAGGGTCCTGGCTCGCCAGCCTGAGCCTTCAACACCTGTATGGCTCCCTGGTTAGGACCCTCACTTCCTGCCACACTACAGGCTTTCTCTCTCACCTCCTGCTACCTCCTCCTAGACTCCCAGGCTGGGCTCTTGCCTCTGTGGCTCCCAGCCTCCTGTTCCAGCCAGGGGGAGCTAGGGCAGCATAGGGCCTTTGTGGCTCTATGGATTTCTGAAGTGATATGAATGTTGATTTACTGTCTTCTCTATATATTGAAAAATAATCTTTTAAAAACTTTATGGGTGTGTATCTATAGGCCTTTTCCAATTGCAGAAAGCACTGTACTACAAAGAAATTTGTTGCTCATATGTTTCGTTTCAAAGTGACATTGAATCAGGCCTGAGTAAATATTTATGATTTCTCTTGAAATGTGGCAGACTCATGACATGGTAATTAATTTTACTGTAGGCTGAATTCAAAATGGCGTTGGTAATATAGTAGGTATGTAAAATGTTTATAGGGCCTTTGAAAGCAAGCCCAGGGCTTAAACGAATCCTTAGTCAGACAACCGGGGAGGAGCAAGATTGCAATTCTAATTTTGCTGATAGAATTTCTGTGGGAAGCCAGGATTTTTAAAGATTGATGTTCATTGCACAATCGCACACATCATATATTTTATGTACTGTTAAAGTATTTGAAAACTTCAAATACACTTGCTTTTCAAGAAATGCATGCTTCAAGCAATGTTAAAAAAGAAAGGCTAAATTTAGAAGACTGGTGTTGGTTTAGGGCAAAAGCTGAGAAGAACAGAATATTTCGAAGCTCTCCAAAGAGGTCTTATCTAAAGTCTCTGTTTGAGGGATACTTCTTTCTCTACCACTACACTTAATTATCACCAGGATCTACATTATATGCCTTAAAAAATACATGCAGCAGGCTGGAAAGATGGCTCAGTGGTTAAGAGCATTGTCTGCATATAAATTATAATAAATAAAATACACATTAAAAAAAAAAGAGAGAGCACTGTCTGCTCTTCCAGGGGTCCTGAGTTCAATTCCCAGAAACCACATGGTGCCTCACAACCATCTATGCTGGGATCTGATGCCCTCTTCTGGTGTGCAGGTGTACATGCAGACAGAGCACTCATATACATAAAATGAATAAATAAATCTGAGGGACTGAGGATGTGGCCCAGTTGGTGTGTTTACCCAGCACACATGAGGCTCTGAGTTTGAACCCCAGCACAGCATAAAGCCTGGTGGGTGGTACAGTTTGTCCTCTCAGCGTTCAGGAGGTGCAGCCAGAAGGATCAGAGGTTCAAGGCCACCCTTGGATGCCTGGCAGTTTCAAGGCCCTTGTCTCAAACAAAGCAAACATAACTAACTACATTGGGTGCTTCACACCTATACGCCACTGCTCTGGTGGTTAAGAGAGGAGGTGTCTTTAAGAGTTGGAGGCCAGTCTGAGCTACACGGCGAGTTCCAGAACAGCCAGGGGCTACAGAGTGAGACTTTACCTTAGGCAAACAAGCTGGTTACCTCTCACCATCTTGTCCATGGTGTTTGTATGTGGCGTGTGTGTGCGTGTGTGCGTGTGCGTGTGTGCGTGTGTGTGTGCGTGTGTGTGTGCGTGTGTGTGTGCATGTGTGCGTGCGCGTGTGTGCGTGTGTGTGCGTGTGCGTGCGTGTGTGTGTGTGTGTGTGTGCGTGCGTGTGTGCGTGCGTGTGTGTGTGTGTGTGTGTGTGTGTGTGTGTGTGTGTGTCCAGCCTCTCTCACCTGCGTTCCTGCATGGTCATTACCTAAGATCCCTGTTCCCAGTCGTCTCTTCCCACTGGGTCTCTCAGAACATAAGTGAATTCACCTCATCCTTCTTTTTCCACTGTATTCTCCTCCCACTCAGACCACGAGCCACCTACGTGGAGCCCACAGGTCCTGCCAGATTGCGCTCAGACACCGTCTTCTGCTGCCATGTCTGCATCTCACTCCTTCCTGCCATGGACGCCCCCTGTCTGAAGCCTTCACAAACTGTGTTCACTCAAATCAGCTCCTCCTCCTCCTCCATACCTGCCACTTTCTACTCATCTCTTCCTTCATGCATATGTCACCTTTTCAATAAAACCTCGACTGACCACTGTTTTAACACGCGTGGCCAACCGCTAAGCCACCCGATCCTCTATTTATTTTGTGGTTTTTTTTTCTTTAGCATTTATATTTATACAACACTGTATGTTTAACTTACTATTTTATGTGAGATGTGAACTCCATAAAGGAGTTGTACGCTTTGTTTACTATGATATCTTTAGCACTTACAGAGCAAAGCTAAGCATAGAGAAGGCAAAGGAGAAATGGGTGTGGGATATATGGATGCACGGGTGGCTGGATGTATAGGTGGATTATCTTATGTGTGGAACAGGTAGGTGGACATGTAAATGTATGTATGTATGTATGTATGTATGTATGTATGTATGCATAGGCTGGTGGATGGTTGGACCAAAAAGGGTCTTCATTGATAATGAACAAGGATTGGAGTTCTGAGAGAGGAGCCAAACAATTAGCAGAGGCCCCAGAAGGCACTTTTTGTGTGCGGCAGGGGAGGATGCTTGTTTGTTGTTGTTTAATAATTTATTTTAACGCGTGTACACATGTATGTGAATGTATGCACACGTGTGTGTGCAGGTGACCATGGTGGCCAGAAGAGGGCGCTGGATCCCTTGGAGTTGGAGTTAGAGGCTGTGTGTGTGAGTTGCCGGACATAGATGCTGGATGCTGGGCTCTGAACTCTGGTCCTCTTGATGGCACAGCAAGCATCCTTAGCAGCTGAGCCCTCTCCCCAGCTCTCTGGTTTTGTTTCTTGGAGAAATTTCACACTCTATGATGTCAAGGTGGCTTGGAACTCATTGTGCAGCACAAGGTGGCCTCGAGCTTACAGCATCCTCTTGCCTTGGCCACCCAAGTGCTTTGATTACAGGCAGGAGGCATTATTTCTAACTCTTCTGTTTCTGAAGGTTATGCAGGTTTTCCCGAATGAAGAAAGCATTTTGTTTAGTCACAGACACTCTCTTTCTGCTCCTGGATCTGGGTGGCTGACACCTGGGGTCACTCAGGGGCACTGTGGCCATGGAGAGGAACCAGGCTGGGTGTCATCACGCTGGTCTTGCTGGTGCCGGATCGATCCTGTACTCTTTCTTGAGGACAGTGGAGAGCTGTGCAAAACTTTAGAGAGGAGAAGAGCTCAGACTGTGGGAGACGGAGCTTCATGGCTATTAACCGTCAGTGCTGACACCATTCCTTGGTGCCTCTGGGCCTGGCAAATGGGTACAATCGCTTCAATTTTTTTTTTTTTTTGAGACTTAGTATTCAAAAATGTCCTCTTTAAGGTGATTTTGATATGAGACCTGAATGGCAGACAAGAAAACTGCCTCTAATGGCAGAGGAGGAGGGCTGGGGATGTAGCTCAGTTGGCAGAGTGCTGGCCTGCCACGCACAGGCTTCTGGGTTTAAATCCCCAGCACCACAGGCAGTGGGTGTGGTGGCTCACGCGTGGGAAATGGAAACAGAAAGATCCAAAGTGCAAGGTGACCCCTGCTACACAGTGGTGTGAAGCCAGCCTTAGCTACGTGATACCCTGGCTTAAGAACGATTTCTTTACATTGTAAAGCCAGGAGAAGGGCACCTGTAAGATTTTTTTTTTTTGTCACCTTGACCACAGGTACCTGATGACAGCAACCTTAGGGAGGGATGATTTATCTCGGCTCCTTGGCTCATGGCTCCAGAGGATGCAGCCCATCACGGAGAAGGCACGGGGAAGAGCTCAGTGCGTAGTGCAGTGGGCCAGGAAGCAAGGCAGTTGAGAATGCCCAGTATGGTACCACAGGAAGGCTGTGGAGGGCTCTGGGTTGTTTTCACACGGAGACAGCCTGTGCAGCCGCCCTCGGTGGATTCCCAGAACTTGTGTGGATGATTCTAGAGTGAGGTGGGGTGGGGGCATAAGAAGAAGAGGAAGAAGAAGGAAACTGTACACCTTGCATCTTACCTGGGTAGTGCACACTTAAATAAAATGACTCCCTGAGTACCGCCAGCCACTGGCTCCATCCCTTTCGCATCATGCAGAGTGGAAAGGGGCCTACAAGGGCTCAACACTCTTTCTCCTGCTAGCTTCTATACTGCAAACTGGGGAACTCAAAAGCATAAATTTATGTTCTGTTTTTCAGTTTAACCAAGGGAGCATTGCATGGTGTAATAAAATTTCTCGCTGAGCAGTTTCATTACTTTATGCACTAATAATATGTATTTATAAGTAATTTCCCTCTGCCGAACACTTTACTTCTAGTGGCTCCTTTGAGCCTCACAGGTGATTTTTATTTATTCATCTCACAGCATTTATTGAGCACTTACTATTTTCCAGGCAGCATGCAGAACTTTGCTGGTCTTGCCTTAAGGAACCTACAATTTCATGAGGGACCAGGCATTTCCCCCATTGCCGGGAATAGAACTTGAGACCTTCCTCATGTAGACGAACACACTTTCACTGCGATATCTTCCTAGGGCCAGATAGCTCTTTTATGGGCAGCAATGAAGCCCTCCCTCCGTGTGTGTGTGTGTGTGTGTGTGTGTGTGTGTGTGTGTGTGTGTGTATGGAGCATATGTGTGTGTGATGTGGGTGTATGGTATGCGTGTGTGTGATGCGTGTGTGAGTATGTGTGTGGTGTGTATGTGGAGTGTGAGTGTGTGTGAATGTGTGTGAGTGTGTGAGTGTGTGTGTGGTGTGTATGTGGAGTGTGAGTGTGTGTGAATGTGTGTGAGTGTGTGAGTGTGTGTGTGGTGTGTATGTGGAGTGTGAGTGTGTGTGAATGTGTGGTGTGTATGCGTGTGTGGTGTGTATGTGTGAGTGTGTGGTGTGTATGTGTGTGTGGTGTGTTTGTGTGGTGTGTGTGTGTGGTGTGTATATGGTGTGTGTGTGTGTGTGTGTGTGTGTGTGTGTGTGATGCTGGGTTTACAGCCAGGCCTCACCCACTCTCTGTAGTTGAGTTATATCCCTAGCCTTAGTGAAGGAGTCATACACAAAAACTCAAAAATTCAGTTCTTGGGGCTCAGCCCAGTGTGCACCATGGCACATAGGTGGAAGATAGGAGGAAGTGCATTGTAAGTGCCATGGGGGAAAATGAACTTGCAGTTTTTAAAACAGCGACAAAAATCCTCCTTTTTCTCTTCCTCAAACCTGTGAGAGGCCTGATGAAGGACCTTTCGGGGAAGTGGTTTAGAGGGCAAGCACAGTTGCTGTTCACAGTGAGCAGAGGTGGGCTGTCAGCTTCCCTGGGGCTGGCTCGGGGTGTGAGGGAAAGCGCTGAGCACCACCTTGCCTTCGAGAGTCTTCCTATAGGAGTGCTGCTGACACCATGGTTGGAGGCTGAGGTTTCTTTGTGGGTAACTGGAAATCTAGAGATCTACTCTCAGGCCTGGACTCCGAGTGCCCTTGTGCCCATGAGGACAGTCCTCTGCTATCCCAGCGTAGGGGGAGGCAACCCTGGGAAGTGAGCAGGAAAGTAGGAAGGGAATGTCAGGGTGTCTGCTCACACCGGGTCTACAGCTAAGAAACAAAACCACGCTGTACTTCAACTTAATACACATATGGACTCATGCCTGCTTGTTCAGATCATATGTCTGTGGATTCATATCACATACAGGTATCCAGAAGACACCGGATGACAGGTTACACACACACACACACACACACACACACACACACACACACACAGTGGGGAAGATAACCAAGTTAACCAATGTCCTCCACAAACATGCATGTATGCACGTGTGGAACCCAGAAGAGGGTCACTCTTGTGACAGGGTCATTCACTGATCCCAGAGCTAGGTGGTCAGCCAGCAAGCCTTGGTGACTCTCCCCGCTGTCTCCCTGACAGTTCTGGGGTCACAGGTGTTTGACTAATTGTACTTAAGTCTTAGTTACCCTTCTACTGCTGTGAAGAGACACCGTGACCAAGGCTACTCTCATAAAAGGATGTATTTAACTGGGTTGGCTTACAGTTTCAGGGGCTAGACCATTACTATCATGGCAGGAAGCAGACAGGCATGGTGCTGGGGCAGTACCTGAGAGCTTTGCATCCTGATCTGCAGGCTGCAGGCAGAGAGAGAGAGAGAGACAGAGAGATAGAGAGACAGAGAGAGAGAGACAGAGACACAGAGAGAGAGAGACAGAGACAGAGAGACACAGAGAGAGAGACAGAGATAGAGAGAGAGACAGAGACAGAGAGACAGAGAGAGAGACAGAGATAGAGAGAGAGATAGAGACAGAGACAGAGACAGAGACAGAGACAGAGAGGGGGGCTCACTGGGTCTGGTGTGGGCTTTTGAAACCTTAAAGCCCACGCCCAGTAACACATCTCCTCTGACAAAAACCACACCTCCGAATCCTTCCCAAACAGTTCCAATAACTGGGGGCCAAGCACTCAAACACAGGGGCCTATGGGGGCCGCTCCCATTCACACCACCACAACAAGGCTTTTTATATGGCTGTGAGTGCTCCAAGCTCAGCTCTACATTCTTGCATAGCAAACACTCTTACTCTCTGGCCCACTTCCTCAGTCCCTCCACCTCAGGCTCTGATACAGGGTTTTTCATGGAACCTACAACTCCCTCGTTCAGTTGTGCTGGCTGATTTGGACATCCCCAGGATTTGTCTGTTTCCACCCCTCCCCTGAGGTTACAAATGCATGCTGCCACACCCAGCACTTATGTGGGTGTTTGGGATTCAAAATAAAGTCTTCATGCGTCCACAACACACACTTTACCAACGGAGCCATTTACAACCCTTTGTTTAGATTTTAATTTTAAAAATTTAGATATTTCTCTCTGTGTCTCTATCTCTGTCTGTCTCTGCCTCTGTCGCATCTCTCTCTCTCTCTCTCTCTCTCTCTCTCTCTCTCTCTCTCTCTCTCTCTCTCTGTGTGTGTGTGTGTGTGTGTGTGCTCTATCATACTTTTTTGTCATGGTGTTTTATCACGCAATAATCCACACCATACAGATAGCATGATACAGAGCGAGCCACACTGCACCCCCTCAGCTTCTGTGAGCACCTCTTAGTGCCGTGTGATCTACTCAGCTCCAGCCCTCAGCTGAACAACCGGAGAGAACTTCATGACAAAAGTAAGATTGAACTTTGACCACACCTATTTAGGGGGGTCACATTTATACCCTGGAAAATGACAAGACCTCAGACTCCTCCCACTAACAACAACCTGACTATGGCAAGTCCCTTAGACTCTGCAGGCATCATCTGAGCAATGGCTACCCATACAGTGATGCTGGGCTGCATCTAGGAGAGTATTTGGCACTTGGGGGGATCACAATAGACTGTCCCTCTTCTTTTTGCTTCATAATAATTACAGTGTTCTGCCTGTATGCGAGCCAGCAGACCAGAAGAGGGCATTAGATTCCATTATAGATGGTTGTGAGCCACCATGTGGTTGCCGGAAATTGAACTCAGGACCTCTGGAAGAGCAGCCAGTGCTCTTAACCTCTGAGCCATCTCTCCAGCCAGAGAGAGAGAGAGAGAGAGAGAGAGAGAGAGAGAGAGAGAGAGAGAGAGAGAGAGAGAGAGAGAGAGAGGGTAGACAGGGTCTTATTATGTAGCCCAGGCTGGCTCAGGACTCACTATACAGCATAGTCAGGCCTTCAACTGCCTACAAACCCACCATAGCCTCCTGAGTGCTTGAATGGCTACTGTGTATCAAGATTCCTAGTTTTTAAAGATATATTAATTCTATTTTGATGACATTAGAGAATTGAAGTGAGAGAATTTAGGCTTTGCTCAGTCAGTATCCTGCCTGCAAAAGTTCATTTTCTTCCCCTTCCCACTGCCTGAGCTGCCCCTGGCCTCTGGACCAGGGCACCCTGTGTCTCTAAACCACAATACCTGGTATTCCACACCTTACCCCAATTCCATAACGGTTATTAAACCAGGTGGCATGAAGAAGTGGCTGCCTAGGACTGTTAGGTAAGCTTGGAGGGCACTTAGGGTCCCCAGCCCAGGCTTGACGAGGGGGTGGTATACTTTACATCCCCCAGCCCCAGCCAGTGTGACTCGGTGGCTGACTTCTCTCCTGCTTCTGGCTCGCCATTCTCCTGATGTAAGGATGGCCTGGTTGAGTCGATTCTTTGAGGGCAAGGCCAGGGCACAGAATCTTGCTGTCAGGCCCTGAGGCAGCAGTACTCAGTGTTTTCACTGATGGGGCACCGGTTGGCGATCCCAGCAGTTTTCAGCAGACACATAAACCTCCATGATGAGTGCCGGCTATTAAATCTGACCGCTATCTGAAATCGATCCTCCTACACTGGCTGGGTCAGTTACGGCCAGCTGTAATATATGTCAAAGAGGAGCCCCTGGGAGGGTGCAGGGAAGGAGACAGCCCAGGACTACACAGGACAGACAGGCCACTGCCCACCTGCCTCTGGTACAGGATGGGATCCCCAGAACATCCCTTTTCCCTTCCGATTTTAACTCAGTGCCTACTGAGTATTATTGTTATTTTCAAACTGCGGGCAATATGAAAAATTTATAGAAGAAAAATGAAAATCCAGCCCTTTGTACAGCCGCCTGGCCGACGGGCCTCTGTAAACCCTCTCAGACGTTTCTCTTCACATGTATCCAGTGCCACATCCACAATCAGGGCTGTGTTTTGTGGTTTTAATTGATCACATCTTATGTGTCATTCATATCTTTTGAAAAGAGTAGAGGCTGAGAGTCAGGAGGATGGCACATGCCTGAGCCCCCCAGTGCCGTGCTGCAAGGCGGGGGAAGAGGTCAAGGCCTTCTTGGGCCAACACTAACACCAAACACACACACACATACACACACACACACACACACACACACACACACACACACACACACACACACGGGCGTGCGCGCGCGCTAATGAACAAACAATAGACTGTAGATTGTGCTATTGTTTTTTAGTGGCTTATGGCATTCCATTATAGAGATGTCCTTAGAGGTGACATATTGAATGTGGCTCTTTTCTTCTTTTAGATAGTTTCCAGTTCTCCACCACAATAAACAAAGCTGCCACAGATACCCTGCTACTGTTTTGTTCTTTCATACTGTGACCACTAATCCTGCCTCAAAAACTGACCAAGACTTGGGAACTTTTTATGTGTTGATATAACCACTCTTAAATTATGGGCAAAACATCACCTTTCCATCCATCCATCCATCCATCCATCCATCCATCCATCCACCCACCCACCCATCTGTCCATCTATCTGTCTACCCTTCCTTCCATCCACCCAGAGGTATTTCTTATGTGACTATGATGTCCCATCCAAGCCCATGTCCTATGGTTGTACAGTGATTGACACAGTCAAGTGCTCAGACCTTGGCCTCCTCACTTGTAGAGGGGGAAGGCAGATAATAAAATAATGACAATGTGTTAGAAAGTAGCAAGTGTTAAAGAGGAGGGCAAGGCAAGGAAAGGGGAGGGGGTCTCTTAACACAGAGTCTCGCTAAGTAGCTCAGGTTGGCCTTGAACCCTCCATACCTACGCCTCAGTGCCCTAAGTGCTGGGATTACAGGTGTATGCTACCACACTCAACTTGGGAAAAGGGAATTCTCTGGTAGTCACTTGGCACTTACGCTGCTCGCTGGCACCACCACACTAATCAGCGGACATCCCAAGCATCTGTTGACTTCGATGCTGAGCACCGTACTGGCTGTTGGAAAGGAAGTACGTGGCTTGCTTGAATGGATGTGAGCTGTGGCCCTGACGAGCTCACGCACACCTATAGTCTTGCTTGTGACTTGGCTACTTCACGCACACACATTTTATGTCTCTAACTGGAACACAGAGTCCCAGAGGACAGGCAGGCAAACCTTTCACAGCTTAAGATTTTTGGGCAGAGCCGGTGTTCAGCACGCGCCGGCTCTGTTCTCATGAAATAGATAGGATGCGGGTGGTTTTGAGAGATGGCGAAAAGACAAGAAAGGTGCAGGGGGATTGACTTCTACTGAAGCTTTGGTTAGAAATAAAAGCGAGTGATGGACACCATTGGTTAACGGAAGCTACTGGTGAGAGCATGGTGTCTTTGAAAAACTTGCTCACACCATGCATGATCTAACTAAGTGTAGCGGCATAAACAGAGCAGTCGAGTAAGGGGCAAGTAGTGACTTTAGCGGGAACTGCACAAACCCGAGTGATGCTTGGTTTCTTATGAAAATATAAATTGAATGAAGATGAATGCTGAGGCGTCTCTTGCTCTCAAGCAGTCCCCCAGGTCCCAACACACACTAAACTTTGTCCAAAGGGGGCATTGCAGCCCGCACTTGAGTCTCAGGCCTTAGAGAACCCTCGACTCTTCCACAATGACTTGGTTTTTGAGATCTCCATCTTCCCGAAGGCCAAATGCACTTCATCTGCCATAAGAAAAACATCCTCACTGTACAAACGCAAGGAGCTCTAACGGTATGAGACTGAGCTTCACAGTCTTAGGACTGGAAGTCTATATCACTGAGGCTTGACTGGGTCCTGAATAGTTTGCATATTGTTCTCAATACTCAAAACAAATAACAAGAGTACCATTGTCCCCACTGGGCAGATAAGGGCTCTGAGGCTGGCAGGGGTTAAATCACTTGCCTGAAATGTCAAGAGTCAGGGCACAAGTGGCTCACCAGGGCCTTGCGTACTGCTCTCTGTAGCTCCTTTACCTGTTTAGCTGTTGTTATTACTGTTATTATTAACTAATAATAATTATATTATTATTATATGAAGTAATCTTTGCAGAAGTGTTGTTGTTGTTGTTATTGTTGTGTGTGTGCGTGTCTGTGTGTGTTTAAAACTGATTTTTAAAGAGTTGTTGGGCTGGGGACACAGCCTAGCAGAAGAACACCTGTATTGGATGCGGGTTTCTGAGTTCAGTTTTCAGTACTGAAAACTCCAGTTGGTGGATTTTTTTCTATTCTTGATTTAATTGTGCCAGGCTCCTTTTTCAAGAAATTTGGTCTTTCGGGGAGATCAACACACTTGTGGGCACATAATTCATAGTGTTCAGGGATTCTTTCAAAAAATTAATATTATTTATGGGGAAAATATCTAATGTAGTCCTCACATCCACTACCACAAATCATGCAGTTGAGTTTACCTCATTTTTGGTAAATCCTGGAGGTCCAGATATCTCAGGTGCTATGGGTGGGCCTCACCTTGGGAAAATCACCCTATTGAGTAGAGTATCTGTATTTGGGCTTTTTTTCCTAGCTATTTTATTATTATTTATTTATTGACTGTGTGTATGAAAGGTGTAATTTGTGTGTGCAGGTGTGCGCACGGGTATGAGCCGAGGTTAACATAGGATGTCCTCCCTAATCACGTCTCTGTCTTTTGAGACAGGGTCTAACACTGAACCTGGGGCTTACCGTTTTGGCTAGACTGATTGGGGCCCCACCTGTCAGGTCTGCGCCACCACACCCAAATTGTCCCCGGGTGCTGGGGAGCCAAAGTCAGTCGTGTGCAGCCAATGCTTTCCCCACAGAGCCACCTCTTTGTTCTCATGTTACCAAGTCTCAATTTAATTTCATTGTGGTCTGAGAGCACATATCTTATGGCTTGTAATGTGGCCTGTTTCAGCGAGCTTTGCACATGAATGTGAGAAGCACATGGCTTTTGCTCTTGCTGGATACGGTAGCCGGTCAGGCCAGCTAACAGTACTACTAAGTTCAGCTATGCCCTTTCTCACTTCCCGCCTGCCCGATCTGCTCATTTGTGAATAGAAGGTGTTGACGTCTCTACATATACAACTGGATGCATCTATCCCTTCTGGTAGTCTACCAGATTTTGCCTCATGCTAGCTGACCTTGGGCACATTTGCATCAGCTACTATCAAACGTTATCATTTCTTTTTGAAAAATTGACTTCTTTATCCCTAAAATTACCTCTTGGTTGCTATTTATTTGCTTGCAGTGCCGGCACTGACCTGGGGCCTTGCAGGGTTGGGCAAACATTTGTAACAGTGAGCTATATCTCTGACCCTTATTGCTCCCAGCAGGGTCTTGCTCTACCTGAGGCTGGTCTTCAAATCTGGAATCCTAGCTTGCCGAGCACTGGGTTACAGGGCATGGGCCATCATACGAGGCTCTCTCTGGTCACTTGTATCATTGTATACAGACATAAGTGAAAAGTATATTTTATATATATGTATACACACACGATATATATCATGATATTTATATCAAATGTATTTGATATATATAATATGCATATGCTAGATATCATGATATATACATTTGATATATATACGCACATATAATTGAGTACATTGCTGCTATTAATATTTTGAACAAATTTCTATTTGTTAAGATGATTCCGACTGATAAAAATGACCTTATTTTGTGTTTACTTATTCTGCCCTCAATGCTCATGTAGATCTGAGTTTTTTCCTCTGTACTGTTTTCATTCTCTCTGAAGAGCTCTTAGCATTTAGTGCAAGGAAGATCTGACAACAAATTCCCCGTGTTTCTGTCTGCCCAGGAAATTATTTCTTGTTCCTTTTCTAAAGAGAATTAATTTCACGGGGTGTAGAGCAGTAGGTTGGTGGTGTGCGTTTTTTCCTCAGTGCATTAAACACGTCATCCTGTGGTCCTTTTGTTCACAGAGTTTCTGAAACCTTGGATGTCTTCTAGCTTTGATCCTGAATGGATGCCATATGCCCCCCTCTCCTGTCAACACTCTCCTCGACGTCTTTGATTCTCTGTTGTTTGAAAATGATAAGCCTGGGTGTGTAGCATTTGCTTGCTGACTTCTTTTTGTTTTTGCATTTCTCTTGCTTCATGTTTTCTGAGTTTCTCTGATAAGGAGTTTTCTTTCTGACAATAATTTTGGGGGCAGTTTCCAAGTCACTCTGGGTTCAGACATCTCTTCTCTTCTGCGCCCATTCTCACCTTCCTGGATTCCCACTATGCAGATGTCATCGCCTTGCTAGTCACCTTGTTCTTTGTCCTCTTTGTGTCTCAGTTTGGATTTCACTGAGATGCACTCAAGCTTGAGGACACTTTCCTCAGTGTGTTTAGCCCCCCAAAGGGCTGCCCATCAAAGGCATTCTTCACTTCCGCTCCAGTCTTGCCGATCTCTGGTTTCTCATGATGGCTGTCCACCTTACCGGCTAGCCTAGAGACTCTTAGTCACAGCCACTTAACGATCCCTGTCTGATGATTCCAGTATCCCTGCCATGTCTGGTACGGAGGCTTACTGGCTCTCTTCAAACTCTGTTCTTTTAAAATACATAGGTCTTGTGTGGCCTAGGCTCGCCTCAGAATCACAGTGTGGCCAAGGATAACTTTGAACTTCTTATCCCCTATATTAGTTTGGGTTTTATTACTGTGAAGGGACACCATGACCAAGGCAACTCTTATAAAAGAAAACACTTAACTGGGGCCTAGCTTAGAGTTTCAGAGGTTTAGCCCATTGTCATCACGGCAGGGGGCATGGCGGCATACAGACAGACATGGTGCTGGAGAAGGAGCAGACAGTTCTACATCTGGATCTGCAGGCAGAAGGAGACTGTCACAGTAGGCATAGCTTGAGAAAGCCCGCCCCCACAGTGACATACTTCCTCCAACAAGGCCACACTTCCTCCCAGGCCACACCTCCTAATATTGCCTGCCACTCCCTATGAGGCAAGCATCCAAACACATGAGTCTATGGGGGCCATACCTATTCAAACCCTCCACATCCTCTTCCACCCCTGGGTGCCGGGATTATAGACATGGTTTATGCTGGGGATGGAATGGAGGGGCTTCCTTCAACTACATGCCTAAAACTATATATATATGTTTTGTTTTGTTTGCTTGCATGCCTCCTAATTATTTCCTGATAGCTGGACATGGCATGTGGTAAAGGTGCTGGTGTAATTTAAGAAGGAGGTGGAAAGGCACGAGAGGCCCATTCTATAGACCTACAAGAGGCTGGGATGTACCAGGGATGGAGTGCTTACCTGGCTTTACAACACCCCGGGTTCCATCCTCAGTAACAACACCCTCTCCCCTGTCAATCCCGCAGCCCTCTGCGGGTAGCTCTGTCTTTGGGGCCCTGAAATTCCCCTTAGACATTTTGCTCTTTGACCTTCAGGGCGACAGGAAGGCTAAGAGAGCTGGAGCTGAGTTATTTCTAGCCCCTCAAGCCAGTTAGTTTTTGATGAAACTCCAGCCAGTTGGGCTCTGGTTAGCCAGTTTCTCCTGAGAGCAGAGCTCGTTGAGAGAGCACTTTGGAGTGTTTCCGAATGAGTTTCCCTCCTCCTTCAACTGTCAGAAACACACAGAGACCTTTTTTCCGTGTTTATAGTGGGTCTGGGTTGAATTCACAAAAGCATGGGTCCCTTCTGTCTAGGTTCCCCGCAAATGTTTCATTCCAAGTAGCTGCTGGGCCTCCAGGACTCTGTGAGTTACAGATTAGGTCTCCTTAACCCAGATCAGCTGGCTGCTGCAGGAGTCTGGCCTCAGGACTGTTTGTTTTTCTATGTTAAGATCCACCTGCTTCTTTGTTGTTCTTGTTGTTTTGTTTTGTTTCAAGATAGGGTTTCTCTGTGTAGCCTTGGCTGTCCTGGACTCACTTTGTAGACCAGGCTGGCCTTGAACTCACAGCAATCTGCCTGCCTCTGCCTCCCAGAGTACTGGGATTACAGCATGCATCACTGTACCTGGTTCACCTGCTTCTCTTGCTTTAGAGGTAGGTAACAGTTTGCACCGTGGCCTCACTTCCTTGTGAGTGTGAAAATGGCAGTTGATTGTTCAGTTTGTTCTGTGCGTGTGCTTGTGTATGTGCGCCCAGGAACACACGGAAGCCACCGGAGGCTGGTATCAGGTGTCTTCCTCAGTCATTCTCCATCTTATTTTTGAGATATGGTCCCCCCCCCCCCCACTGAATCTGGAGTCCCCCAATTCTCGGCCTCCTCAGCACTGGGATTGTAGTTGCTGGCCGCCATGCTTGGCTTCTTACGTGAGTGCTGAGCCTCTGAATTCAAGTCTTCATGTTTGCATAAGCAAACAATTGCTCACCAACGGAATGGGCCCAGCCCTCGATTTGTTCATTTGCTGTCAAGATGGAGAGGCAATTGCCAAGCTTCTTACACATGAGCAGCAGGGCAGCTGTGAAGTGCTGTTTCTTCCAGATTTACCACCTAGCCTTTCCCTTCCTCCTCGTGCTCCTCCATGGCTTCTCCTCAATAGAGAATCTGCCATTCGGGTCTGAAAGGTTGGGTTAAAGACCTGTGCGACCTTCCTAACGGTTCAAGCCCTGGGCACTTTGACCCGAGCAGAATGTGGTGGAAGAGGACTGTTCCCCTCTCCACCACCCCCCCTCCGTCCCGGCCCCCCAGGCAGGTTCCAGCTGCCCACTGAGCCAGGATTTATGACTTGATTAGCTGTCACCGGAGCTGAGGCTGCCGTTAGACCAAGTCCTCTTGGCACACTGAGTTCAAGAGCACCGCGGAAGACAAATAGCTGGCTTATCAAGCTCCCATCTACAGACTCATAAAAAAGATCTCACAGTGAAACAGGCCTTCCCAAGTTCCCACTACAGTTTCGGGGCCGGTGAGTGATGTCTGAGTAAGTGACATTTTTGCAGAAGTGTTTTATTTACTGTTGAAACCTTCCTCATAGGACACAAAGGTCAGATTTACAGCAGCGGCAGCCTAGGTTAGCATGTTAACATGTTGTGTTCCTCTGGGGGAGATTCGAACGCTCATCCCAAAGCGGGCACCGAGAACAGACAGGAGTGTGATCCACCACAGCCTGACTCAGCTAACCACTTAAGCTTACTGGGTTTCCGCCCAGAGCCCGGCTGAGGGGTTACTTACAGGGTCATGTGTGGCCCTCACATAGCCATACTTTTAGAAAGTCTCACCCCAGCGTAGATTATGACTTTCCAGGGATGACTAGAAGGACTTTCCCCTTCCGTTAGCTTTCCACAGCCTACACACTCGACCACCTCCTGAGACCAGGGGTCTACACGCAGCTCGGGCAGACTTACACACAGCTTGGGTGCAGCTGTAGTTCAGATGACCTTCGGTGTCCTTCCAGATCCATCTTGTGGGTTCTTGGCGGTGCTACAACTGCTCTGAGGATGGTGATGGATCTTATGGTTGGTTTCTGAAGACAAAATTACTGATTCGGTTTACAAAGTATCTAACTATGAACCTAAGCAGGGCAAAAGCTCTAAAAGCTGTTTAGCAAAAATGTTATTTTCTGAGGCTGAGAGGGGGCAAGGTGGGTAAGTGTGCTGCTGTATAAGAACCAGCTCCTACAGCTGCCCTCTCACTTCAGACATGCACTATGCTATGTGCGCGCGCACACACACACACACACACACCACACAAACACACAATCGCACAATTACACACAAACACACATACACACACAAACACAATCACATGCACACACAAATATACCACACACACCCACACCAAATACAACACACACACACACACGCACACGATCACATTGCACACAAACACACCACATACACACAACACACCAAATAGAACACATACATACACAAACACATGGCATACACACAGCACATGCATACACACAAACACACCACATATACACACAACACATACACATACATACATATAAACACTACCAAACACAACACAAACACACACCCCACACATATAACACCCCATTCTCACACACACACACACACACACACACACCACAATAAATAAATAAATAAATGTAAAATATTAGAAAGAAGAAAATGTATTCTCTCTGATATAGAATATGTGTATTTCCCCAGGGAAGACTGTGGCATTATAAAGAAGCCCACTCCATATTTTTGCATCCATCATTTTATCACCAAACTGTTCCCCCTTCCTTGTTTGCTTGTGCACTCCCCCCCCCATGTATGGGGTGCACATGTATGTCTTGGGGTACACAGCTATGTGTGTACATGTAAAGCCCAAGGTTGACACTAGACGTCTTCTGTTGTGGAGATTTTGGGTTATATGTAAGTGTGTTTTTGTTTTAATCCCAGGTGTGGGATATGGGGGATGCTCCAGTGTGTCCACAGCTGATAATTGCCTCCCGAGAGGGCACGTGATCTCTGTCAGCTGGGAAGTGCCTCATGCTGGGCCGTGGTCTTTGCCAGTGGGGATAAAAGCTAGACCCAAAGAGAGACCGGGGGTTCTGAGCAGGAAGGTTGCTGCTGGTGCTCTCCCCCCACCCCACCGCTGCTCCTGGTTGCTGTTGATGCAGTGTGACAAAAAGTTGGAGATAAAAGACTGGACTTGCCCCAAGGAACCCAACGTCCCTGAACAGCAGGAAGCAGCCAAGGAAAACTACACCCCCTCTCTCCCCACTAACCTTCTTTCTCTCCTACCTGGTGTTGGGGAGTTAAAAGAGATTGGGGTGGAGTATGGAGAATAGTGTTTTAAAAATGCGCCAACAGCCGGGCGTGGTGGCGCATGCCTTTAATCCCAGCACTTGGGAGACAGAGGCAGGCAGATCACTGTGAGTTCGAGGCCAGCCTGGTCTACAAAGTGAGTCCAGGACAACCAAGGCTACACAGAGAGACCCTGTCTCAAAAAATCAAAAAACAAAACAAAACAAAACAAAAATGCGCCAACAATCTTCTCTTCCTCAGTTGCTCTCCACCTTTTCCACTGAGGCAGGATCTTTAGTTAAGCCCAGACTCATGGATGCAGCTGTCTGGCCAGCCACTTTGCTCTGCAGCTCATGTGGCTGCCATGCCCACCTGACTTTCACATGGGATCTGGGGATCCGGTCTTCACATTTACACTGCAAGTCCTTTATTGACCGAGCCGGCTCCCTAGCTCTTATGCATTATTATTTTTTAACACAATGTTTATGTAGCCTGGGCTGGGTTTGAACTTGTGATTCCCCTTTCTCAATGTGCTACCATGCCTGATTTCAGAAGTCTTTTCTTTAAAATAATCTCTGAAATTACGTAACTAATACATATGTATTATAAAAATAGTAGAATAACAGAAAATGCTGATAAGTTTAGAGAACTAAGCATTGCTACTAGTTCCTCTATCCAGAGTAACCACGGCAACCACTTCCAGGGCTTCCTCATGCATATGTGACATTCGTGAACTTCAGTGGTGGAAACAGACACACAGCTTTGACTCCTGCTCTAAAAACAAAGAGCAAGCAAACAAACACACACCCAATTCTACAACATTGGTTATGGTCTGCATGTTCCCCAACGCCCTTGATAGTACTGGTGGTTAGTACATATGCCATTGGCATTGATGTGACCAAGTGCCTAGGGACTTAAAGAGAGGGACTGGGTGTGTCTTCAGAGGTGTCTGTCCACGATGGCAGAGGTGAGCAGCTAACATCATGGTGGCCAGGATGTAGAGGCAGGGGATACAGGAAGAGGCGGGACAAGATACAGCATCCAAGGACACATTGGCTGATCTGCTTCTACTAATTCGGCCTCACCTCCCACTTTCAAGCCCTCTAATAATGCCGCCATATTGAGAACCCATCAAAGGACTGTTTCGTTCCTTATGTTAGAGCCCTGACAATCTGTTTCTCATAATACTCCCACAGAAAGACCCAGGGGGAGCTTTACTGTGCACCCCATTTCTCAATCCAGCCAAGATGACAATGAAGGTCAACTGTCATGGATGCTCTGTGTAGAAATAATGTGTCATGGGTGTCAAACAGTTTATTATGAACATTTTTCACCACTGTACTCTGACATATTGACAGATACACACAGTTGTATCTCTGTGTATAAATCCAGTGAGCATGTGTGATTATTTCAACATAGTCTTCTACTTGGCTTGGCCACTCCCAATGACGTCATTTTCAAACAGAGCTGAATGGCCCTCAGAAGGAATGCCAAAGGGTAAAAATATGTCGAACTTGAAAACATTATTCAAAATTGACACTTTAAAAAAGTTTAGCTTTTATTAGGATACTTAGTGGTTATGGAATTATATAGTGAAATGTAGAGTTTTGTTTTCCTGAAGGAGGAAGGAGTTAGAATCTCACGTTAGTGTGAAAATGTTTGTTGAACACTTACTACATGCAAGGCTGTGTGTAAACCCTTGGGGACCCAGCTATGGGCAAGACAAGATGAAAGTCACATTAGCCAAGGTTTACATATGATATTTTAAAATCCTAGGACGGGCTGTAAAGACACTGTATTTTTCCTTTTTTGTGTCAGTTTTTTTGGGGAGCAAATCACACCCATGCTTGGAGTATAAATGATGTGTACACGTATACAAGCCTAGCATGGTGGCCTTGGGTAACGGTGACTGCCCTCTATCTCCTGATGCCTTCCAAACATTGCTCTTACTCGCTTGCAGGCTGTGTCGGACCACACCCTCCCTCCAGAGATGCTGTAGGCAGGCATTCTACAGCTGCTGGTCAGACTTCTCTATAAACTTGGCATCTTGGCATTATTTTCTACCGGGCCCTCTTAAAAATTACCTGAAGTGAGGCCGGGCGTGGTGGCACACACCTTTAATCCCAGCACTCCGGAGGCAGAGGCAGGCGAATCGCTGTGAGTTCAAGGCCAGTCTGGTCTACAAAGTGAGTCCAGGATGGCCAAGGCTACACAGAGAAACCTTGTCTTGAAAAAACAAAAAAAAAAACAAAAAAAAAACAAAACAAAACAAAACAAAAAAAACCAAAAAAAAATTACCTGAAGTGGCTGGAGAGATGGCTCAGAGGTTAAGAGCACTGTCTGTTCTTCCAAATGGTCCCGAGTTCAATTCCCAGCAACCACATGGTGGCTCTCAACCATCTATAATGAGATCTGGTGCCCTCCTGTGGAGTGCAGGCACACATGCAGGCAAATACTGTATAAATAATAAATAAATAAATCTTTAAAAAAAATTACCTGAAGACACCAACCAAGGACAACACACGCAGTAAACATTGAACTTCTTCTCAGATCTATCCAATGGACAGGAAATTCTCCACAGTTGCGTGGAGAGCAGGGACTGACTCTGACATGAACTCTGGTGCCCCCATATGACCACTTCCCCGTGGTGGGGAGGCCTGGTGACACACATAGAAAGGATAGGAAGGCCACCAGGATGAGACTTGATAGGCTGTGACCATATGGCTGGGGAGGAGGTCCCCTTCTGTCACAGACCTAGGGGAGGGGAATAGAGTGAAAGACGGAGGGAGGGAGGAATGGGAGGAGACAAGTAAGTGGATGTAATCTAAATAAATTAATAAAATTAAACTTCAAAGGTAAAAAAAAAATTACCTGAAGGATCAACAACTAACAGACTGAAGGTCTGGCATGCTTTTATGAATTGGGTGGTAGGCTTCGTGTCGTTCTCTTTGAAACCATGATGGAAATGTGAGGACTATTCGATGACATCACTATCACCTCTTTAACCCGCTGAGCCTCAGAGGCACCACCGTCCATGCTCACGAGCCGTTCCTATGCTGGGACAGCTTCTCCCAACCTTCAAGCAGGCTAGTCCGTCTGCGAGGGTGAACCGGTGGCGAATGGGATGGGAAGGGTGGGGGGTGGAACTCCCTCTGCTCACTAGACCGACTCCTCCTTCTCCTCCCCACACAATGCCTGGAAGCAAAGCGATTATGTGAGGATGCAAAGTTACTGCTGTGAATTTTTTTCCTCTCCTGTAAACCCTAAACCCACCCATTTTCTTGGAAGGGAGCCGGCCGCTTCTGCACACCATCTCTCAGCGTGTCAGCTGCTAATTCTGTTTGCCATCCAGGTGTCTCCACAGAGGTCCCTATGACATCCAGGTGTCTCCACAGAGGTCTCTATGACTCCAGGTGTCTCCACAGAGGTCCCTATGACATCCAGGTGTCTCCATAGAGGTCCCTAGGACATCCAGGTGTCTCCATAGAGGTCCCTAGGACATCCAGGTGTCTCCACAGAGGCCCTATGGTGTCCAGGTGTCTCCACAGAGGTCCCTATGATGTCCAGGTGTCTCCACAGAGGCCCTATGACGTCCAGGTGTCTCCACAAAGATCCCTAAACATCCAGGTGTCTCCACAGAGGTCCCTATGGTGTCCAGGTGTCTCCACAGAGGTCCCTAGGACATCCAGGTGTCTCCACAGAGATCCCTAAATGTCCAGGTGTCTCCACAGAGGTCCCTGTGACATCCAGGTGTCTCCACAGAGGTCCCTATGACATCCAGGTGTCTCCACAGAGGTCCCTATAGCAAGCTAAGGCTTATTTTGTAGAAGTCCTACGTAGTCCTGACATCTTACAACTTTCATAAGGCAATGTTCTCAAAACTTTAAAAAGACATCTCCTTCTGATCTTAAGGAGGTTAAAATGGAGACATGCTTGGAGAAACTTCTAGAATGCTGAATTGGGAAGTGGGTAAGGAATACTGCCACCCCGCTTCTACATCACCCTTAGTGTCCTTTCTTAATATGGCTTCTCTCTCTGGGTGTTCCACACTTTGAAATTCTTTGTGGCAGAGCATTGTTTCCTAAGGCAAATCTAACCAAATGCAAAGAAGAAAATTTTTAGCTAAGTTTCTTTTAACTACTTAAGAGTGTATTTGAAACATTGATTTCTGACTATTTCTGACAGACCACAGCCACCTGATAATTCTCCAAGGACAGATTTACTGTGAGGCAAACACTTTTTTTTTTTTTTTCAATTCCAGAGAGCAAGGTTAGGCCTGCACATAACTGTAACGGAAGACAAGGCAGGGGGATTTATAAACCTAATTAAAAGGTGCAAATTCTCAATCCAGGTTCATAAACTGGCTTTTAGAGCTGCAACCACTGGAGGAGTTGTAAATCAAAGTGGTAGCAGGTGAGAGTTCATTCCCCCCATTCCCACCCCAAATCAGGTGAGTTCAGCCAACACTTTAAATATTGATAGCTTTCACTTACAATAAGAAACACAAATGTAATTGGAATTACATAGCTGCCTATAAATAAAAATCTATGAAAATCTGTCCAAGAAACTGTAGACTTTAAGACCCAGGAGCAGAAAGGGACTGAGCCGAAGAATCATGGGATTGTTTCACTAATAAACCACAGAGGACTCAAAACAGGCACTGTGATTTAAAATGTGTTGGGTTTTGGAGAGAATTATCAAAAAGGAAACTGGAAAGAAAAAAAGTGAATCATAAGGGTAGTCTGCCAAGATTAGGCGCAATCCACACATGGCGACGGTGAATTTGTTTCCCTGTGATTTTATTGAGATTACTTTTGAACTGAGAGCTGGTTAGTATGCCCATGTATCGGTCCACTTTGTTCTCATCCTGGGCTTTCAGAGGACATAACATTGATGTTTAATCACATTAGCCACATAAACCATAATAACAAGCCCCCCAACTCACCCCCCTCCAGGTGCCATAAGGTGTGAGCAGCTGGATGCCCAGCAAGCACTGTGAGGAAGACAGAGGACAAGCTCTTGAGCCTGGGCCTCTTGGCTCTTGCTCGTGGCACAGGGCACAGAGTCCTGGATGTGACTCGTAGGGCCTAGCACACTAATCCCAGGGCACACCTGCCATCGGTTAGATCGTCCTACTGGCCTTACTTTTTGTGCATGTGTGAGACTTAAAGAGGTGCAGGGGTCCAGAAGCATAAAAGCTAAACAGGAAAAAGACGGGAAAGCTTTCCAGAGAGTCTCTGAATAGCTGTCGCTGGGAGACAGTGGCATCTCCGGCACACAGCCGAATGTCTTCAGCCGGCCTCCTTCGGTGCCGAGCGACTGACTCTGCCGGAGGGAGAACGGACGACCAAGGGGACATAGTGCCTCCTATCACCAGCTGTAAACTTAATGCTGTGTGGTTTCTCTAAACATTTGACATGTGCATAGTGAGCAGAGAATAATGATCACGTCAGAATTACTCATCTGTCACTGAGTAATTCGGGAAGTTAGTGTCGGCTGAGGTTGCGAGCTTAAAGCAATCTGGTACGATCTGACTGATGGCAGACAGACCATCAGTGGGCCACAGGAGGCTCAAGGCAGCCTGCGTGTTCTGAGAAGATGCTCTGCTTTGCCTGCCTGCCCCGGGGTACCAACTCCCTGAGGGAGTCCTTAAACCAGCTCCACATCTGTTACTCATAGCCCATGTGTGTGTATACATGCATGTATATATAGTGCATGTATGTATATGTATAAAATACTAATATATATAGCCACATATGCAATATATTACACAGTCCCTATATAACATATATGAAACTAATATGTAATATTAAATGAATACATATACATATATGGTTTTGAATTTATTTTATGCATATAAATACCTGCCTGCATGTATATATGCACACTCTGTACATGCCTGATGCCCTTGGAGGCCCTGGGTCTCCTGCACCTGCAGTTATAGATGATCATGAACCACCATATGGGTGCTAGAAACTCAACCTGGGTCCTCTACAAGCCAGTTCTCTCCACGGCCGAGCCACCTCTCCATCCCCTAGCTACGGCTCTTTAAAGCACCACCCCCTCTTCTACAGATCTTCTCAGTGACTTGTCTCTGCACTGTGGCTATAGCCGGCATGGCTTGCTGCAGAGTCCCGGGGCCTTTTATTGAGACAACTGTAAGAAAAAGGGAGCGTCAGGTCATGCAGCCGACGTCAGAAGAGTGCTTGTGACCCAGCTAAGGGCGCTGCACTTATAGATGTGAAACCGCTATTGTCATTTGTGCTTCATCTCCTTCCCGGAGGGGACAGAGGAAGCTCAGAATAAATGGTGATGACATGTGCAGCTAAGAGTCGAAAGACAACATCCATGTAATTAAGGGGGACAGTGGGGGAATAATTACACATAGAAACCCGAGGCCCAGGCAAGCCACTCCTACGGAACACAAACAGCCAGGGAACAGAACAAGAATAACCTGGGGCAGACGAAAATGAAACAGTAAATTATACCGTGTCAGCTCCACAAGTTCAAGGTAGAAGTTTAAGGTGGGGTCGGGTGATGAGTTTCCTCAAAGGCCGTGTGAGGCTGTGCTCAGGTTTCTCTGAAACATTCCCAGCCGTGGTTCCTTAGTCTAGAAAGCAAAGAGAACACATCTTGTGACGTCATCTGTTAATATGTGCATGCTTCCAAACTCCCAAGATTCCCTGCCTGGTGGCCCAAGTTTCTTCCAGGCTACAGAAGGCCTGGGGGGGAGTTCAGAGGCATTCAAGGGGGAAACGTGTGTCTATCGAGGTTGGGAGGAGAGGGCTAGATGATGTGGCCGGCAAGGAAATGCTGAGAAAGGGTTAGGGTTTGAGGAATTCCTATCTAAAGCACTGTTGCTTTCTGGACTTGAACGCAAGTTCACCCTTGCAATCCCAGAGGCAGGAGAGTTGCCTTGAGTTTGAGACTAGTCTGTTCTGCTTATCAAGTTCCAGGCCAGCCAAGGCTATATACACAGCAAGCCCCTGTCTCAAACAAACAAATGAAAGGAGGAGAAAGGAATGTAGACCAAGGCTTGAGGATTTCTGAAAATTATGTTTTAGCCCACTTGAGTGCCAAGCAGCATAGGAGACAGTCCCTCGTAGAGACTGTGTTTGGTAAGTAGCTGAGCTTCTCTGTGCTTCTTTGATCCCTACTCGACTCTGAGAGCCAAGGAGTGAGCGTAGGAGGCAGCACCTTGCAGAGGCCATGCTTGCATGCTCTGCTGAAGCCTCTCCCAGCATCTTAGATCTCTGCTTTTGCTCTTGAGGGAAGCAGAAAGATGCAAAAGCCTTGGACATTTGGGATTCCGGCTCATTGCTTTCATAACCGCCTTGGGCAACTTACTCATTTTCTTGAATCGCAAGTTCGTTATCCATATAGTGGATTGTTTGAAGAGACATGAGCTAATGCTTTGCACACAGAGTGAGCCCAAAGCAGGCCTGCAGGAGATGCGGGCCTCCTCCCTCTCTCCCTACGTTCCAATGCCATCTTTCTCATCACTAGTGAGCATAGCAGACAGCTCATTCCGTTTGGTCCAGCCCACTGCAAAGGCGAAGGCACCCTGACTTCTCTCCATTCGGTTCCAACACCTCCAACAGGCACCTAAGCTATTACTTGACCAGACCTGTTTTTGCTTAGGTCTTTGTTTGGTTTCTAGTTTGTTCCTTCAAAAATGACCACAGCTCTTTTTTTTTCTTCCATTTATCTATCTTTTAAGTATTTTATTAATTATCTGAGAATGTGTACGATGTATTTTGATGACATTCATTCTCCTCCCAGATCTACCCCATTCTCTACCCCCCAAATCCATGTCTTTAAAAAAAAATTAATAACCTATTAATCCAATTTATGTAGCCTGTATGCTTTTGGGTGTGGGGTCATTCACTGGTGCATAGTTGACTGATCAGGAGCCATACCCTCAGAGAAAACTGACTCTAACTCCTCTAAAGTCCATCAACTTTTCAATTAGGGGTGAGGGCCCATGAACCCCCCTCCCAGTGCATGCTAGAATGCTGACTAGCTCTGTCTTGTGCAGGCAATCATAAACTGCTATGCGTTCCTGCAATAGTCCTACCATGTCCAGAAGAATTGCTTTGCTCTGGTCCCTCCTGACCTTTGGCTCTTTGAGTCCTCCCACCTCTTCTGTGACAGTCCCCGACACCACGCCTTTTTATATTCCTATAGTCTGTGGCACAAATGTCCAACAGATGCCACAACAGAAGCCTCACTTTGCTCTACTTCACTGCCATGGCCAGACCTCGTGCCTAGAAGTGCATCATTCCTGAACCTTGCTATCCTCTTTTTTTTCCTTCTGGTCAGAACATCCTACTCTTGAGTTCCTCCAGTTTTAATCCCAGTGTAAATGCATGGCCCAAGCCTTTCTTCCAATGGTCCCTTACAGAGGGCTTTCTCAGTAGACTCTTTCCTGCCTTTCCTCATTATTCTTTGTCCATCTACCTGGCACGGTAGTGCTGGATCAAGTCAGCCATTTGACTCCTGTGCCACAGGTTGATGGTGGCTGTTAAAGAAAATTGCATCATCAGCTGGAAGTGGGGGCTCACTCCTGAGATCTCAGCATTTGGGATCTGGGTCTGGCACAAATGTAAGGGAATCCTGGACTCTATAGTAAGACCCTGTATTAGTCAGGGTTCTCCAGAGGAACAGAATTTATATAATTAACATAATGATATCATATATAATGAAAATATGCATATAATTTATTAGAGTGGCTTATAGGCTGTGACTCAGCTAGTCCAACAATGGTTGTCTACCAACAGAAAACCTAAGAATCCAGTGGTTGTTCAGTCCATGAAGTTGGGTGTCTCACCTGGTTTTCAGCATTCACCAGAATTTGGAAGAAGTAGGTTCTATGCCAGTGAAGGAATGAACTTGCCAACAAGTGTGAAGGCAAGCAGGCAGAGAGCAAATGTTTCCTCTTCCATATCCTTTCTATAGTGTGGCCCAAATTAAAGGTGGCTCTTCCCACCTCAAAAGATCGAGACTAAGGGTAGGCCTTCCCACTTCAAGTGATTTAACTAAGAAAAGTCCCTCACAGGTGTAGCCAGCCACTTGAGTTTTAGTTAATTCCAGATAATTCCAGTTGGCAATCAAGAATAGTGATCACAGACTCTATTTCAGGAGGTCAACACACCAAGCAACAAACCAAACCAAACCCACTGTTAAAAAGAAGAAAACTGCATTGTTATACAAACAACACATCCTCTCATCTCCCTGGGGTGGGGTACTCATCGGAATGCCTTCCATGTGCCCAGGGGTTCCCCCAGATCCACATTTCCACCTTTAAACCCCGTCTTCCGCACCTGTCCCCTTGCCTTCCAGCACTCTGAATGCTGGGCATTCCTTCAGTTTCTTTCTTGGACACTTTCACTGCTCAGAAATGTCAGCATCACCCCTTTCTTCTTCCTAACTCCACACTGGAAGATGCTCTTCTTCCTTCCAAAATTCTCCCTTGAGTTAGCTGAAGGACATGCTCCCCGCCAACGCCAGCTCTGCCACAGGCTTTACCCTACTCATGTTCTGTGTGTTGCCTCAAGCATCAATCGTCCTTACGGCTGCATCAGTTATCCCACGTCTATGGTAAAACCCACCAAGACAAGAGACTCAAACTTTTCTCCTCAAAATATCCTGTCACCATATCGCTACCCTTACCCCCAGTTATATACTGTACGACAGAACAAGATAAGGTCTTCTTATGTAGCCTAGGCTGACCTTGAACTCATAGTCCTCCTGCTTCAGGCACCCAGGTTCTGGGATTACAGTGTCTACTCTACAAAGGACAGAAAAGGAATATCCACTTCCAACTTTTCCAGAGCGTTCTATTCTACAAGCACTATATGAGCCAGCTATACCACTCCTGGGCATATACCTAAAGGACTCTATTTCCTACAACAGAGACACATGCTCTTTCACAAGAGCTAGGCATGAAAGCAGCGTAGATATCTATCAACTGATATATGGACAATGAAACTGTTCCACACATGGAATTTTATAAGTGTACAAGAAAATAAAACTATGAAAATTTCAGGTAAATAGATGGATCTGGAAAACCTTATACTGAGTGAGGTCACCCAGACTCAGAAACATGTGTGTTGCGTGTTCTCACTCATATTTAGGTCCTAGCATTGGAGCTTTAGAGCTATGCTTTTCATCTGGAGTACCCATAGAAGCCAGGAAACTAGATATGGGCCATTGGTTAGGAGGAAGAGGAGGAGGAGGAGGAAACTCCTAAGTGGGGGAGAGGGCTACTGGAGCACAGATGATAAGAGGGGGAAACAGGAATAACGGGGAGGGAGGTTTAAGTGAGGGGGAGGGATGACAGAGTAGGACATGGAGGGGTAGAGGAGAGATAACTAACTCTAAAGATATTTGAAAAAAAAACTATATGGAAACATATATATATATAATATATATAATTGTTTTATATAAAAGAGTTTAATAGCCAGGCAGTGGTGATGCATGCCTTTATAATCCCCAAACAGTGGAGGCTGTTGTCACTGCTCTTGGTTTCCCACCAGCACTCGATGGTAAGACTCTATTGCTGAAGATACCATGTACTTTGCTCATAGGACATTGGAGAAACCAAGCTGGTTCAGACCATGCAAATGTCTTCCCTCCTGGATAGCTTTCATGGCTCTGGAAGGTGCTATTCAGGTGGCTGGGCAAGGCAGGAAGGGGTGTGGCCACCAACAGCCCAGCCCAGTTGTTAATCTTGTGAGCTATAATAACGACTGGCAAGGCAAGAGCAGCGAAGCAAGCAAACAGGTGATTCTACTAATCTGGCCCAGAACCCATGGCTGGAAGCCCATAGGTCCCAGAGGTAGACAAACTACTCTTATTTGGTTAGATGACATAGTATCAAATTGCCCTCTAAATTTGAATCTCTAGGTCTGCGCAGCTCTCGGAGAAGTTTCTTTGTGCAGTAGATGGCAGTTAACACAGAAACTCACAGCCAGTCAAAAGCGTGTATGTCTGTGGAGTGCTCAGCCAAAACCGGGGCATCTGTATCACACTCACCTAGACACACACACACACACCATACACACTCAGGGATCACATAGTGAAGGGTGTGGATGGTTGTAAGAGCCAGAGGTTGGGGAGAACCAGAGTGAAACTGTCTTCTAAACATGACAGCACCGCAACAGCCATGAACTCAACTGTGGTTGCCTGCAAAAAAAAAACCCTCTAGAAGATCAAGTCTAGAATGGAGCAAAAAGGGTCCACAAGCCCTCACCCATAGCTATGGACAGTTGATGGCCTTCTGGGATGGAAAAGCCTGTTTTCTTTAAGGGAATGGCTCCAGGTATGTCAACATATCTCCAGTGGAAGGCCACACATCCCGGGAGTACTTGGGCACCACAAATTGGACTCCGTAGGTTTGTGGGGTAAGAAAGACATGAAATTGGAGGGTTAAGGAAGTGGGGTGGACCTGGGAGGGATAGAAGTGAATATTAAAAATATTGTACAAAATTCTCAAAAATTAATAAAACATTTTAAAGACTTAAGACTTTCAAACTTCTAGAATATCACAAAGAAGAAAGTTTTCCTGATCTTGGGTTGGACCAGGATTGCTTCAGATATGACAAAAAAAAAAAAAAAAAAAAAAAAAAAAAAAGGTAAATGTTTAACAATCTGTTTTAATCAATATTTAAACTTTGTATACTTCAAAAGACATGATTAAGAAGATGAGCCCCAGGTGTGGTGGTACCGGCATGCTCAAGCATGAGGCAGGAGGATCACAAACTGAAAGCCAAAGTGGACTACAAAGAAAGATCCGAGATCTGGGGGGGAAACAAACAAACCAACAAAAAGCCATAAAACAAAAGCAGGAACAAAAAACAAACCGTGGGTGGGAAAAATATTCCTGAATAGCATTTCGCAAAATACATGTATTCAGATGAATTAGTTTTCAAATTCCAAATAAGAAAACAAACAACCCAATTTGAAAATGTGCAAATGGTTCGAGCCTACATTCCATTAAGGAAGATATATTAACGGGGAGGAAGTACATGAAAAGTTGCTTAGCATCATTAGTCATTAGGGAAAGTGCAAGTCAGACCACAGTGAGCTATCATTAGAACAATACACAATGCCAGCTGTGGTGGTGCATATGTAAAATGGCTCAGCTACTTCAAAAAATAGCTTATCAGTGTCCTTAAAAAGTTAGTTCTAGCCAGGCATGGTGGTGCACGCCTTTAATCCCAGCACTGGGGAGGCAGAGGCAGGCAGATCGCTGTGAGTTCGAGGCCAGCCTGGTCTACAAAGTGAGTCCAGGACAGCCAGGGCTACACAGAGAGACCCTGTCTTGGAAAAAAAAAAAAACAACCAAACCAAACCAAAGCATTAATTCTATCCAGGGCATGATGACCCATGCATTAGAGAGCAGAGGCAGACAGATCTCTATAAGTTCTGTTCCAGCCAAGGCTGCATCATGAGAACCTGCCTCAAACAACAAGAGCTTTATTGAGGAATCCAGAAATTATCCTTCTAGAATTCTGCTGAAGAGAAGCAAATATCTGGGTGCAGGGATGTCTAGGTACAGGGCCTTACGTTTTTCAACCTTATGAAGTCTATCCTTGTGGTTTCCCCAGCATGCTGACATCAGAAGAGCCCAGTTTTTCTCCCCTACCCCCTTTTTAAAAAACACATTGACTCAGAGCTTCAAAAGCAAAGAAAGGAGAGAGACAGGAGCAGGGAAAAGGGAGATAGAGACACTAGAGAGGAGAGACATAGAAACAGAGGAAAGATACAGAACAGGAGAAAGGCACAGAGAGAGAGAGAGAGAGAGAGAGAGAGAGAGAGAGAGAGACAGACAGACAGACAGACAGACAGACAGACAGACAGACAGACAGACAGAGGCAGAGAAACTATGTCATCTTCTATGGTCTAATCTTGGAAAACATACAATGTCAGTTCTACTGTGTTCTACTATTTAAAACTGTAACAAGGTACCTCCCAGGACCTCCACCTCCCAAAGGAAAGGCTACAGTATCACACTATGAGGACAGTTGTGGAATGGTGTGTGTGTGTGTGTGTGTGTGTGTGTGTGTGTGTGTGTAAAAGTCCAACCTTCCATAACTATTTCCAACCTTTTTTTCCTTCTTCAAGCTTCTCACCTCCATCTTTGTCCTCTGCAAGTGACCTCACTGGCAATCACTGCAAAAAACTGAAGCAGCCAGGAGAGAACTCTACCAGCTCTTCCCATGATATCTCCTCAGCGACCTGCTCTCTTCCCTCCCCACAACCATCCCAAAACAGGGAGCAGCTACTCCATGCTCTCAGTCAAGGATGGCTGTGGCACTGTGCCCCAGATTCCACCTCTGTTATCTACCCCCGCCCCCCAGGAGCACCATGCTGCTCCTCAACTTCCCCATCACCACCAATGTTCTCTTTGATGCATCTTTCCTTTCAACACGTGGAAGTGCTCTTTTCTTCTTATTCTTCCTCCTCCTCTTCCTCCTTCCCCTTTCACTAAATGTTAATGAAGCTCTTCTGCCATCCCCACCTAGCCTGATCTAGAATAAAACTCTGCTTTAAACAAACAACAACCGCCACATTTCCAAAGATAAATTGAACACTGGTATATAATAACAAAATTACATAAATGATTACTTGTATCCAACTGCCACCAAGCAGGTAATTATGAATGACTAAACCTCACAGTCTGCTGATGGATCTGGAATTCCCAAGGAGACACAGCTCAAGGCACCTGTGTGAGAACATTACCTGAGAAACTTAACTGAAGGGAGACCACCCACCCCAAATGTGAGCATCCCATGAGTTTGGGTCCTGGACGGAACAAAAAGGGATAAAGGAGCGTAATGCACAATCTTGGATGCCAATTTGCCTATGTCTGGAATTAGCCAAGCAGCCGGGCACCCTTGTGAGGGACTTTTCTTGGTTGGATTATTTGAGGTGGAAGACCCACTTTATTTCCAAATCATCTGAGGGCAGAAGAACCATCCTAAATATGGGTCACACCTTCTAGTGTGTGACCCAAACAAAAGGACATGGAAGAAGGAAGCCTTTGCACTCTGCCTGCTTGCTCTCATTCTCCCTGGCAAGCCCATCCATCCTGTTCCTGAACCATGCCCTTGCTGGTGTTCTGACTACTCCCCTAGGATTCCAATGTAGGCTGAAGACCGGTAGCTCTCTAGGACCTCCCTGGGATGAGAGCACCAGGTTGGGGCTACTGAGGCATCTGGATCCTTGACCTTTCAGTGAGCTGACAGCCATTGTTGGAGTGCTTGGACCACAGCCTGTATAAGCCACTCTAATAAGTCCCATATATGCATGTGTATATATATTATGGTAGACACAACGTGACAGGCTACCTTGCCCTCCTGCAGTCACAGCTAACATCACTCTGTCTCGTATTTTATGGCCTGATGGACCACACCCTTAAACTGTGATACAAAGTAAGCTTTTCCTTAAGTTGATTTTGTTGTGTATTTTTATCACAGTGATGACACTCAAAGTTATTTTTTTAGTAAAACTGTGTTTCTCTGTTTCTCTCTTAACCCTGCTATCACACAAATAATTGAGACGCTATTATATTATTTCAACAAGCTTCACAGCATAAGAACTGAGCAACTATTACTCTGTTCTCAACCCTTTAAGCTAATCTGGTTTCCTCCCAGTGCATATCCCAGAGATACTTGCACTTTGTAGCTTTTCAGCTCCAGCTCCTCTCCTGATCTTACCTGGACCTCTGTCCATGGCTAAATCTCATACTTCCTCCTCTAGCTCCTCCCACCCTGGCTGGCAGGAAGTCCAGCCCTATTCTTTACCCTGCTCAGCAATTGGCCATAAGCTGCTTTATTGACATATTAGGGGACAAATTGGGAGCAGAGTTTATACAACATTGAGACAGGAGATTCTCAGAACAAGGCTTACAACCAGCTATGGGGAGATACAAAAAATCAGTATTTGAATTACACAATAACCTTATGCTTACAGATGACAAAAGTAACTAATATAGGAAGTTGGTACCGGAAGTGGGCTGTTGCTATGAGAAACTTGACCTTTGAAAATTGTTTGTGGGAGAAATATGGGGGACTGTGGAGCTACAGGCTAGAGAAGCCCTGAATTGCTTTAATCAGAGATCAATGGGCCATTTGCTGGGCTCTCAGGATGCTGAAAGCTATGTGGCTGGAGACACAGCTTCTGAAGTCTTAGGGGAACAAGAACACTACTGAGAAGTGGACTAGAGGCCATTTGTGGTACGTTTTGACACAATCTGGCTGAATTCTGCAAGGGTCCTGAAAAGTTGAGTGTGATTGAATTCAAAAGGAGTGAGCTAAATTGTCTGGCAGAGGAAATTCAAATAGCATAATACCCAGTCCGTGGCACGGTTGTTGCTCATTGCTTTTATTCAACTCTACAGTGGAAGAGAGCAGAAAAAAAAACAGCAAAGGGGGAATGCACATTGGTTGGGAAAATGGCAAAGTTAGATTCTCTGAAAAGGAAGCACATCACTCCATTTTGAAAGGAGAAGGTTTATTCTGCACCATTGTATATTGGAAGCCTGTAACTTAAAAAAAAAAGTTTGTCTTAATCTTCAGCAAAGACTGAGCTTTTCAATAGTGTTGAAATTGTTAAGACCCTGGGGACTTTTAGTGGAGATGTAAATGCATTTTGCACTATGAAACAAATACATACTTTAGGGTTCAGGGTTGGAATGGTAGAGTTAAAAGTGACGTGCTCGTATGTCAGGTCGTCATGGGGTAGACTTTATCTTTTGTCTGTTTATTTGACTGTGGACACAACGTGAACAGCTGCCTCATGCTCCTGCCACAGCTGGAACAGCTGGAATGGCTCCCGATGCCACATCTTTCCCATTGTGATGATCTTTAATTTGTTTTTCTCATGGCAATGAGAGAAGTTACCAATATCATGCCAAGTGGCTGATGCCAGGTAAGATTTTAGGATGAATAAAGGTTTTTGAGGGGGTGGATATTTCTGCACGTACTGGAGAGTCTGGGTGAAGGAAGTGACAAGTCCAGTGCTCTCCAGCCCGCTGCAGGTCCAGGCGATGAATGTAGAGCCTTATAGAACCACGTAGAACGAACTCTCACCATCTCTTCCCAGGTACCGGGCCAAGACTCTTGGAGGCTAAACTCAAGGTCTAATGCTGAAGAGGACAATTTACTTTGTCAGAAGAATTTACATCTGTGAACATAAGCTGTACACTTTCAGCAAATAAACTGGTTAATGTGTGATACGTCTTTAAATATCTATTATACAAAGAAGCCCACAACCTTGAAGGATGTTATGCAAAAGTCAAGGCGTTAATTGAAAGGAAGGAGAATGCTGAAAATCGCAACAAGAGATGGGTAGCTCCTGACGAAATTAGAGATTGCAAATTCCTGATTCTGCCAGACCCTCTTCATGGCACAGCATTCCTTTCTCGTCTGAAGGAACTAGGCTCCCTGCCCCAAGAATCCATAGTGCTCTCTCCTAAGGTGTATTCCTTGCAAGGGACTGCCAATTTACAGGAGAGCTTGCCCTGACCCTGAGCCATGCCCTACCACAGCACAGCCACTGGTGTAGATGAGACATCGAATGATATTTCCTCCTAGTTTCGAGACTTTAAGCAGCATCTCTCTGCTAATGACCAAGTTGCCACTCAGACTTCTCTCCTGATGCCTAGACTTGCATATTCAGACACTTAAAAAATTTACACTTGGATACCCACTAGGTGTCTTCAAATGAACAATGATGAAAATAAACAGTTTTAGCTCATTGTGGTGGCTCACACCTGTAATCCCAGAACTTAGGAGGCCAAAGCAGGAGAATCCATGTGAATTTGAGGCAGGTCTGGCCTACAAAATGAGTTCCAGGCCAGCTCAGCATGAGATGTTCAGACTCAAACCAACCAACCAACCAACCAACCAACCAATGGAACAGCAATAATGACAAAAATCAAGAACAAAACTCAGCTCCGTTCCGCTTGGTCCCCTGACGATTTTTCCTGTTTTTCATACTTTGGTGACAGCTCCATGACATTCTTGTCACTTCAGTCTCTTACATTCATATCTAAAATTCTCTTGAGCCTTGCCAATACTTCCTGAATTTGCCACTTCTCACAGACAGCACTGCCAGAATCCTGGTCTCTATGACATCCCCCCCTGTGTCTCTGGCAAGGCCTCCAAACCAGTGCCTTCCTTTCAGCTTTGCTCCTCTTCGCTTTTTTTTTTCTTTTTCCTCTTCACTTTTATCTCCAACACAGTTGGCAGAAAGCCTGCTATAAATGCAAGCTGTGGCCCCAAGAGACGGCTCAGTGGTTAAGAGCACTGGCTGCTCTTCTGGAGGAGCTGGGTTCAATTCCCAGCACTCACATGGCAGATAACAGCTATCTGTACCTCCAGTTTCATGGGTCTGATGCTCTATTTTGGCCTCCTGGGGCACCGGGCATACATGTGGTGCACACACATATGTTCAGGCAAAAAACCTATACACATAAAATAATAAATATAAATAAGCTTTTAGAGAAAAAAAATTTAATGCAAGTCATATTATATCCTTTCCCCAAAACCTTGTAATGGCTTTCTGATTCTCTTGGAGTGAAATCTGGAATTCTTACAGGGACATGTGTAACCTTAGATGACCTATCCATCTCACTCTCCATCCTATAGCTTTCTACTTTTTTATTCATCCGTCTTTCACAAGAGTCTTTGTCTTCGCTTGCTCCCCACTACTCAATCCTTGTTACTTGGTGACTGGGGATACCTTTTGTGGATTCTTAGCCTCATTAATAAAATAATTCAAAAACAGCCTTTGAAGGAGGCTGGAAGAAGATTTGATCAGGGTTTGGAAGGAGAGCCACCAGGCCAGGCACGCTAAATGATCTGGGCAGCTGCTGGAGAGAAGGAGATGGAGAGACAGAAGGCAGAAAGGCCCACCTGTTAAGGTCAGAGGTCAGCAAGTAGCTGTGTGATGGGGCTGGGGGAGCATTAGAGGATGGGAGAGTCCAAACAGTCAGGGAGACAGTTTATTAAGAAAGAGAAAGTGCTTCCAAGAACAGGGGTGGGCTAATGAGCTGAGGGGAAAGTCCCAAAACTCTGGGTGAGGAGGTAAAATATCCTTTATAGGACATTTACATAGCATCTGCTTGTTGCACATTTGTACGTTGTGGGCTTTCCTTGAGCATGCTCTGCTCATTACACGAATCCCAGATTAGTCAGGGCTTCCAGTCTTTCCCTGTCATCTGCTCTCATTAAGGGGATAATTATGTCTTCCATCTCCTCAGCATGTCTTTAAGTCAACGAGCCTTTGTGAGAGAAGGTCCCCTGGCCAGGTGATTGGCAGACCCACTTGGGTTAGGTCTTAAGGAAGGAGACAATGGTTTGTAATGTAGTCTTTGGAGCAGATGAGCGCACCATGCCTCAACTCAGGGGTCGGGGGCAGATTGCTCCAGGAAGCAGAAAGAAGCAGCTTTCCCTCAACTGGCTTCAACCTTCACCTTTTCACATAGTATTTTAAATCTGAAGAAGGGGACAAAGTGACACTTCCCTTTCTGGTGTTGCCAGGGTAGCAGTAGCTGGGGACCACAGCCAACTATGACGTAGGCGTTCATGCTCAGTGGCCTCCGAGTCTACTAATCCCTGTCAGCTCCCTGACATTGTTCCCTTAAGAGTGAGACTCTGAAGTCATCTAGGAGTTGGGCTTTGAGTAAATCTGCCTACTTCTGGCTAAGAATGAGATCATAACCGCTTGTAGGTTTTTTGGGGGTGGGGTCGGGGGGAAGGTGTGTCCGCCCTAAAAATTGTCTGACTAGTTTGGCCCTTCTGTTCTCATCATCTTCAGTATCTGAAACAATGCCTGGCACATAATAGGCCCTCAGCAAGAAAAGGTTAATGAGAAACCACAAAGCAAAATAGTGTACGTTTTTTTTAACATACTATGCAGTTATGTTAGCTGTTGCTAGAAACTGGTTGTCTCAACCACAAAGCTGGGGTTGTCCTGAGTTTTTTTCCTTTCTTTCCCCTTTCTTATACACCCCTGTGCAAATAACAAAGTTGATGATATCTACCTTAGCTTACCCCTTGTCATTTTCTATTATTATTATTATTATTATTACAAGTCCCAGACCAAATTCTGTCCTTTTCATTCTTTCCCTCTGTTATTTAAACATTGCTACCAGGGTTTTGAAAAAAATCACTAATCTGGTCGTGTCAATCCCCTGCTTAAAATTCTTCAGTGCTCCTGGAGTCTGTCAGGACAAAGTTTACAGCCTCACTCAGTACACATCTCCCTTCCTGATCCTGCCTTCTGACCCCTTTCTGCCTCCTCTGCAGTGGACACAAGCCTGAAAGGGTAGAGGTGCTGTCACACTGCGCTTTGACCACCATGCCTAGCATCAAAATGAGGGGCCAGAAATGTTTGTTGAGTAAGTGACAGTTGTGTGGGTAGGCTTGCTTGCATCTTGAAGCTGTCTTGTCTTGAGGAAGCCAGGCAGTGAGACACCCACACAAGGGGCATGAGAGCTGCCCTTAGCCTGAGGTTAGCGAGTGGCCACTGCAGGTAGCAGGAGGAAGGGGCTGGCCGGCGGACTGACATGCCACTAATGGGATAAACTCCCTGCAATCTGCGTGCTTGGCCTGGAAAAATATTCTGATACTTTCCGGTGTCTGTCCCTTTTGTTGTCCCTCAGTGGTCTACAAAGTCCAATGGCCAAAACAACGTTTAGCCCACCTTAGATGTTCTAAAATAATCCAAGAAAACAAGTTAGCTCTATGTATGAGCCTGTACTGAAAGGTAGCACGTTCCTCCTGCCGATGGCGGCCAGGATCCTTTCCAAGGAGAGGAAGAACCATTCCAGACACTCTGCTTTGAGTGGCCGTGGGCTCGTGTTTCCCTCTTCTTCATTCCCATTGATACAGTCTGTGTGTCTAGAACAACAAGGCTGCCCTCCACGCCTTCACCAAAGAAAAGGTAAGACTTACAGTGTGCAGTCCTCTCTCTCAGAAATAGATCGGAATCCCTCACTGACACTTGCTTCCTAAGGGCTTGGGGGGCGGGAAGTTTTCTGTTGGCTGTTCAGGTATAGCGAGGCATTCTAATTGGTAGGCCAGGCTAGAGTGGGCGAGGGGTGGCAGCCAGAGCATGAAGGATGACGGGAAGTCCCAGAAAACCCCTTCTACACAGGCCCACGTCAAAGACACAACCGTAGTGAGGCCGTAAGCACATGCTCCTCCGTGAGGACTTCCTGCCTTTGAAATAAGCTGTTGTGTGGGAAAGGTACAAATATTTAAGCAACACTTGGAGTGTTTGCAATTACAACTCCCACTGATGAATAAGAGGATGCTAAAAAGACGGCAGAGGACCATTTGGCTCAGAGCAAAGTGCTAAGATTATGGTAATAGAAAGCAATCTGTTCAAGGCGAGGTCTTGGAGGGCATGGGAAAGAAAAACAAAACAAGCAAGCAAAATGGGTAAGTGATGGAGAGAGGCAATAACGGCAACCTTATAATTGCTGTGAAAACGCCAGCACGGCTAAATCTTGAGATGGATGTGGGATGCTGAAGATGAAGGAGAGGGCTGTTGGGACAGGATGGGCAAAGTGGAGCTGTTACAACAGGAACAGGCAGTAAAAATAACACGTGCTGGAAGGGCTGACAGACACTCACCTGCCGTTTGCTTTACGTGGGCATAGTCACATCTATCTATATAGCTTCTTTCCTTCAAAAATGTCAGTCGCTCATAAATATTCATCTCCACGTAGCTAGGAGACGGTGATTTTAAACTTATAAAATTTTACTGCTGGAGTGTCGAGGTCGGCCCTTCCAGCCGCTATTACTTACAGAGGTCCCCGAGATTCGGCTGGCGAATGTCACTCTCCCAGAGAGAACAGCCTGCCTCTCTTCCGAGATCTTTCCGGGACATTGAGATCAGGAAGACACGCGTTTGCGTTGAATGCGTTGATCACTCTCACTTGATGGAAGCCATGCTTCCCGTGCCCACGGATGGAATAAATCATATTCAGTGGTGAGAAAGGGCTGCCCTGAGGCCAGGAAGGCTCTTAAAGGATCTTTATTGTGTTTGTCACAATTACACTCTGTTCATTTGAAACCGTACGGTATATCAGCGGTGAGGGGCATGCGGCAATCTGCATCTCCAGGTACATTGGCATTGGGACCACAGCCCTAGTGTGACATGAGAGTGTCAAGGAGAGTGAGGTCAAATCTGGCATGTGAAAGAAGGCAGCTGGCCGGGATGAAATCCTATATACCAAGGCTAGCTGTAACCTAGAATGTGCAAAGTGAAACAAAACAAAAAACAAAACAAAACAAAAAACCAAACCAACCAACCAACCAATCAAACAACCCCCCCAAAACCCCACAAAAAACAAAAAAAACCCCACAAAAAGCGCCCCCCAAAAACCCCAAAATCAAACAAACAAACAAGCAATCAGCCAACTGAACAGCCAAAACCCAGAACTCTGCACTGTACCAATACAAGAGACACAAGCTGCGATTTGATTTAGTGAGGAGGGTCTAGACACAAAATTATTTCATCAGCACTCATTTTTATCAAATATTTCCCATTTTCTTGTGTCCAGGGTGTGAGAGATAATATTTGCCAGAAAATGATGTCACTGTGAGGGGGAAAAAAAAGATATGACCAAGATCCAGATAAACCAAACTTTAACAATCAGAAGAGCAACTAATGGCTAAACTCAGTCGTTCCATTTACTAATCCAGGCGTGTGGCCCTTTGAGACGGTCGCTGAACAGCCCTGCTTTGAAAAATCATGAGACACTTCAAAAGTCATTTCATGGCCGCACGTAAGAAAGAGGCCGAGGTTTCATAGTCTGAGTTTTCAGAATTGATAAGTTTTCACTTTAGAGGATTAAAATTGTATGTAGGCAGAGAAGTGGCATTCCTTAAAATTTCAAACAGGGCCTTAAAAAACTTCATGCCTGGTTGAATATATTAGTTCTCTGCGGAGAAACTTTCTTCCACAGAGAACGGTTTAATCCGTGAAACTGGCCGCTGCAGCTCCTTTTAGAAGGTACCATTTTCTACTTAATGGGATGAAATGATTGAACACATTTTGTGGAATTTGGCAATTTCTCCTCTGGAAGTTGATATGTTTTCTTTTTTCGAACTGAAAAGTCACACACACACACACACACACACACACACACACACATCGAAGCAAATGCATTATTTTCAATAATTGGTTAATTTGAGGAGATTCAGCTGGCTTGCTTTCCTGGAAATTGCTGGAAAATGAGACTAGACCATCCTGGAAAGCCTGGTGAGGTGAGAAACCTTGTCATTCAAACCGAGGCCTCTGGTAGGTTGTGATCAAGGGCAGTAGCGAGGAGGAGGAAGTTTGTTGACACGGCAGTGTTTTCAGGTGACAGGGACAGTAACGGTCCAGGGAATAACAGTATCCAATTGAAGAGGCCAACACAGAAATGTGTCATAACAGGGGCAGACGGGTGTTAATAAGTGGTCTGGGATTGGTGGTGCACCACGAACAGGACTGTCACATCATCTGACTAGGATGGCAGAGTGATGAGAGCAGAAACCATTTTGACTCTTTCTCCATTGTGCCAAAGGATGGGTGCTGGATGGAGAGTTCACTGAGGAAGAGAATGTGTGCTTTGCTCTCAGAACTTAGTCTCAGGTCTGGATACTTTGCAAAAACACTATCTACTCTCTTGGCCTCTTGGTAGCCAGGAAGGCTCCTGCAGACATGAGGCCTCTTTGGCCCAGGGGCTCGGGGTGAGGGTGGGGTGATCCCACAGGCCACCTCCCTTAGCAGCTGTAGTAAGAACGTCCTTTCTCTAAAGACCTAGAAGACACTGGGACTCACTGCATCGACCTGGCTGTGTCGTCATGGGGTGCCCTGACACCTGGGAAAACATCATTTCTAGGTGTTTCTGTGAGGGTGTTTTAGGCAAGGCTAGCACTTAAATCTTCAGACGGGGGCAGTTGTCCTCCATAATTGGGCTGGGCCTCATCGAGTGAGTGGAATAGAACACAGTGGTAGCCGTCACCCAGATGAAAGAGATTCTTCCTGCTGTGTAGGGCCCCTGCCCATATTATATACTTTTTTTCCTTCCAGGCTTCATGTAGGTTCTTGGCTTCATGGACCTGGGTCATACACAGAATGTTAGCTGCAAAGGAATCTGGGAAATGTAGTCTTAGTTCTTTAGCTGAAAAGTTCAGGAGGACACTGTAGAAAGGCATCAGGCAGGTGTTGCACGCTCATGACGCATGTCACAACCCTACTGCCTTCTACATTCACCTATGGTGGGACACCTGTGTGAGCTTTCTGTACTCCAGTGGGAACATGGGGGAATTTCCGGGTTTGGTATGGTTAGTGTAATTCCCCACGTTCAGTTTGACTACTGCCATAGAGACCTTTGCCTTGACCCACCAGACACATTACTGGTGGTTTGGGTCTTGGCCTTTTCCTCCCAAGAGTTGAAAATAAGGGTTCACACAGACTTGCAAAAGAAACAGATAATTTCCTGAGTGAAACAATAGCACAGATTATAGAGGGTTATGCTGTCAATCTCGACAGTTGCTGCAGGAGTGAGAGTACTCAAGGCCCTGGGCTCTCTTCTCCTGAGGTCTGAAAAAAGAGACTGGCTCCTGAGGGGGCATCACCGGGGTTGTTCTCTGTTTTAACTGATAGTTTAACTCACGTTCATTTTTTTTTTCCTACTGTACTTGCCTTTTCCCATAATGCATCTGATTTTAAACCTATGCATGTTCAACTATGTATAGCTATAAGGTGGCAAATAGAGAATTCTCCCTTAAAGTTCACTCAGAGGACCCAGTTTGCCTTACAGCACGCAGCGGGTGCGGGCCACTGCGCTGGGCTCTCTTTAGCAGGAGGTCCTCTTTCCCTGGAAGCCGAGAATCTCTGGCCAATGCACCCCCTTGGTGAGACCTGAAAGCCTGGGACAGGGTGGCCCTGGCACTTAGCCAGCAAGGGAGAAAGGATGGTTTTCTTCTCTTTGCTCAGCCCGTGTTCCCAGCAACAGCTGCTGGCCATATCTAGCCACAGCACAGCAGCCTCGATGTCTCTTTCCCACCTCCTCTGGCAAGTTCTCCTCAGACAGGCTGCAGTCATCTGAAGATTTCCTCAGGATATCCGATTGCTGGTTCTTTCTCTCTCCGAAGCTGGCCCAGTGTTTCTGCCCTTCAACTGTGGTCTCGGTGCCAGGAGGTTCTTTTGAAAGGAGGAACACATCCCTTGGAGATGCCCAGCCAGGACGCCCTATGCCTGGCTTCCTGAGATGTCCCTTCCTGCAGCTGTGCCTCGGGTCCCTTGTGAATTTTTTGGACCTCCCCCCGCCCACCCGCACAGGAATATCTTGTTAGAAATTAGGGTTATTAACGTGATTTTTAAAATGTATTTTCAAGTTATTTTAATAACAAAAGGTTTAAGAAGAAAAATAAATTAGGGTTACTACTCTCCTTTTAGACTCAACATTGGGGTGTGTTCTAAAGAACTGGACTTTGTTTGAGCCTCAGAGCCTGAGAAGAAAACCCACTGTGTTCCTAAAGATGCCATCTAGGCTCTTTGCTACGTAAATGGTCTCACTTTCAGTCTCTGCCTGATCTTTTTCCTACCAGCATCAACAGGGCTACAGTTTTTAATTAAAATTTTATATAATATATTTTGATTACGTGTCCCTTTCCTTTCCCTCCATCCTTCCCAGACTCTCCCCTCCTCTCTCCCTATCCAACTTTGCGTTCCCTCTTTCTTATGGGACCTGCCTGAAGTGTGGTTAATATACCTAGTGGGTTGCATTGGAGAAAATGGACTTTTCCTTTGCCAGTGGTTATCAGTTGCAAGTAGCTTTTTGGTTAGGGGTGGGAGCCTGTGTCCACTTCTCCCCCACCCCCAGTTCCAGGATCCTGTCTGGTTTGAACCTGTGCAGGTCTTGTGCGTGCTGCCGCAGTTGCTGTGAGTTCATGTGCACATCAGTGAACACTCTGCATTTTAAACCTACTTCTAAATAACAAGCTTCACCCTTTGACATTTTTACCTTCACAGGGTCCTTCTCAGTGGTTAAGCGTGACCTCTTTCTGATGTTATTTTTCCATATCGCTTCTAGGAGTGCTCTCTGGTTAAATGTAGTCATGCTATATGGTCTTCGAACTGCTTGCTAGATCACACGAATGTTGATTCCAGATATTTTATATGTGTCCTTCTTTCTGCCGGTATAGCTGCTAGTGTGACTTGGTAAGTTGGCCCTGTATGCCACCTTTAGACATGTGTAATGTGGTGTATCTAGACATCAAGTTCCTCTGACCAAGGATTTCATTCAAAGGGGTCTATATTCTGATAGAATATAGTAGGTGAACACATATGCGAACTTACTCCAAATTCCTTTTAATAAAGAAGACTGAAAAAAAATCTCACAAGTCCTTACATTCATCAATTAACCTTATGTGTGTAGGTGTGTTTTACCTACATGTATGTCTGTGCGTCAGTTGTGTGCCTGGTGCTCAAGAAGTGCAGATATGGGCAGTGGCTTCGCTGGACAGATGATGGTTATAAGCATCATTTGTGAACTGGGAATAGATCCCAGGTCTCCAGGAAGAGCAGACAGTGCTCTTAGTCACTGAGCCACCCCTCTAGAGAGATTGCATGAAAAAAATAGAAATATCTCCAGGATGTTATAACACATTGTATATGTTATTGTTAGATGTTTAAACATGCTGTCCGTGTTTTCTGGCTTTCAAATACAGCTTCTTGGTTTTCATTAAGATAATGAGTTATTGACCCGCTCTTGGTAATGTTTACAAGAATTAGCTCAAGAAATAAAGATATGTTTTTATCAAGATAATTACTTATGTTTCCACTACATTTGTCCTGATGTTAACTACTTAGGAAAAGTATTAACAGAGTCAAGATTTATTTACAAGTTTGTTAATTGTCAAGCTTTATCTAGGTGCTACACAACAGCTAAATTTTAAGCCACTGCTTGTTCTTTAACACTGGTATAACCTGATTTTCAACAACCATATTTGAAGGCCAAATCAATGAAGCTAAAGAGCTAAGAGATCAGCCAGTGTCTTGGCCACTCCCTAAGAGCAGCCATGTTCTAGAGGATAAAGAGAAACCTCTAAAATAAAAAAGGGGAGGGGTGTCCACAAGTCTGATGAGTCACCTGTCCTGTAGATCAGCAAGGCTATGAAGACCCCAGCGGCTGAACCCTGACCAGTGTATATACATTTTACAAAGAGGAGCACCATCACAGGGGGAAGTGTCCTCAGTGCTAACACAGAAAGTCACGTGGGAAACAAGACCCATTCCAGCAGATGATACAGCTGGCAGAGGAAATTAAAAGGAGCCTGGGGGCTCTTCTGAAATCCCTAAAAATAACCTATAAGGACCCTCACTTGACCTTAGTAATAAAAAGGGGATTCATTCTGGCCAAATACATAGCCTTAAATACCCAGTAAGAAAACATAGCCAAAAAATAGAATAATTAGTAACAATATAAGACACTTCTAGGCTGGGCATGGTGGTGCACGCCTTTAATCCCAGCACTCAGGGAGGCAGAGACAGGTTGATCCCTGCAAGGTTGAGGCCAGCCTGATCTACAGAGTGAGTCCAGGACAGCAAGGGACACACACAGAAAAACCCTGTCTCAAAAAAAAAAAAAAAAAAAACAAACCCAAAACAAACAAAAACAACAAACAAACAAACAAAACTCAAGACACTTCTATACCAATCCCCAACCAAGAGTCTCTGCTTCAGTCAGGAAAGCAGAGCTCTTAAGTACTGCAAAAGCAGTTCATCCCAGTAGCCAGCATTAGCCAATTTAAAAGAGACCGCAGGGCATCCCTTGACAACTGGTACACACCAATTGGCCATATCTAAATTTGTCTATGTTGATTCTCTGTTACCTCATGGGGATTTCCAAAAATCCAAATCCCCACTCCTGTGACATAGCAGGTGCCTGTCTCCTTTTTACCATCTCCAGTGAGTAGCCATTTCTCTTCACGCCAAGCCTGATGCTTTACTCACCACCGTCAATTGTTTTAACCATTCTTCAGATGAGAGCAGAAATGGCTGTTCCCTTTTCTGTGTCTAATAAGATTACTTGTTTTACCCAGAATCCCTGTTCCCCGACTCCTTCAATGGCTAATCAGATTCTCTTCTCCCCAAATTAAACAGATTCATCCACTTATAATTATAAATAATTTAAAGAAAATCTAAGTCAGGGTTCCATCCAAAGCCTGCTCACCTGAGGACAAACTGTTCTACATGCCCTGTTCTACAGGATGCCTTATAGCTAGACATATCTCTTCCTCCCAACCAACTGAATAAGAGCAAGTACCTTGGCCCCCACCAGTCCCCAAGACACATCCAATCAAGACTTCACACTCTTTCATTTTGCACCTGCAGGCCAAGTTTGTTTTTTCTAGGGGTCAGTGGCTCCATCTCCAGATGATGCTGTGACGGGCCTTTGAACTTCCACCATCAGAAAGCTCACATCTCTTAAGGCCCCTGGACCAGGCAACAGAGCTTCATCTAAGCTGTTCCTAAATATGGTTGCCTTTCTCTTATGTATCACCTGGGCCATGCTCAATAGTAACAACGCAAGTAGGGCTACCATGTTACTCCTGCTCAGAGGGAAGAAACTGCAGAAAAAGAGGTGGGTGAGCTCTTTAGTTTTCTGTCAACTTGATACAAGCTGGCATCACCTAGGAAGGGGAAACACCAACTGAGAAAATTCCTTCATCCATCTGTAGGCAAATCTGTGGGGCATTTTCTTGATTGGCAATTGATCTGAAAGGACACAGTCCACCTCTGGGCAGGTGGTCCTGGCTAGTACAAAAGAAAGCAAGCTGAGAAAGCCATAGTGAGCAAGTGTTCCTCCATGACCTCTGCTTTCCAGATTCCTGCCTCGAGTTCCTCCCCTGACCTCCCTTCACAATGACCTTCCTTCGCAATGACCTTCCTTCGCAATGACCTTCCTTCACAATGACCTTCCTTCACAATGACCTCCCTTCGCAATGACCTCCCTTCACAACGACCTTCCTTCACAATGACCTTCCTTCGCAATGGACTGTGTGTGACCTGTGAAATGAAATAAATCCTTTCTTCCCCAAGTTGCTTTTGCTCATGGTCTTTATTACAGCAAGAGAAAGCAAAGTGGACAATGGGATTTGTTGTTTTGTCAGTGGAGAATGTGGAGTCGAGGCGACGTCTGAGAGATCAGGAAGGCAATGGGTCCCTCAGTGCAAGTCTGGTACAGAAAGCACCAGTCAGACACATAACTTGGGGATCTCTGCTTACTAAACGGTGAGACAGTTGGCTAGTCAACATTGCCACAATACCATAGAGCTGCTCTCATTCGCATGATGAAATCATGTGCATAGTGTCTCATCCTAACCACCCATCACTGAACGGCAACCAATCAGCCCTGCCCTCATTTGCATGATGGGAACTACATGCAGGCTCACCATCACAGACCAAGGACTTCTCCTAGGAGACCCCTGGCAGGTACACCACCGTATGCGTGCTGTGCTTTCAGAGGTGTGCTAGACATGTTTGTTTTCTTATTAATTTATTTCTGATATGTTTTATTTTCATTTAATTTTATGCCTTTCATTTTTCTAACTGGGATATTTTTAACTTTTTGTTTGGTTTTGTTGTTTTGAAACAGGGTCTTTCTTTGTAGCTCAGGATGGCCTCAAACTCATGACAATTCTTCTGCCTCAGCCTCCTAGATATTGGACTCAATATAACTGGTGAGATAGATTAGTTTTTAAGTCTTGTTTTAAAAATTATAGGCTTTGGCCAGGCAGTGGTGTTGAATGCCTTTGGGGGGGTGGGGGGAAAGAGGCAGGTGGATCTCTGTGAGTTTGAGGCCAGCCTGGTCTGCAGAGTGAGTTCCAGAACAGCCAGGGCTATAACACAGAGAAACCTTGTCTCAACAAAAACCAAGAAAACCAAAACCAAACAACAAACAAACACCCAAACAAACAAAGGCTTTGTATACAAAAGGCATTCAACAAAGACCTCTTGAATCCTTGTTTCTTTCATCAGCATAACTACAGTGAAGAGAAATTTTGTGCACTTGACATAAGTATTTCAGTCTCCCATACAGTCTTTCTCTCTCACCCTTCCTCTGTCATGAGAGAGGGAGGGAGGGAGAGGGAAAGGGCGGGGGCTGGGGGAACATTCAGGATGATAAGCCTGGCGTTTCCCTGGTTGGATGAGTAAGAGTCTATAACACAGTTGTTCACTTTAGTCATATGGAAGAATGATTATACAAATGCTTCCAATTATTCCCCTTGATGTCTTGATGTTTTCACACTTCTGGGGGTGGGGTTTTGAAGTCCCTCCTATCAAAAAAGAGAGAAAAAAAATTCCCATCTGTTTAACCTGGGTTTGCTGTGGCCGATAGAAGGCGGCAGGAATGACGGCGGTCCAGTTTGGACTGGAGCATAGATAAGCTTACATGATGCCACTCTCGGAATTCTATCATCATTGTGTAAGCAAGCCCGGGCTATCCTGCCAGCTACCCTGGCCAAGACAAGTCCAGAGATCTGCCACACAGCTGCCCAGAGACACAGAAGGAAGGTCCACTAACAGAAAGATATGCTCATTGTTTCAAGCCACTGAGCTTATGTTGTGAATAATAGTAATGGGTCCAGAGAGGTTTTCAGTCAAAGCACTTAGGACAGTACCTGGGCCACTGGAAGCTCTCAACAATGTTAATTATCACATACGAATAGTGCCTTCAAAGTATCCTGCTGTATGGGGAACTGTATTCATTCACCCCGTCTTCACATACTGTTTATACTTTTTTCCTACTGTAAAGAATGCTGTGGGCCATTGAGATGGCTCAGTGGGTGAGAGTGCTTGCTGAGTTTGACCCCAGAAACTTGGTGGTAGAAAGAGAGAATTAATTCTCCCCAAATTGTCTTTTTATCTCCACATGTGCACTGTGCATACACACATGCATGTGTGTGTGTATACACATGTGCGTGCACACGCACATTCATACACAGCACACATAAAAAACTACAATTATCTTAGTACACACTTGCTCGCGCGTGTGCACACACACACACACACAGAAAGAGAGTACTTAATTTTGCTGTGGTACTTTGGGATGGGGGCATTTAGGAAGTAATAAGAATTAGATACCCTTTTCAAGGTCATGGGCCTCTGTGACTGAATCCTGGTAACTTCAGGAGACAGAGCAGAGAGTAAGCACATACAGAGCTCTGTCTTTCACCACTACCTCAGGACTTGGCTGGTAGGAAGGGCCTCACCAGATGTAGCCCCTCCACCTTAAACAAGCACCAAGTGCCAAAGTTGTTGCTTACTCCATCTATCATACTGTGTTATTAGTGACAGGAAATAGGTCAGAGCATGCATTTTTAACCAAAGATAATACCAATTCACCCCCCTCCCCACAAAGTGGTAAAACCATTCAATTTATTTGCATCAATAATGTGTGAAATATCTACTTCTATTCACCATCCTCAGTGCCCACATTATTTTAATGGCTATATTAGTTAATCATAACTTGTTTTAATGAGCTCTCATTATCGAACATGTAGGCTATTTTCTTTCTCCCTGCTATCATAAATAAGACCACAGTGAATATCCTGGTAGAGACATCTTTTCACACATTTCTGATTATTTCCTAAGGGTCAAACTCTGGAAGTAGAATTTCTGAGTCACAGACTTTGCCCATTTAAAAGGCTTTTGGATATGTAATACTGAATTATTCCTCAGAAAAAAGTTATTTGATACTATGGTCAAGTGCTGAATGAAAAACTTTATGCGTATTTTAAATATGTATGAGAAAATAGAGACTATGACACGCACCTCAGATGTAACCATCACTTAGATTCAGTAAATATCAGTTGTGGACCTCTATTGGATAAGGTTGAAGTCTGCCATCTCTGGATAGCTGTTTGTGCTCAGTCTATGATGGTGGATTCCCTTTTCTCAGTGGGGTTCTCTTTCCACCTGATCTGGTAACCCCAGATCCTGTAAGGAGTGTCACATAGCCCTCAGGGGAAAAAAAATCACAGACCTGACCCTTTCCTGATAAGAAACTGGCTTAGCAAACACCTGGGGACTCCTGGAGTACTTCACCCTATGCAAAGGAGATCCTAGCCTCCAGCAAACAGCCTTTAATTGTACCTGGAAGTTCTTCCCCCACCCCTAAGATAACTAAGTACTGTGTTTTCCTTCTTGTGATAGGACCCTTTGCTACTGCATGTAAATGAGCTGCTGTGCCACTTCATGTAGATTAAGTATCCTGGCACCCTTAGCGCCAGTGAATCAGACACATTCACCCTCAAATCCCTCCCCGCTGCCCAAGGTTTATAAAGTCTGGCTGGTGTGCTTTCTCCTTCTCTCTAACTGGTGCTCGCCATTCCTTCACCATAACCACCATGACCATCGGAGACTATTTATTCTGAGGGAGAAATTGCTGCTGAATGCCCAGAACTTGACTGCTGGTCAATGTAGTCAAGACAGCAGCGGCGACCGCCAGTGAAGAGCAGCCCAGCCTGGGTCTCACAGGACGTGCCTTCCAGCTGGGCTGGTTTTGGGCTTCCACTTTCTCTGCTATACTTAGCAAGGCACAAAGGGCTGTAATACTTTTGGTGTCATCATGGGCTTGCAGAGCTCCCGAGTCTCTGCTGCCTTCTGATACCAGAAATCTCATTCTCTTGTAGAACTAAACTGTAACACCCCGTGGAAACTAACTTTTCACCTTTCCCAGTAAGCACCCCTGAGCAAGAAGCAGGACCTTGGGACCTTTGACCTGGAGATCTACCCGTTCTCCTCTGGAGGTGAGCAGTGCCTGGACTGACCACCCCGCCTCCCGCCCCCCCCCCCCACCCCCTGGCAGTGGAACCCAGGCCACCCACTGGATGATGAGCGACAATCAAATTATCGGCAAATTATTTCTCCTGCATTTCCCCCACTTGGCTGAATTGTGCTGAATCAGCTCCAACACGCCGGAGGTGTTTTTAATATTGTTTTCCTTGAGCAGCAGAGCATTCAGGTCAACAAAAGCTCCCATCCCATTTCAGAAAGATGTGGTGGAATCCTTTGAACTCAGTAGCTTGTGATTGCAGCCTCGGTTTCTAGGCAAGGAGAGAGACACACCTTGGTGCAAAGAGACCAACGGGAAGCCATGACGTACTGTCTTCTTCCCTGCCCAATGGAGTCAATGGTCCACGGAAATAGATCATTGCAGCTCCACTCCTGAGGGTTCTCAGGGCTTTTCCTGAGCCTCTGTATTCCCCAGCTGCAGACACGTCATTCTTCCTCCAAATTCAATGCAGCCCATTCAAGGCTCCTGTGTGTGTAAATATTGTGATTTGTGTGTGCAGTGATGGCTTCTGAACAATAGGCTTTTTTTTTTTTTTTTTTTTTTTTTTTTTGACTTCTGCTTACAGTCTCCAGGATGACTTGAATTTTGTGATACTAGCTGACATTGCATAGAATCAACAAGTCAGCACAGTCTTGGGATGGGAACGCAAGCAATTTTCTTTCACAATAAAGTGCGACCAGAAAGCACAATAGAGACTCTGTCTCTTCCTGGCTCTCCAGGCATTTTGCATAGGATTGTATCAGGGATCAAAGTGCACTGTGGTGGAGGTATAGCTCGGAGGGGGAGTAGGAGGTTAATTTTAAGGCCCAGGTCACTCCATTTGCAGATAAAGAGCAGGGAGGAAAAAAAAATCTGTCTTCTAGACCAGAATGGTAAGTGGGTAGTTGATGAATGCTCAAAGCTGATTTCCAAATATCAGATTCAAGAGTTCATTGCAGTTGCTCCCAAGATACCACATGAGCTCCAAGGGTCATCCAGTGTTGCTTTAAATAACACAGAGGGCAATGTCTGTGTCATCAGGGTGCAAAGGGGTTGAGGCAAACAGGGCTGGGTTAGAATCTCAAGTCTGGTCAAGTTGCTTGTTCATTCATTCACTGACTCCACGAAAATGCTGTTGCCTACCTACTGCACACCAGACGCTGTGTCGGGCACCGACTGTGACAAGCAAGGCATTGATTCTGTCCTTACAAAGAGTCTGTAGTCTAGAACTGTGCAAATGGCTCAGAAGATAAGTCCGCTCACTCTGCAAATATGAAGACCCAGGATCCCAGAAGGCAAATTTAAAAAGCTTGGTGTGGCTCATCATGCCTGTAACCCCAAAGCTGGTGGTGGTGGGGGGGCGGCAGAGAAAGGAAGATTTTTGGGGCTTGCTGGCTAGCCAGCTTAGCTTGAGGGGGGGTCGGGGTGGGAGAGGGAGGCACTAAGATAGCTCAGCAGGTAAAGCACCTGCTGTTAAGTCTGATGCTCTGAATTGGGTCTCTGCAACCCACAATGGAGACGGAGAGCACTGGCTAGGACAAGCTTTTCTCTCACTGTAGCAAACTTGTATCCGCCTCTAACCTGCCACAGACAGATTAATAAGTGTATTTTAAAATGTTAGAAATACAGAAGATTCAGAGACCCTGTCTCAAGTGTGTAAGACAGAGTGTTAGAGCTAGCTACCCGATGTCCTCTGGCCTCTGTGTACTTGCACACATGAGTACGTGTTCATGCACACACACATACATACACAAACACACACGCACGTACATGCACACACACACAGAGGCTAGTGGAAGTCATGCAATTCTGTGATAACAGTGAGGGAACAGTGACAAAGGGACATACAGGAGAAAGGAAGGAGGGGGTCTTGTAAGAGGAAGCAGCTTCTTAGTCAAAATTAGTCGGTAGGACGCAGCCAGTCATGGTGAAGCTACAGTCAGTGGGCCCTTTACTTGTGTGTAGAGGACGCCAAGACAGAGGTAACAGCCTTCAAAGAGTCCTAGAAAGAAAGGAGTCACTCGGGAATTAAAGTGCTCGAGCCAGCACTGGAGAAGCGGGACCCTTCTGAAAGTACCCACGGAGCAAGATCCTGAATGGACATCTGAGGCAAATTCCGGTGGCGAGAATGATGCCCCTGGCTGTACTCCAGGATGAGCAGAGGGCTAATCTGTTAGGATGCAGTTCTGGTGAAGAGATGGCCTGGATCAGAGCAGCAGCGGGTGAGGAGGTGAGAGCAGAGGCTGGGGCTCCTTCTCAGGGAAATGGCTGCATTTGTGGCTGGCAGGTATGGTAGGCTGTGAAAAAGGGACCCAGCAATGTTCAGAGGACAGGACACAATCGGGAGCTGAGCTGAGGCTGAGGGGGTGTGTGGGCTATTGTGCGAATACGTGGGAGCTCTAAGGGATGGTGGGGCTTGATGGTGCAAGGTCATTAACGCCACACTAGCAGAGGTTGCCAGCCTGGAGGATATTTAGTGAGGGGGGAAAATAGCTTCACCTACGAAAGACCTGATGGGAGAGATGAAAGCAACAAGTAAGCTACCATGTCTCAAGCACTTGGGCTGGGCAGGGTGCTGGGGCCCTTCTCCTCATATTGATGATTCAATGACCTCGGTGTCAAGTTCTGTTGCAGAAAATGAATAGGCCATTAATTTTATTATTAAATGCCTATAATTATTACAGAGGTTATTATTAACCTGCTACCAATCAACAAAAGACACAGACACCTGATAGAATTTAAAATAAGCCTTATTTCACCTGGGGCTGAACAGATATTAGCCCCTAAGCTACCTTGTTACCTCTCAGCCCCACATCCCATTTGCTTTAATCATTCCTATCCAGGCTACTTTCTATCCATAATTCCATAAATGCTAGCACATGCTTTCCATCTGGGCTGCTCCCCTCCATGGGCATCCTCAGAGTTCTTCCTCCTGGCTCACGTGGTTCTTTTCCCTATCCTATGATGACTCTGCTTCCTTCTTTTTCCTCTTCCTCTTCCTCCCATGATCCTTCTGTCTTCCCCACCTGGGAACCTTGGTCACGCCCACCTCATTTCTGCCCTGCCTAGGTAGGTGTGTAGGCATTATATTGGCCAAACAGAGATTTATCTGGAGGCAAGGTTACACAGCAACATCTGGGGTAAGTGAAAGTCTGCTCGTAAGAGACAGCAAGCAGACCTTGAGGAACAAAATAATAGTCAAATGCAAAGCACCGCACCGTGCTGTCACAAGCTCAGCCTCTTGCCTGATCTCACCGGCCTCATTGCTTCTCTCCGCCTTAATGCCAGTGAAGCCGCCTGCCCACTGTCCTATCTGTGTCCCCCTAAAATGGAAACAGGTTGTCCTGTCCGGTATCCATAGTGTTTAGGCTTCTCCCAACCAAGCAGGATTCCAGGGACGGATCTTAAAGCCACAGCTTGCTTCGTGAAACACCAGAGAGAAATCCGGTCAGGAAACTCCAGAAAAATCATTCCTCAGCCATCTGTCTTCCCTTGAATGGCAGCCAGAGATGGCTCACCAAGTCATGTGTGGCAGCTCGGCTGGAAAGAGACCCAACCCAGGTGCCAGGATGCCTGTGCTCTGTTTGGTGATGGCAGCTGGCTGGCAGGCTGCTTCTGGGTCAGGAAGCCCAGATGACTTAAGAACAAGAAAACGGGTCCCCAAACTGTCCCCAATATTCAGTGATTGGACTGATCTTCCATCTGACAGGCAGTGGACTCACTGGCCAAGCCCTGGTTCTAGGGGGCGGTGGACTCCACTGATGCACTTTTTCAATTGGGCATGATAGTAGGTAGACAGCAAATAGAAGCTGCCTACCTGGAATAGATCCTTCCCCAGATCTCTGAGATTCTTTTGTGCCCAGGTGCCCGCAGGCTTGGGAGCAGGAGCTAACTCCTCCTCAGAGGCTCTGTTAAAAGCATCAGTCCATGAGCTGTGCTGAGCTTCCAAGAGGGGCATCAGACACAGCAGAACAGACAGGCAGTGCCCCGCAGGAGAGGCAGGGTGCTCACACTTGTAGGAGAGCCTTTTGGCTCCGCCCCCTATCCAGGTACTGCATCCCTGACTGTTTTCCTGATGTAGCACTCGCTCTGAGGAGGCAGGCAGCCTCTCTTCCTTCCTGGAGTTGCTTTTCACTAGGTGTCAATGGGCAACTGTGACTGAATTAGAACCTGGTTGTTGCCAGAGTCCCCATATCCTCCATGTGCCCTCATTAAACTGCACACAGCAAGGATTGCTGTCACCAGGAAAAGGGAACAAACAAACAAAAGCAACAGACAAAGAAAAGACTAAGATTTCAGGGGTCTCTTCCCTACCTACCACCCTCCCCTGCCAGAGGGGCGATGGCTGAAGCTCGTGTGATTATTTTCATGCTGTGGAAGGGAGGGTGTCTCAGTTTGGGTAACTACTGCTGTGATGAAACACCGTAACCAAAGCAACCTTGGAGACAAAGGGTTTATTTGGCTTCTGAGTTCATCAATGAAAGAAGTTAGGACAGGAACTCCAACAGGGCGGGAACCTGAAGGCAGGAGCTGATGCAGAGGCCGTGGGAGGTGCTGGTGCTGCTTACTGGCTTGCTCTTCATAGTTTGCTCATCTTGTTTTCCTATGGAACCCAGGACTACCAACCAAGGGGTGGCCCCACCCACAATAGCCCTGGGCTCTCCTCCAGCAGTCCCTAATTAAAAAAAAAACAAAAAACAAAAAAAAAAAACTTGCCTACAGCCCAGTCTTATGGAGGCATTTCTCAATTGGGCATCCCTCTTCTCACATTTCTCGAGCTTGTGTCAAGTTGACATAAAGCTAGTTAGCACAGAGGGTTCACTGAGATTCTGGGCACAAGCTGAAATGCTCTCAGAACCAGGTAACACAGTGTGATCTCCGAGTGGGAAGAAGTCATGTTGGATCTGCAGAGAACTCCTTGCTCTGCAGAGGACCCTCAGCCTGGGAAGGCTTTTTTAAAAACAGATGCTTAATGGGTAAGCAAGGTGGCCCCAAGCAGCGGAGGTAGCTGAAATTGTAATGTGCACATAGATTCTCAGGCTTTGCCTTAGTTTTCCTAAATTCCAAAGAAAATTAGGAAACAGATTATTTGTAGTTTGGCACAAACCAATGCAGAGAAAGGCGTCTAATTTTCTCTTTTCACCCTGACTGTAGCTGTTTTACAATTTATAGAAACCCATGGAACAAAGGTCAAAATATATTGACTGAGATTGTGAATGAAAGATGCGCAGGTCTGGGCTCATGGGGGACACGGAGGTGTATTGAACTTCTGGGTAAGACGTGTATTAGAGTGCCACAAAGGGGTAGATAGTCGCATGGTGCGGCTCTGAGGAGAGTTCAGGCCCAGCAGGCAGAGTTGGAGGTGAGCCTTTCTTAGAGGTCTCAGAAGAAGGAGGGGGTTCATGAAGTCAGACACCTCTGATTCTTGAGCAGCAGTGGGAGTGGAAGGAACTCCAGGGAAGGAGTGGAGCATTTAGTTAGTGTGTATCCATTCCTTATCTAGGTGGATGATGGGTCAGCAATCCTGAAATCCAGGTGCCTGGGTGTGAGAGATCTGGCCTGGAGAGATTGGGGCAGGGTTGTTAGGGTTGTTTGCTATCAAATGTAATCAGCCTGACCAGGGTCCTTATTCATGAACCCTCCCCTTCTCCTGTGAGCCAATTAGCCAATCATATCAGACTGTGAAGTTGAGTTCCCACCAATAGGATGAGATACAGTTACCACCTACTGTTGTGGAGGGATAAAAGAGGCCATCCCAGCTATGTGTGCTTTTGGCTCCATGCTGGCTCCATTTGGGAGCTGGCACTCTCTTTTTGCTAAAATAAATTGCCTTGCTGAGTTACTCTGCTTTACTCCCCTGTTTCTTTGTGGGAAACCAACATTATTCCTTTCCCAGCATGAGGAGCCTGTTAGGGGCTTGAAGGTTCACAGGCAGTGTAAGGGAGGTTGACCCCCTTGGAGTCAGTAAAGGACACATCCCAGATGCTAAATTCTTAGTCTAAAGGAGATTAATTACCCCCAGAAGGGCAAAGAGTAGGGGGTAAGGGTGCAAAGGCAGACAGCAAACAGCAGCAGCAGCAGCAGCAGCAGCAGCAGCAGCAACAGCAAGCAGGTGGGTTTGTTTGCTTGTTTGTTTTACAGGAGTGGGTTTTTAAGGAGAAAAGGGGGAGTCTTCTCTAGAGTGAGTTGGTAAATTCTGATTGGTCATATTAGCCATGGGTCTCTTTATATGTTCCTCTTCCCAATGTGAATAAATCTCTGATTTTCACTGTTATTTTCTCCTCTAATTGGCTCACTGAGGACGGGGCTGCTAACACTCAGGCTCTGTCCCTAACAACTCCAGTAATGGAGAGAAGGCTGTATCACTCTTTCTCACCTTCTCTCCGGCTCTATCCGACTGTGGTGGCTTGAGCAAAAATGGGCCCCATAAGACCATAAGGAGTGGCACTATTAGCAGGTGTGGCCTTGTTGGAGGAAGTGTGTCATTGGTGTGTGTGTGTGTGTGTGTGTGTGTGTGTGTGTGTGTGTGTGTGTGTGTATGAGGTCTCAGAAGCTCAAACCAGACCTAGTGGCTCACTCTTTGTTCCTGCTGCCTGTGGAACCAGATGTAGAACTCTCAGCTCCCTCTCCAGCACCATGTCTGCCTGCACGCTGCCATGCTTCCCGCCATGATGATAATGGACTAAGCCTCTGAACTGCGAGCCAGCCTCAATTACATGTTTTCCTCTGTAAGAGACGCTGTGGTCATGGTGCCTCTTTATAGCATTAGAAACCCTGACTAAGACACTGACCTTAGTAGCAGCTGTTTGGAACCCGCATCGAAACAGCAGGTGACAATTACTCACGGACCTCGAACAGGTATTTGTTGTTGTTATTGCTGCTATTTTGTTTGTTTGGCTTTTAACTTAAGTCCTTTTTGCTGGAGGTGTCAGTGTGGGAGTGGGTAGTGTCTGAGAGGTCTTTCCTAGAGACCACGGCAGGATGAAGGAAAGGGAGGATGGCAGAAGAAATAGTCTCAGGGGAATACTTTAAACAATAACCGTTTCCTCTGAGAGAATTTCATTTTCTTTATGGCAGAACAAACCAACAGAGACAAATGGCTGAGCTTCCGAGAGTTAGGCCGTGAAGGCACAGGAGCTGCCTTGGAGGACCAACTCTTTGCATTTCAGCCCGGGCTGTTCAGACAGGGCAATCTGGCTTAGAGATCAAAATATTCCATGTGGGAAAAAAAATATGGCCCAAGACAACACACACAGATGCCCAAACCTCCACCTCCTAATGACTTCCTGAATGTACTTCACAGTCCGGCCCAAGACACAAGCAGGGTTTTGGGGTGCTGGTTGAAGGGCTCTACCCTAAAGAGTCTGACTTTGGGAGGGGCCTGGGAATGCAGTTCTACAGCAAGAGGTCAGACCACTGTTAAGTTTGTCATGGAGGCCGACCCGTCCTCTGGTCTCCTCCTCCCCAGCTGCCTTCTCCGTTCCTGCACCCCCGAAAGAGAAGAATCCAGAGGACAGACAGCAGCCGTGTGAACATTCCAGAACTAATGAAAGCAAGCAAGGAAGCAAGGCAAGATGGCGCTTACATTTCTCTTCTCCCCACTACGCTCTCCCTCCCCTGTGGTGTCTTCCTCTATGGAGGCAACTCCAGGAAATGTGGTCTGTTCTTCTCAGAAGCCCATTTTACCGAGGATTGAGTCTGTTATAAGTAGATCCGTAAGATGCAGGAATGTGTTTAGGGCTTTAAATACTCGCGAAATTGAAAAGTTCACCATGGGCAAAATGTAACAACACTGCGCATGCTCAAGGCCTGCTGGTAAGGCAGCCGCTGAGGCTGGTTTGAGCAGACCTAGACTTGACCATTATCACCTATTGCTCTTTATGTCTTGTTTTGGGGAAGCTCTAAGCTAGCCCAGAAGGAGATAGCATTCCAACTCTTTACGTCCCGGGGTCAGGGGACACTGGTCAGTCCCGTTCCCCCCCCCCGCTTAATGCGCCCCTTTGTCTACTCCTGAACTGCAGCATTAATGTTATCCAGAAAGTTCTCCTGGCCAGCGCTGGCTACACTGTTAATGGCATTGTAAATATGGTGTAGGTTATAAATATGTGAAATTTAAACCATTTTTCTTTCTTTTTTTTTTTTAAGTGCTGTTTTATTGAAATAATCTTTTTGTGCACTGTGTGTGTAAAGGTTGTCTTTTGTACTATTCAAATGTTGATTTCTGTCCCAGCAGAGTACCATCTTGGTACATCGACTTTGGTATTGTTATATTTATTAAGTATCAACTCGACTCAGTGTTCTGTAAACACTCTCCTCCATCACCTTCTGATTGGCTTAATAAAGAGTTCACAGCCTATAGCGAGGCAGGAGAGGAAAGGCAGGACTTCCGGGTGTTCACAGCCTATAGCTGAGGCAGGAGAGGAAAGGCAGGACTTCCGAGCAGAGAAAGGAACTGTGGGAGGAATTGAGAGGCGTGGGCAGCCTCTGAACCATCAGCCATCAGCCAGACCTGGAGGCAGTCGCTTCTACCAGGATAGGCAAGAGGTCACATGGCAAACATAGCTCTAGAATAAATGAGTTAATTAAGTTATATGAGCTAGTTGGGGAAGAGCTGAACCTATAAATAAGGCCTAAGCTTTCATAAATAAATATAAAGTCTCCGTGTCATTAGTCCATCCATTGGTGGCCCAAAGAAGATCCTGTTACACTGCGGAATTAGGTGGGTGTGGCCTAACATCCTCATGTGGGACAACTTCTTGCTATGTCTTGTTGGAGGGCAATGGTGCCTTTGTGCAAAGTAAAAGGCCTTTTTGCTCTTTGCTGGGTCAGGCCTCAGGGAAGGCAAAGCTGTGGAGCCAGGCATTGTTGTGTGGTGCACAGCCTATGAAACCTTATGCACCTCTGGGTGGTGAGGAGCTGCGGCGGCAGCTGCAAATTTCCTTACCTGAGACTTATAAAGTTTACACTTTAATTTAAACAATTTTTAAGAATTATTTAAATATTTATCTTTTTCTCTTTCCCTCCCTCCACTCTCCCCTGTGTGTGTGTGTGTGTGTGTGTGTGTGTGTGTGTGTGTGTAAGGGTGTATGCACACTAGTGAAGGAGCTTGCCTGAGGAGTTCAGAAGAGGGTGTGAGATCCCCTAGAACTGGAGTTACAGGTTGTGAGACACCTGATGTGGGTATTAGGAACTAAATTTGTGTCCTCTCTGCCTGAGAAGTATGTGCTTTTAATTACGGAGCCATCTTTCCAGCCACTCTAACGCTTGATTTTAAAGTACTTGCAAGGCTCAGTGGTGTGGTGTTAGGGACCCAAGAGGCAAAGAAAAGCCGCTGCCCTTCAGTTGTTTGCCACTAAGACAGGGAAGTGCAGGAAATGGAGCATCTGATGTGGCAATGTGGGGGCAGTGGCTCTCAGATGGGAGTTAGCCAACTTGGTGGAGGTGGGGGGAGAGGGGCTGGGGGAAGAGGGGAGGCATATCTTCCTGGATGCTTGAGATGACTCAGAAGACAGCCTTGAAGTCACATGACCTGGGGAGTGTTGGGGGGGGGGCGGTATTGCCTAGCTTTATAGTTGCTGCAGCTTACTGTATGGTCAAAGGGAACTAGAGATGAGAGTCAGGCAATGTCTAAGGATGTGACCCACAAAGCTGGGGCTTTACTCAACTTCAAGTACAGAAGGCCTGAAGAAGCTCTTAGCTGCCTGGAGTGTTATTTTAAAGAGAACATTCTGAGAAACATAGTAGAATTATTTGTGCTGCATCTTACTTTCATTCTTTATGTTATGATTTGGATATGAGCTGTTCCCCCACAGGCTCATGAACACTTGCTGTCCAGCTGGTGGCGCACTACTTTGGGATATTCTGAGAAGAGCTCGTAAGTTGGGTTTGGCTATAGGAGGTTGGCTGCTGGGGACAGGTGTTGGAGGGTATGGTACCCCTTCGCGGTCCACCATGGTGGGAAGAGCCGCCATGCTGTTACCCGTGCCTGGCACCAGGAACCCAGTTATCCCCCTGGCTTTCCCCTGTCACAGTGGACTGAAACACCATGAAGCGGTGAGTGCAGAGAAATCTTTCCTTTCTTAGGTTGTCTTTGCAGAAATTGTTACTAACAATGGTTTTATTTGTTTTGCTTTTTTGAGGCAAAAGCTTGCTATGTACTACAGGCTGGCCTTGAATTTGCTGTCCTTCTGCCTCAGCCTCGAGAGGGCAGGGATTATAGGCTTGCACAGCCATATATGGATACACTGATTGCTATTTTTTGTTTGTTTGTTTTGTTTTTGAGTGTTTTTATGTTTTAAAGGTGGCACACACCTATCATCTCAGCACCCAGAGAGGCAGAGACAGGTGGATCTCTGTGAGTTTGAGGCCAGCCTGGTCTACAAAGCAAGTCCAGGACAGCCAAGGCTACACAGAGAAACCCTGTCTTGAAAAACAAATAAATGTACAAACAAAAAACAAAACCCAGAAGCTTTTCAGGACCACACATATTGGATGCAGTAATTTCTTTAATTCATTCTTTGGTGGTTGACATTTTTTAAGGCTGCTTCTGATTGTTTGCTAATATGAGCGTGACTTATAGTACATTACTGTTAACTTGGATAAAGCTTTAAAAAAAAAAAATAATGGCATCAAAATGTATGAGTCCTTTTCTTAGCTAGCTGCCAAGCTGCCCTGAAGAAAGGCTGTGCCATTTGCATTCCTGCCATCTGCGATGACAGTGTCCTTTTCACTGAAGCGTTCTCTAATTGTCATTGCTGTAATGACTCCATGCAAAGACTTTCTATGATTATTATTGCAATGCTTAGAAAGAAGAGAGCAGGGTGGGAGAGAGGGCTCAGCAGTTCAGAGCACTTGCTGCTCTTGTAGACAACCCAAGTTCAGTTCCCAGAATCTACTTTGGTGGTTTACAACTTCCCAACACCCTGTTTTCTCCTCCACAGATACCTGCACACATGTACACATGCACACACAGAGAGGCATACATGTAAAGAAACATAAAGAATCCTTAGAGGACAAGGGGTCCAGTGTGAAATGTGCATGCCTAATGCTGTTGCCCTAGTAGAGGTGTTGGCTCTGTTTCTTAACAATTAAACTTTATTATACAACTCAACTAGCTTACACAAAATGGAAAAGAGGTTAAAGGGAAAAAAGAGTGAACCTTCTGGTATCCGTTACACAGGACAGGTCCCTAGGTGTCTCTGGCCTGCACGCTGGTCAGGCCCGGTCTAAACCTGCTCATCTCTGTCCTCTCCACCTGCCTGTCTCTCACATGCAAGGAGCACTCTCCTCTCCCATTGAGGGTCGATTAGAAACACAATAGTCCAGATGGAGTCCCTCCGTCCTGTCCCCTTCCTGAATTCCAGGCCCAGGATGGCTCCACCCAGTCTATCTCAAGGTTAATCTCAGGGAGTATCCATAGTGTGTCCAAAGGCAAAGCCCGCCAAGACTGCTTTCACCTGTGACAAAGCTTACAATCCTTCCCACATAGAGGTGTGCAGAAGAGGGGGTAGTTTGGAAGTGGAAGATGGCAAAGCAGGAGCATAGGATGCAGGTTATACTTTGGCCAAAGCCAGGCTTCCAGATCCCTTTGGCACTTCACTAAAACTCTGGATAAATATAGGAAACAAATTTGCTCTCTCAGAGCTGAAGAGAAGCTCCTCCTTACTTACGAGAAAGCCCTATGATGTGAAATCCATCTACCTACCTGATCCTAATCCCCAGTGAAAATGCGTCTCACAGACTCCAGGGTATGTCTGACTGTTGCACATCTCCCTTTGGGGTGAAGGGAACATGTGGGTCCCAGGAAACAGGGAATCACTCAGATATGGAGGAGATAGTCCTAGTTCTCCCCTGCCTTGCTGTGCTGGCTCAGGTTCTGAAAGGCAAAGCTAATGCCCCATGCCCCCCCACCCACCCCACCTCCGTGTGCAGCAGCGTCCTCTCACTGTTTTGTTTGCTGGAGTGGGAAAATGGTCCATCCAATCACAGGGAGCCCTAGTCCTAGAGCAGTGGGGGCTACGCTAATCAAAGCTGGAGCAAAGGAGCCACTGGCGATGCATCCTGGGCCACGGCCAGGGGGTGGAGACCAGGAAAGGAGGTGTGGTCAGACCTACTAAGGATTGCATAGGGAAGAACTTTTTCTGTCTCCTTGTAGCTGCTTCTTTTTCATTATCCTTTCTGCTTAGTCATTTTTCATGATAATAGTCTATGTCTCAATTCAAACTCTTGGTTGGCCCAGAGTATTTTATGGATGGCTCCTGGGAGATCCAGTCACCCTCATGCCCTCAGTCACAAGCAGGGGCAGATGGGTCGCGGGGCTGACACAGCTCCCAGCTGTGGGTGGAGCATCTGTGGTCAAATGTAGAATGTTTCCATTTGAGAAATGGATTTCAGTCCCCCCCTTTAGAGATAACTACACATTATTATGCATGAGAGCGATCAAGGGAGAGAGGGAGAGGAAGGGAGAGGAGCCTGAAGATCGCATAAGATCCAGAGGTGGGGGCTGAAGAGATGGCTCAGAGGTTAAGAGCACTGCCTGCTCTTCCAAAGGCCCCAAGTTCAATTCCCAGCAACCACACAGTGGCTTACAACTATCTATAATGAAATCTGGTGCCCTCTTATGGCATGTAATCATACATGTAGGCAGAGCCATGTGTACATAATAAATCAATCTTAAGGGGAAGTAGAGTGTGGATATGCAGAAGGCATTCTGGGTTTGGAGTTTGAGGAGCTCACTGCTTTACCAGTAGCTGGTTTAGAGAGCAGACCTTTCTCCTCAGTCTTGGCTTCTAGCATCCTAAAGGTAGATTCTATTGGCCTTCCAGAGAGGAGCTGAGCATAAAAATATAATCTAGATGAAAGTGAACTTTAAGCTGTAAATCATGACCTCTGCTGTCCCTTGTAAGAATATTGTGTTAAGAGTCCAGCCTCTGATCACGCCACAGTATTTTCAGTAGCTTCCCATGGGCACCTGTGAGGCTTTCTGGTGCCAGGATATGTCTCCTGGGGAATGAGTTTATATCACCCCCCTTTCGCTGCCTGGGAATCAGAAAGGCAGGCTACAGCCTCTTAAAGTGAAACCAACCTCATCCTCAGAAAGCTATAAGAAAGGAAACCCGCATCTGCCATGTGCGCCCTGATCTCTTTCTTCAGAGACGAGAGAGCCCACTGTGCTGTCTGTCTCTGATGCTGGGGCCTGACAGCTCCTCAGAGCTCCTGCCATTGCTGTTGCCTCTCTGCCCGTAGTATTAAGAACTCTTTTAATAAACTCCACAATCCCCAGTAACCCATCTCAGTTTCCTCCTGAACTCCCTCACCCCAAGTCCGAAGAAACCTGACATCTTTCCTTTTTAACCTTTCTCTTAGCGACTGAACTCTTTCTGGCTGCCAGAAAAAGAATAAACCTATAGAATCTGACCCATACCAAAGCCTTCTCAAATTTCTTTTTCATATGAGATATTATTGTTACTACTACTATTATTACTATTTTTTTTTTTTTTAGAGACACTGTTTCTCTATGTAGCCTTGGCTGTTCTGGACTTGCTTTGTAGACCAGGCTGGCCTTGAACTCACAGAGATCCACCTGCCTCTGCCTCTGTGAGTGCTGGGATTACAGGCCTGCACCGCTGCCCTGGGCCATGAGGTATTATTATTTTAATCGACAGGATCTCTCTATGTGGCCCTAAGACTAGTCGGCAACATACTATATAACCCAGGCTGGGCACTAACTCCTGGGCCCAGGGCTGGATGACAGGTGTGTGCCACCTCACCTCATCTCTCTGACTTTTATGCTTTGAAATTTTGAGGAACTTTCAAGTTCTATTTGTGTGTGTCATCATTATTGAACCCAAAGCTCAGGGTTGTGCCAGCAAGATGACTCAGTCAGATAAAGCTCGTGTTATGCAAGGGTGATGCCCTGAGCCTGGCCCCACGGTTCCACTGTGGAAGCACAGAACCAACTCCTCAAAACTGTTCTCTGACTTCCATATAGACGCTGTGGCACATGCACACCGCCCCCCCACATGCATGTACACACACACCACTACCACCAATAACTACAATAATAAATAAAATTTAAAAGCTAAAGTTTAAAACAATTGTATTTAGTAATTCATTTTAAGAAAAATGACAAACTCAATAAATGTTAACACATTTGAATCTAACACTTGAAATGTATTTGTATTGAATACATTAAAAATGACTTGCACTTCCCCAAACAAAACTATTGAGCAAAACGAGTAGCTTTGTTGTAGAATTTTGCAATTCTCTTTAATGTCTGAATTATTGCATTCCTATGTATGTCCAGTTAGGAAGACAAGAAACACTTACTATCCTTTCATAAAATGATGGTGTTATTTGAAACCACATGTGTATAAGAAGCAGCTACTTAAAATTAATTACAGTTTAAATCTGACCTCATAGTTCAATCAATATGCATCCATCTCTGTTATGTTAACCAATCTTAGTGTGTTTGTGTTTCTGGGTTTTTTTATTTTTAACAGTTACTTTATGTGTTTTGCCTGCATATCTAGGTACCATATGTGTGCCTGGTGCCCGTGGAAGACAGAAGAGGGCATCAGATGCCATAAAATTGGAGTTACGGATGGTTGTGAGCTGCCATGTGGTTGCTGGAAATCAAACCTGAGTCCTCTGGAAGAGCAGCCAGTGCTCTTAACTGCTGAGCGAGCCATCGCTTCCCTGGCCCCATAGAACACGCTCTACTTTTGCATGACTTTGTAATATCATGCATTGGTCATTTGAAATAGTGCTGTGATGATGAGTTGGATTAGACCTTCCAAGGGTTGAGGCAGCTCTTCACGTGTTACTACTCCCTGCCCAACGCCCTGAAGGAAATGGAGACATGAGTGCTCCAAGGAATGCTTGAGGAAAAGGATCTTATGGTAGATATGAGGGAGAGCACAGCCATTGAACATGACAGCAGACTGCACCAGGCCATGGCAGGAAAGAGAAAGGGATATTGGAACCAGAAGCCAGGAGAAGGGAAGCAAAGGCTGGAGAGGTTTAGGTTAGGGACTGGCGTGAGATATGAGAGGATCCTCCAGTCCTGAGTGAGCCTGGGAGCCAGTGTGCTTTGGTATGCTAATAGGTACCACGGTTATCTATCTGTCCTGGCTTTCTTTTGGACCCGACAACCCCACTGGGTAATTTCACCACCAATCTATTCAGAAAGGTACTAGAGTACTGTTCAGTTTGTGGTAGTGGTTGGAAAGTTCTCCCAAATTTTAAAATTTTTCTTGAAACTTCAATGCTATCATTGGCAACAAATGCTGTTCGTGGGGTTCTTTGATGTGACAGGCTCATTTTGTTCATTTTAAAATAAACTGCCACACAGCCAAGTCTGAATAACCATTTTTTTTTTTTTTTTGGCCTAGCAGTGATTCTTTTAGGTAAAACTGGTGTTCCATTAAAAAAGGAAACAAGAAACAAAACAAAACAAGAAACAAACCCAGTTTGCAGCTTAAATCCCTCCTCCCTCCAGAGCTGCCCATCAAGGCAACCTCCACAGCAGCCTCCTTGAGAGGCTTCACAGTGCATCATGGGGGATGCCACATCACAGGGCTCAAGGAGAAGGCGATGATCAATCCTTATGGAGTCATCCAGAACATTCCTAGGAGCAGTGTTACTGTGTGGTGATGCACCCAGCAAGTCTCTGTGTCACTCTCCTTTCCTTGGCCATCACACGAATGTCAGAACAGCCTAAGAGATAAATAAATACTATGCTCAGGTTATTATGAGGAATTGTTTTACCATAAGAACTTCCTGAGAGTCTTGGGGCTTTAGGGCTTCATGACCTACTCTGTAAAAACCGCTGTTCGGCGGCATCTGAGCCCAAAGCATCATCATCATCATCACCACCACCACCATCATCATCATCACTTCTAGCTGGAGGAGGAAGACTGCTGTGTTTAATTTTATGGAATTTTCCCTCCCTTGTTTGGATTGGGTGACAGGCTTGGCACAGTGTTAATCCTACAGATACGAGAAGAAAGCCCATTGGCTCAAATCATCATAGCCAAATTAATTAAAGTATACTGTGTGTGTGTGTGTGTGTGTGTGTGTGTGTGTGTGTGTGTGTGTGGTGTATATACTGTCTCTTCCTAAAAGCAGGGTTCAAGAGATCAGCATTGGACACGAGTAAGATAAGGGTGTTTAAAGTTCATTGTTAATCCCATCAGGAAAGAATAAGACCGCCACCAAAATTTTGAGGCAAATTTGAAGCAAACTTTAATTAAATACTGGCCAGTATGATGAACTCTGGCCAGACATATTCCAAGGTTTCTAGAAAGTGGCCCTGAGCTACACTGGCCAGGTACCAATGTATAATAAATGTATTTTAATAAAGGCTATGTAACGTCCCACCTTATTCTCCCACCCGGCTGGGAGCAAGCATACATCCTGATGTATTTCCTGCCTATGTACCTCCTGCCTATGTGTGATCAAGCACACGCAGTGCAGTTGGGGCAATCAAGCTTGCTTAGGGAAGTGAAAACCTGTGGCTTGTTATCTTAGGTGAATAACAGCCCTCAGCATCTCAGGGAGTAGCTGTCCTTGGACAGGAGGCTTAAAGGTTTTTGTTTTATGGGTCTTTTAGACACAGTAATTAAAGCTTAAAACATAACTTTAACACTCACATCAGGAATAGGGAGTTTCCAAATAGGGGTTTTGGAAGACAAATGGGCAGGTTACAGAAGCAGAACAAGTTAGTTATAACAACCTCTTGAAACAAAAACATGGTTACAAGGTGGTCATAACATCATGGTCATAATAACCTTTGGAAACACAGGCACGGTTGCCATTTCTGGAACAGGCCGTACAGAACCATTTGTAGTTACGGCTAAAGGCGGGGCATAGCTTTAATCACAAGCAGGAATGGGTCTAGTATGTTTATATTGTAAGATGTCTTTCAACTCTAAGATGGGGGCAGGCTGGCTTACCAACAGAAAGCAGACGAGGGCTGTGGTCCCTCTGAGTGGCTGACATGGACACACTGCTCTTCACCCAGGGACTCCAAGTCTCCCCCAGACAGGTGGCTTATGCTGACAACTCTAGCATCCTAGAGCCACAGTGACTCTGGAACCTGAAACTCCCCGTTCTTCTCAGTTTTGTTAGCTTCCAGTTACCTGGAGCCTTACCATCTACTGAAATGCCCCCAAACGCGCCTCCTTTGCAATGTTCCCTCTCCCCTTATAAACTGAAACCGGAAGTCTGTGCCCTCTAACTCCATAAAATCCACTACAGATTTGACTTCATTGCCTGTTGTATTTTATTTTTGTTATTTGTGGTAAATTAAAAAAAAAAAAAAAAAGGCATCATACGGGAGGAAAGGGTTTATTTGGTATATGATTCCAGGTTATAGCCCATTATTGCAGGAAAGTCGAGGCAGAAACTTAAAGCATCATGGTGTACAGACAAGAGAGAAAGAAAATTAACATGTAGGTCCTTGCTTGCTTGCTGCTGCTGCTGCTGGGCTAGCTTTCTCCACTCTTACACAGTTCAGTCTAGGGAATGGTACCACCCACAGTGGACCCTGTCAAGTAACAATCAAAACAATCACCAACCGACAGGCCCATGGGCCAATCTGCTCTAAATAATCCCTCAATTAGGCTGTTCTTCCCAAATGATACTAAACTGGGTCAACTAAACTGTTAAAACTAACCAGCACATCGCCAATATTTAATAATCCACATGTTCATGAATCTATACTTGGCTTACTGAGACTCAATCCTACCAAAAGCTGGGGAACACCTGTCTTCTCTTAAATCACTAGAGAATCTGGCATTTTTACTTTTGCATGGGGCATCTGGCTGGGGTAACAAAGATAGTCATTTCCTCTAGTCAAGTCCACACCACGCTGTGTTCTTTCCACCACAGATGCTGACTTTACTCTAACTTCTCTCACCTCATTAAGACTCAGATTTCCATCTCTGCCTCTTAGAGAGAAAGGACATTTTAAGATTTATTTTATCTTACTTGGTAAACTATGAATGAGTTAATGACAGTCCTCAATTAGTGATGGTTCTCTCTCTCTCTCTCTCTCTCTCTCTCTCTCTCTCTCTCTCTCTCTCTCTATATATATATATATATATATATATATATATATATATATATATATATATATATATATATTTGTGATGTTGTGAACACCATGTGCATTCAGTGGAGGCCATGCTTGAAAGTTTGTACTTCTATCTTTTCCTGGGCTAGTGATTCCCCAGGGATGTTACTCAGTGAGCAATGATCTGCAAGGTCCCATTGGGCCTCATGGTCCAGATCATGGGATCTGGACCAAAGATAATCTGACAAGGGATTCCAACCAGTGCACATGGTGGATGGTTATCAATGTGGCCCAAGGTATTGGCCTAAACTTACGTAGCATATTCCAAAGGGCTAGAGAGATGGCTCAGCTGTCAAGACCATGTGCCGCTCTTAGAGAGGACCAGAATTCAGTTCCCAGCAACCACCTTGGGTGGCAGCTCACAACTGCCTGTAGCTCTAACTCCAGGGCGTCTGACACTCTCTTCTGATGCATGGTTCTCAGGCATGAAGTTTTTCAGGTAACAAGGTTGTATGGGAATACCCAAGGGTTCTACATCTGATAGCAAGCTGTTCGCAAAGCTTCGGTGTTCAATAGCTTAGCAGTATTTACCTGCATTCTCACCTTTGGCTGCTTTTAAGCTATCCTGCGTTTACTGGAACTCAAGCCTACTGTAAGCCAAGGAACAGCTGTCACTTTTTTTTTTTTTTTTTTAAATCATGCTGCTTTGGCCAGAAAGACCGCGAACCACCTGCCTGATGATGTTCTGAAAGCCATGTCACGTGTATGAACCAAGCTTCCTGGTTACTGGGTGTCAGAGCAGTGTCTACTTGGTGGCTCTGCAGCAACCGACACAGAGCCTGTGGGGTCCACAGAGCACTGCTTAAGAACCACAGATGCTGTGTGTGTGCAGAGCGCAAAGGAAGGAACACAGAGTCCTAGCTAGTATGCTTCTGTAGAGACGAGTGTGCCTGCCAGGAGCACAGTGTGCTGAATGCAAAATAAGACAGGTTTGAAACATCTGCAGCGCCAGCTGAGGACACCGGGTCATCGCTCCAGCCGTGTCTGTGGGGCCCTTACTGTGTCTGTGGTTCTTATTTACTTGGGTCTGGAGGAAGCATCTTGGCCAGCACCCCTTAGAGTGCTTCAGGCCCAGGATGGGGGGTTGTGAACGTGATGGTTGTTTTTGAGGCGACACAGAGTGCTGTTGTCTCTAACCACTGGCCAGCTAGTGGGCTGGACCCGAGTCGGAGCGCAGGTCTGACATGAGCCACCGAGATGAGGCAGCTCAGGGAACCCAGAGATGAGAGGGAGAGTTCAAACACGGCACTACGGTTCCTTTTCTCTTTTATAAAAAGATCAATCTCATGTCTAATTCATTTGAAAATTCTCCACTTCTCTGTGTGTGTTTTCGGTAAAAATAGCAGTCTCTGAGGATTGCAGGTTCCTGCTGAATTTTATGAGCAACTTCTCAAAGCCCGGTAACCAGGTTCTTCTAATCTTTCCTTGAGTGAATTAAACAGCAGTGGGAGGCTTGCTTTCCGGATGGCTGCTTTGAATAAAAGACATCCAGCTCTGGTGGAGGAGGCTTTTAAGGTCATTCGCTCAATCCGCAGGCCAGAGGAAAGCACCACTAAGGCCATGGGCAAGTTGGGCTCTGGACCCCGTGCTTCCGTCCCTGTCTCCTTTGTCCCCTCCCTGCAACCCTCTGGTCCCAGCCATCTCTGCAGCAGAGTCCCAGTGTGCTTCCTTGCCCTCTGGAAGAGTTTTTCCAAAGACAAATAGGCTTGAGCCCCACCCCTACCCCGCTACCCCCTCTGCCCCCCCACCCCCGGTTATTTGCTTTGGTGTCCCTCTGTGAGCCACCATGTGGTTGCTCGGAATTGAACTCAGGACCTTTGGAAAAGCAGCCAGTGCTCTTAACCTCTGAGTCATCTCTCCAGCCCACTTTGGTGTCTCTCTGGTTCGTGGCATTCCATGGTGTTTGAAGTTGTGTTCTGAGGGGGTGTTGGTGATGGAGAAGGGCACAAGGAGACCTTTGAGGGGGGCTGAGAAGACTGTTCCACTGTGTACCTTGGGTGCGGTCTCCTTGTGAGAGTTTGTGTAGCTGTGCCTCTGAGAGGTGTGCACTTCTGAGTGCGTGTTGAATTGCTATAAAACCTTTAAACAGTGATTCACTGTTAACCTAACAACCTGTCCTTCCAAGGTGGGCGTGAAGGATCCAGGGGAAGGAAGATGCTGGGATTCCTGGAGGAGGAAGTGGAGTATCAGGATGAGGAGCAGATGTCTGATGGATGGTGTCACGAAACTTCAGGGCTTGGGGTAATGACACTGACAAGAGACCTTGAGAATCTGCTACAAAAGGTTTTGGTTTAGGACTAAAGATGGAGACTCAGTCCTGGCCCAATCCCCATCCAAGAAGAGATTTGTTTCAGATGAAAGTTGATTAGGTGTAGGCAAGCTGCGGCTCTTAGCAAGAGTGTGGGGGTGTTCCAGTGCAAAGCTTGCCTGAAATCTGCAATCAGGGCAACTGGGGGGAGAGGAGGCCACAGGACATGGGACTGATGGCCGCCCTTCCTCAGAGACAAGCTGGGAACATGTCCTTGAGTGATGACCTTCGTGGCTGAGCCAGTACAGGGATCCTGGAGGAGCTTGAGACACCAGGCTGAAGAAAGGATATGTGTTCAATGCGTTCCGGGGAATCAGCAGAGAGAAAATGGCTTCCAGTGCCAACTGAGTCACCGGCTTGCTTGGCTTTTGCAATCACCAGTCGTTTTTAGCAAGGGAAGTGCTCTTTGCACCAGGTATGGCGACACAGGCTTATAATATGAGCACTTGGGAGGGTGAAATGGCAGGATTTCCACAAGTTTGAGGTCAGCCTGGGCTACATAATGAATTTCAGGCCAGCCTGGGCTACATAATGAGATCCAAGATCTCAAGAACAAACAAAAGACTCAGCAGCCACTCTCTCTACCTTTGTCAATTGCCTTGACATTTACTGGCTATTGAGTTGACCTTGCTGCGGGGGGGGGGGGGGTGTCTTTCTCAATCTGATGGCCTTCTGCAACACAGCCCAGCACAATCCCAGGACCTTGCCAATATTTGTAGAGTAACCAGAAGGGTCCAGGTCCTGAAAAGGAGGTCCGGACACTCCATAACCACCTGGTTTACTAGACTTTTTGGCTACTGTAACCTAACTGGAGAGCTTACAAAAGAAAGAGAAAATTCACTGGCTGGGAGGCTGGGAAGGTCAAGAGCTAGCGCCAGTGCTGGGCCAAGGCTTCAGAGCTGCCTCCCAGCATAGTGTATGGGGAGCATCCCTGCCAGAGACGGGACAGCCTTCCAAACTCTCTCACCAGCAACCTCCTTCCTCTACAACTGGCCCAATGCTGAGGCAGTGGCATGAATCTAGCCATGAGGTGCCCCGACCTGCAGGGTTCGACTAAAACTTGGGAGGGAGGTCACCTGTTGAGAAATGTAAGACACAAGGAAAGAGAGCAAGTCCGATTGATCAAGCTCTCAACTTTATTAGTTAGGCAGCAGCTTTTATAATTCAGAAGGCAGGGAAGCATATCGCTATAGCAATGCAGTTGCGGGTTTTTCTCAAAACATAGGGGATTCTAGGCAGGGTCATGACGTCCTGCTATGCAGGGTATCTTGCTTTGTCTTTATCTAGCTTTAGTCTAACTGCTGACTCACAACAGGGTCGCTCCATCCCTGTCTGTCTTTAGCTGCTGACTCACAACAGGGTCAGCTAGTTTCTGGTGAAAGGTAAGCTCTGGGAAAGACAAAGACTTAAAGGTCCAGATCTGGACAAGATGGCTGAACATTGGTCATATGGCCTATCGTCCCCAACAATGAGGAAGCACCCCTCATGACCCTTTCACTTCTAAAGGCCCCAACTCCCCCAATACTGCTACACTGACAATTAAGTCTCAACCCAAGTATTAGAGTGACATGTGCCCCCTTAGGACTCCTTGAGGCGTGGCTCAGAGGGGGGTTACTCCAAGCACCCAGCCCATCAACAGTAGAACCAGTATTTAAACCTTGAAGTGCATGTCTCAGCTCACTCTCCACATGGGGTTCGCCAGCCCATTCATGCTGGGGCGAGAGTTGCCCAGGAGGCTTGTGGCTCCTTTCTAAGCAGACCTCAAGTACCCAGACTAACCCAGCCCGCTGCGGTCATGCCCTTTGCTCTCCACCCTCTAACCCTAGGGTAGGGATCTTCTTGTTGCTGCTTTGCTTGCAGATGTTCCAAGCTCCTAATCACTCCTCCTGTATTTTATAGGAGTGCTTTAAGTTTCTTGAGAATATAGCAGTGCCTTCCAATTTTTTTTTTTTTTAAACTCCAGGACCGGGATCCTCATACACATCCCAACCTTGTCTTCTGAGCTCCCCAACTATGCTTGGAGAGCAGACAGCCAGGGTGTCCTTGGCCATACCTCTCACCCCTCTGCAGGCGTGGCTGCTGCTTCTGTGTGTGTGCGTGTGCGTGTGCGTGTGTGTGTGTGTGTGTGTGTGTGTGTGTGTGTGTGTGTGCTCTCACCCCTCTGCAGGCATGGCTGCTGCTTCTGTGTGTGTGCGTGTGGATGTGTGTGTGGATGTGTGTGTGTGTGTGTGTGTGTGTGTGTGTGTGTGTGTGTGTGTGTGTGTGTAAGCTTACAGGGCTGGCTCTACTCTAACGTGAGTGCCAGAAGAAAACCCTAGGCATAACTGATCTTGGGGGTCAGGTGTCATATCTTCTGGACTAATCTAAGTGCTACCATGGACAAACCAGGCCCGCCACACTGCTAGGGATACAACAAAAGGAAAGAACTCAGGGCACCTCTGCCGACCTACCACCTGCTGCTGGCGGAAGGCGCTCAGCACATCCTACAACCTCAGCTGTGACTGCACCTGCAGTTCTCCCTTGCCAAAACTTCCTTGTTTGCCCCGTTGCCGCTGAGCTAGTGCAAACTGCAAACCCTTTGTTGCTGCCTTAGCCCAGCATAAAAGAGTTCCTTACAGGCTGGCCTGCCTGCCTCTACTTAGACGTGAGTTCCTTCAGGGACACACCATGTTTTTCTGGATCATTGAGTCATGTGAGGACAGATCATGCCTGTCAGGTAATAGGAGCTTAATAAGCCCCCGTTGACTTAAATTGCATTAATTATTGCTTAGGCTAGCGGAAAGCATGAATGTGTAACGTAATAAACACAACAGCTTTTACATAGATAGGATTTGTCCTGAGCAAAGAACAGTAAGAGGCAGAGTAGGCATGGGTAAGGGTCACCCTTCTGGGAATGAACTGTTCTGATTTTGAGAGAGCTTGTTCTGTAGCCTAGACTGGTCTTGAATTCATTCTATAGGCCAGGCTGACTTTGAATCTGCGCTGGTTCTCCCGCCGGCCTCCCAAGTGTTCCCAGGCTCTACTATGCCAACTAGAATCCCGTGTGCAGAGTGCTGGGATCAGGCCATGCTTGGGGGTGTTGGATAGCTGTAGGATCCAGGAGCCTAAGGTGGGTGAGCGAGGGCTGCGTGAAGGAGTACACCAGTCACCGTGGTGTACTTAATCATTTTGCCTGGCTCAGCAAGTCATGGCCCCATCTCCACCCAATCCTCAGACCTAGAGACCCCCACGGTCCCATCTCAGATCCTAGACTTACACTTCAGGGCAAGGGGACGAGGCAGACCAAGAACTGGTGGATATCAGGAGGAGTGAAGGCATAAGGACCATATATGACAAACCGAGCAAATGAACTGTTCACCAAAACACATCATAACTTCCCACACATACAGACACACATTAAATAACACCATGCAGACCTGGGGGTGGGGGCTCGCGCAGTTGGGGAAGTACTTGATTTGTAAGACTGAGGACCTGAACCTGGTTCCCAGAACTCACTTTAAAAAGGAGGGTGCAGTGTGGATGTTTGATCTCAGTTCTGGGAAGGAGAGTTGGGAGGATCCCTGGGGTTCCTTGGCCACCCAAGCTAGCCTCCTTGGCACGCTCCAGATCAGGGAGAGGCCCAGTCTTAAAACCAAGATGCGCCAGAGGAATGACATTCTGGCTTCTACGTGCCCACATATGGCCATGTACCTGCACTCACATGCACACATACCAACATACAAACACACACATGTAGAGGAAACCAAAACAGAATGCAAAACTAAATTAGGTTGTCCTTGTGCAGGCCTTGTGGGAGGGCCCAGCTCACTATAGGGAGAACCACCCTGGGCAGGCACTCCTGGCTTGCATAAGAAAACTAAGTAAGCCACGGGGAGCAAGCCAGCAGTAGGCATTCTGTGATCTCTACATCAGTTCTGACTCCACATTCATTCATGCCTTGAGTTACTGCCCTGATTTCCTTTCATGAGGAACTTGTAAGCTATGAGGTGAGGTAAACCTTCTTCTCTGCAGGTTGCTTTAGTGTTGAAGATTATTAATATTTAATATTGATTTATTATTTTAATAAATCAGTGGTTACTCCTTGGCCAGCTTTACACCCAAATAACCACACAGAAAGACTAGGATCTATTTAATTAGCCTAGAGCACATTGCCGCACAATAATTACTCCATTCTAAACCTCCAAGCTAGTATAGTTTTCTCCCATTCAGATTTCCCGCATTATACTTGCTTTTTACTCATCTCCTAGGTCCAGCTCATTCCTCCTGGTGTTTCTCTGTCCTCTCTATGTCCATCCCTCCTGTCCTTCCTGCTCTTTCTCCTCCCCTCTATTGGCCCAGGATGTCCCACTCTATTCTCTGTCTTGCTCAGCACTGGCTAGTTGACTTTTATTGGCAATACAGAGAACAAACAATGATATGTTCACACAAACTTGAGACAGGCGATACGCAGACTAAACATCACAGTGCAATGTCTGGATTGAAACCAGATTGTGGGGTGGAGGAATCAGCATCTGAACGAACAAGAATAAAGTGTACACAGTCCATAAGAGCTATGCCAACACTTCAGCTCATGGTGTTCATCACAGCAACAGAAAGCAAACAAGGACAGTGATTCTTTACTTTATTCCAGTGGGACAGGATCTCCCACTGAACCTGAGGTAGGCTAGTGTCCATCCTCAGCACCAGCCCCAGACATCTTCCTGTCTGCCTCACACAGTGCTGGGGTTAAAGGTCAGCGGGTGGCCACGCTTGCCTTCTTGCACTAATGCTTTGAGTTCAGGACCTCACGCTTGCACAGCTAATGTTCTTAGCCTCTGAGGCATCTTTTTAACCCCCATAAAATTTATTTTTCATGCTTTTATTTTAGCAAAATCACTAATTATATTGGCGTGTAACCAAGATATTCACATTATTTATCAAGGTGTGGAGGTACATACCTTTAAACTTAGCACTCACAAGGCAGAGTCAGTGTGGATTTCTGTGAATGCAAGGCCAGCCTCATCTACATAAGAGCAAGTTCCAACCAGAATGAGACTTTGCCTGAAAAAAAAAAAAAAAAGATAATTGTAACATTATCTTATATTGTAAAATTATCTGAATTTGATTATATTGTATCTGAGGTTTTAACATAAATTATAGATTGAGTTGAATGTAAACTATTTGAGTATATTTTTTCTTATATTTTCTTTGTTGTTGTTGTTGATGATGTTTTTTTTTTTTTTTTTTTTTCCTTGAGACAGGGTTTCCCTACATACCTCTGGCCTTCCTGAAACTCATTATGTAGTATGCTAGTCTCGAACTCACAGAGATCCACCTGCCTGTGCTTCCTGAGTGCTGGAATTAAAGATGTGTGCCACCATGCCCTGCTTTTATTTTATTTTCCTTGATAACTAAAGTGCTTACTGACATTAAGGGATCAATACAATGATACAATGATAACTAAGGTATATAACATTTTAAATCAGTATTATTTTAAAGCTTCACTTTCTTTATATGGTGGGTATTTTGCCTGCATGTGTGTCAGTGCTACCTTGTGTGTGCCTGCTGCCCTTGGAGGCCAGAAGAGGACATTGGATCTCCTGGAACTGGAATTATAGACAGTTATAAGCTGCCATGGGTCTCTAGAAGAATAGCCAGTAGTTTTAATTGCTGAGCCATCCGCCCAGTCCCTAAAATCAATATTAAAATAAAACTTTATTCACAGCCAGGAGTGGAGGTACACACCAGCACTCCAGAAGGTGGGGCAGAGGTACTGAACGTTCCAGACCAATGTGAGGGATCTAGTGAAACTGTCACAAATACCCCCAAAAGCCACAGTTTCATCCCAGCACTCCTAGTACAAAATGCTTCTGTGGTTTCTAGTATAAAAACAGAGTGTCTCTCATGCACTCCCAACTGGGGAAGGCATTCCTGCCCTCCACGGGCGCATATCAATGTCTGAGTGATTGACACAACTGGCTTCTGATATCTAGAGAGCCAGGGATGCTGCTTAAGTCACAGGTTAACATGGGTCAGCTTCATAACAAAGAGCTAACCGGTGCTGAGGCTAGGAAAATAGACACACACACACATACACACACACCCCCCAAACTGCTTCATATTGAAAAATGTTCCTTAATGCTGTGCACAGTTGTTATGAACACTGCACTCCAGAGTCGTAAGTGGGAACACGAGGAACAAGAAAATAGATCTGCCATGCATTACATTATGCAAGACTCTGTTGCATTCGTGCTGCAGGGTGGGAGCCAATATGGTAATTATTTGTTCGTCAGCTAAGTGTTGCTGCCAGCCAGTCACCTCCTGCTCGCAAGCTAACACATATTTTGAAATAACGTCTGGCTCTGGAGCTGCTGGAAGAGCACCAGCCATAACTCTGGACGTTCAGATGCAGTCGCCTTGTGTTTCAAGGACATAAAAGGGACTGAGAAGCACTGTCCTTGGATCTGAATGGTGTCATTTTCTAGACAGCGTGTTCGAGTATCATGCTGCATGTTGACTGGCAGATTCTGGGGGTCGAGGGGGTGCCCATGCTGTCCTTCAGAAGCTAGAGTCTGTGACTTGCAACTAGGTGCGACTTCCCAGACAGTGGCTTCTCTCCCAGGGCAAAGGCGATGTCAAGAGAAATGTTCCAGTGTCAGTCTTGGACCCCACCCCCCACCCCCCAGTGGAGCTCTAGAGAGCTGCTGAGACCAGATCGTGAGCACTTCCCCAGTCTCCTGCAGTACGGCGTGCTGTTCGGCTGCCAAAATATTAGGACTAAAAGCAGCTGACAAGGCTGTTCATTGGGGAAGGGAAGCTGTATGCAGGAGCCAAGGGAAAAAAACTTCATCTTTGACTATGGCCGGAGGAGGATGGAAACTAACTGTGGGTTATCTTCTGGATGGCCTCACTCCCAGACAAGGGCTCCCTGAACCCAGCTACCCCCAAAATGTGTTCGAGTCAAATGTGCTGTGGGGCCAACACTGACTGCAGGTATCAGAGCTCCTGAAAATGTAGTTTCAGGTGATTATGAGCCAACTAACCCGGATGCTGTCAACATCTGAGCCATCTGTCCAGTGACCCAGGACCTGGAGTGTTAGCCTCTCTCAGTTAATCCTTCCTGGAAACGCCCAGATACAAGGTTTGGGTGCCACGGCATTGCCACATGCTGTATCACAGACCTCTTGATAGGGAGGTGTTATCTTTGTCAATGGGAAACAATTGGTCACTAAAATTCCTAGGGGTGGAAGTAACCAGGGTTGCGGCCGAAACGTGAGGCATACGTTGGGATGCACTGTGGGCTGGTGTTTCAGATCGAGAACCACACACATGGTACACAGTAGGCGCTCAAAGAGTTTATGAGTGTGGACTGGATCTGAGTAGAAGCTGAGATCCAAAAGGGAAAGCGGCCTCCTCACGGCGACAAACAGGGAAATCGTTAGGGAGGAAGGAGGGGAAACAAATAACAACAGCATTTGGCACAATGTTAAACACTGGAAAGCTGTTGCTTTTGAAATAATAACACAGCCATGCAATCTCATTAGAGTTTCTAGTGGGAACAGAAAAGAAATACAGCCAATTTCCTTCCTGCTCCTGTAATTATTAGCACAATTTTAAAGAGCAGGGTGTTAAGTTCTTTTTCATCACTACTAGTTTGTTGTTCATTCATTCATTTATTCTTTCATCCAGTGGTTTTCTCTGAGCACCCATTCTAAGCCAGGCACTGGAGGGGTACATTTGATATGGCAGTGAGCAGGACACTGCTTTCACAGAGCTCACATCCTAGACAGCAAACGAAGGGTTAACTACGTAGCTTACTGGATGGTAGTAAATACTGTGGGGACAAGAAGTATGGAAAGGGGATGTGGGGACAGGCAATCTGAAACAAGATGGTCACTGCCTCAAGAGAAACTTGAGTGTCTAAAGAGGTTGGGAATTCTGGGACATGCTCCAGGACAGTCGAGAGATGGGAGAAAGAGTAAGGAGGCGGGACAGGGGTGAGAGCAGGAAGGGAGGAAGGAATAGGACTGCAATCAGAGCTTGCAGCCCATCGAAAAGACTCTGCATCTGTTCTGAGTAAGATGGGGGCGACATGCTCTGACCTGCATTTTAGCAGGTTGCCCTGGCTACTGCTGCAAATAAAAGCAGAGTGAAGGGCAGGATCCAGCGGACCAGTTAGCAGTGTCAGAAGCAATCCAAGAGATGATGGCGGCCCAGGCCGGGGTAGCGGCAGGGACAGTGTTGCCTCTGGATGTGCGGGAAGGTAGAAGAGATGAGTCAGTAATAAATTAGACACAGAGTTGGGGTGCCGGGGCTCAGCAAGGAGGAGATTGCAAGTTGTGAAGGGTAAACAATGAATGGAAGAACACTTACGTTATTGATTGGCACAAGGAAGGCAGTGTAGGGTGCATGGGTTGGGAAACAACTGAAAGTCTGATTTTATATACGATACATACATATATGATTTATATACACTATTTAAAATCTCTAACACACACACACACACACACACACACACACACACACACACACACACACGGGAGGGGTATGTATTTCGAGAGGAAAGAAGACAAAGGCTGGAAGTCCAGCAGCTTGAGCAAGTTGTGATGCACAAAACAAAAACTCAACCAAGAGGCCTGTGAAACGGGCTGTGGGCAGGAGACCATCAATTCCCAGGAGTTACCCAGTCAGAGGCTGCTGGGGAGTTGATCAGGATGAGGACTGAGAGGTGTAAACTAGAATACTTTCAGTGGGTGGGGTAGGGTGAGAGCTTGCCTACTCAGGGTTAAGAGCAAACAGAAGGATGGCTCAGTGGTTAAGAGCACCGCCTGCTCTTCCAAAGGTCCTGAGTTCAATTCCCAACAACCACATGGTGGCTCACAACCATCTGTAATGTGATATGGTGCCCTCTTCTGGCTTGCAGGAGTACATGCAAGCAGAGCACTGTATAAATAATAATAAATAAATAAATCTTTAAAAAAAAAAAAGCAAATAGAAGGAAATGCAATAAGCAAAGACAGACAATTCTTGGAGGAGAGGAGCTGGGAGTATCAGTAAAGACAGGGTTTGGTTGGTTGATGTGAGTGATTTTCGTGGCCCGTTCAGGAGCTGGAGGGGCCATCTGATTAATAACTAGGGGGAAATGCTGATACAAACTAGAAAGGTTGCCTGGCAAAGGCAGGCTGAATTCAGAGCCTTAGGCATTTGTGAGGACAGGAGGGGAGCTGAGTACTTGGGCACAGACACAGGCAGGAAGTGGATGAAACACTGCGAGATTGCAGAAGTTTTCTTCTATAAAAATGAGGGGGAAAAAAGAGTTGTTGGAGGTCTAAGAAGGCTGTCTCTGGTGTGAAGATTAGAAGAGACAGCAGGGGATGCTCACAAATGCTGATGCCCTCCCCTGTCATGGAAGGTGTGTGTGTGTGTGTGTGTGTGTGTGTGTGTGTGTGTGTGTGTGTGTGTTAGATTTATTTTATGTGTGTGAACATTTTGCCTGCATGTATGTGTGCCACCTAAGTGTCTCTATGCATGGCTGTGAGCTATTGTGGAGGAAGCCACCACGCCCTTCTCTGGGTAAGAATGCTTTGGAAGCTTCTGGGGCATCTGGGCCGATCCCCTTCAACCATAGCTCTGTGTGAAACATCCAGGCAAAATCCTTGTACTCTTCTCATTATTGGATTCTCCTAACGTTCCTCCAGCCCTTTTCTGCCCCTAGGTGGCACCCTCCAAATCTGGGTGACTCTGCCTCTGCCAAGATTTCTTCTAAACCCCATAGATCAAAAGCCCTTCTAATATTCTGTGAAGAAGAGAGACTTGCATTGCATGCAGGGCCTGGCAAACAAGAGCCAAGTGGAAGAGACACATCTCCAAACAGGGGGGCGCTCTTGTTCTATTCCTGCCTGTGCAGTGTCAGAGCCTGGCTTGAGTAAAATTAAATATTCCTTCCCACCCAACTCCAGGCAACTGAAACGAGTGCACAGTGGCGAGCACACTGAAGGCAACATTTCTCCCCCCAAATAACCCTTCAAATTCATTCTGCTTGTTGAGAACAAGCTTGTCCATTTCTTTTCTTTTCTTTTTTTTAAATTCAGGGCATTGGGAACCCCCTGAACAGAAACTGTGGGCAGAAAAAAAGAATGCTTTCACCAATTTATAGAAAAAAGAAAACCTTACTCTCATGCAGAATAAATGCCTTCATTCCCAATGTGCCTCATTATCCATGTGTACGCACACCTACCATGCACACTACCATACCTACGCACTCCCATTCTTGTACCACCAAACCACACACCTCAGACACATGTTTAAACAGACACACACACACACACACACACACACACACACACACACCTCTATACCCTCTATTCCTTCGTAATCTCAGCTTCCATAGTTGGGCTTTTACAGTGTATTTATGTGAAGGGTAACAGCCTGTTTGTTGGTTGCCCTGACCACACTTCCTGGGCCAAGATGCACTGAAGCCACTGTTGGCTTCTATCTCCAGTGCTGCCTGTGAGGAAGAAAAGAAAGGGTGAACTCTTGGGCCAGGGATCTGGGTTGGATCAGAGGATTAATTAAAAATTAGCGAGTCATTTATGAGGCAGTAACTTGAGTCCAGAGCAAGCCTTGGACTGAGAGCATCTCCCTGTTTGCTCATTAACATGGCGCATAGAACTCGCAATCTGGATGAAACTGAGCTGAGGGCAGATGGTCAGGGTTACACAATAAGAACGGGGAGCAACCACCCATCTCCTTTCCCTCCACATTCCTCATTTAAAGATACAGAGGTTTAAAATGTGAAATCTCAGATGTTCGAAGGACGAAGGAACTGCACCACACGGTTCCAATTAGAAAGCAAATCTAATCACCCCGACCATCAGCGCATTATCTGTGGTAACGTTTTCCCGCCACACTGCTTCCCTCGTTCCCAACCCTCCTTCAGATATATTCCCCTCTTCCACCTAGCCTGGGTATTCTCAGAGAGCAAGGGCTATTTTTACTACCTCATTTGGAAAAAAGCATCATTCAGAAAGCAGATCTGCAGCAAACTGCCCCAGCAAGGCAGTCCAAGCTGAGGCTGAATGGCTCCCCAGGTGTCTGTGCATGGGGCATTATCCGAGCCACCTGTCCTTTCCATTCGTTTAGATGACTGAAAAGTATCCCTTCTTGACCAGAGGTGTCAATCTCGAGTCTCTTAGACTGAGCAAATGGTGTCAACCACTGGGCCATTTGCCAATGGCAGTGCAGGCTGAAGGTGGCTGTGGTTAATTAGGTCCATATCCAACTGGTCTTGTAGGTTGAACCCTGGCTGCACCCCAGGGCCTCAGGCTCCAAGCTCAAGGGCCCTTGCTGTAAATTGCATGGTGCCAGGAGTCACGTTCATGCCATTGGTAGGAAGAACCAAGAGAGGCTACTCAGTGGCTGGCAAGGAGGCAATGCATGGCAGCTGTTTTTATTATGAATATGCCAAAGTTTCTGGCCTGGATGAGCCCAACACCCCGGCGGAGGTGGGGGGGTGTCTCTCACCCTGATGGTACCCTGCAGGAGGGAACAATGAAGGAGAGTTTAGCATCATGATTTCAAAGAGTCAAACGGTGGTCCAAGATCAGCAGGTTGTCCTGCGGTTCCATGCTACCTGTTTTCAGCCTCAGTGCCATGGGGTTATCAGAGCGAGTGACAATGTGATAATTGTGTCCTTGCCTCTCCCCTAGTTCTGCTAATGAAACCCTCTTTATCTATGTCAGCTTGTTCATCCATTTGGAACAAGGACTCTCTCTTTAATTGGCAAGTCACTACCAGAGTAATAATACCTGTTATTACTACCTGATCTCTCTTTCAATAGTAAGTTATTATTATGTACTTGGATAAAAATGCCCGTGCTGTTATTTGGAAGGCCAGATTAAGCAGAACAATCCAATCTCAGGTAATAATAATGGCATCTTGTATTTCCACGGTGCAGTGATTTTTCAAGTACATAGTATGACAGCAGGCTGCTCCCTGACCTCCCTGGGCCAAGAAATCGTGGCATTATGCCTTTTGTTCTGCTTGGAACTCTAAGTTTTCAGGACCCGTGGATCTTTAGAAGTCTCTGTGCAGACCATCTGCAGGATTTGGCAACAGCTGGGCCAGAGCAAGGCAGGCCTGGTTGGAATGAGTCAAACGGGGTCTGTTTTTTTCTGCAAACATGGAGCTCTGACCCCAAAGTGGCAGCTTCTTTATTATGGGCCATTTATTATTTACAAAGCGCCGCAGGTGTACATGACATTTTATGAGACACAAAGACAAGGTCCCTGCCCCATGGACTGAAAGGTTCCACCCACCATTTCATCTGTCTGAGCTGAGCTGTGGGGAGGCAAGACAGGCAGGTAGGGCTAAGAGGACCTGAGTACTGTCTGGGGCAGCTGACTGAAAGGACGGCTTTCTGATGAGGAATTTTAAATGCAGGCAAGCTGAGACAGATGCATGCAACTCCTAGAGATTTCAACAGTTGGACAAGTGTCTGCCATCCACAATCCGGTGCAGGGAAACCAAGTTCTGCTCTTGCGCCTTGGAATGCTTGGTGGAGAAGCAAGGTGGACCGCTAGGAAAAGACGGAAAAAACGTCCCACTGTTCCAAGAGCCTCTTAGGGTACCCCTCCCCTTTTCTGGCTCTGTAGAAAGCTGTTTTGTTTTGGTCTGTTTGGGTTTGTTTTGGGGAGCGATGGAGATGGGGAAAAACATTAGTTAGGATTTAAAAAAAAACTATTCCTATTATTATTATACAGCTTTAAACAGATTCTTTTTTTCTTTTCTAGAAATATAAATTTCAGGTTGTTTGGACGTCTTTGGTTTCTCTCTACTGCTCACCAATAACTCTTCTGTTTGTATCTGTCCCAGCCAGGCCAGCGCTAATGGTGGCCCCGCCCATACTGCCTTGAACCACTCTTCTATTCTCCATACCCATTCCTGTTGAGCAGCTGGAGGGGACAGGGCTTGGCCTGAAAAGATGAACACAATCTCCTCCTTCCCTGGAGAAGCCACAGACAGATGAGAACAAGGATGTGAAAAAGCAGAGAGGTTGGGGCCAAAGCAACATCCTCCTGTGGGACGACACAGGGGCTTTGGCCCGTGAGCACATTTCCTTCAGGGCTTCCAATTATTCATTTGGAACACATCTGAGTTCCTACCCTCAGGAACAAGGGCTCAAATTCTAGGAAGGCTCGGAAATCTAGCCTTGCCCCAGGCTCAGGAAACACTGATCACATCCCTGGCATGGGATTCTTCCTGCTCCGAGCTCAGGGCTTGGTCCAACACACGGCAGATTTTGCAGCCAGAAACAGATATAAATTTGGCTGAGCAGAACCAGTGGAAGCAAAATAGATTCTGTAATGTACAGAATATGCAGCAGATGGTTTTGCTTCCTACCAGCCCTGTAAGACTGATTAACATAGCCCACTGCCCTACCACCACCACCACCACCACCACCACTAGCACCACCACAACCATCACCACCACCACCACCACCACCATCACCACCACCACCACCACCACCACCACCACCATCACCACCCACCACCACCACCACCATCACCACCACCACCACCACCACACCACCACCATCACCACCATCACCACCATCACCACCACTAGCACCACCACCACCACCACCACCACCATCACCACCACCATCACCACCACCAGCACCACCACCACCATCACCACCACCACCATCACCACCACCACCACCACCACCACCACTAGCACCACCACCACCACCACCATCACCACCACCACCAACATTACCACCATCACCAACATTTCCACCATCACTACTATCATCATCACCACCACCATCATCACTATCATCACTACTACCACCGTCACCATCATCACCACCACCATTACCACCATCACTATTATCATCATCACCACCACCATCATCATTACCATCACTACTACCACCATCACCATCACCACCATCACCACCATTTCCACCATCACTACCACCATCATTTCCACCATCACTACTATCATCATCACCACCACCATCATCACTACCACCATCACTACCATCACTACTACCACCATTACCACCACCACCATCATCACCACCATCACCAACATTACCACCATCACCAACATTTCCACCATCACTGCTACCACCAGCACCACCACCATCACCACCACCACCATCATCACCACCATCACCATCACCACCACCATCACCAACATTTCCACCATCCTACTATCATCATCACCACCACCATCATCACTACCACCATCACTACTACCACCATTACCACCACCACCATCATCACCACTACCACCACCACCACCATTATCATTATTACTATCATCACCAGCACCAACACCATTATATATATATTATTAAAAGCCCTCTGGTACATACATGGCCCTTGCAATAAGGCTCGAAGCCTGATGTCTAGATGAAAGTGGCCCCTCCTCCCTCCCTCCCTTAGCAACTCATCCAACCCTGCCTGTGCTCCTGGTACCACTGGCTCCGAGGTGCTCCTCCTCCTCACTTCACTCTATTCTCACCTGACTCCAGCTTCATATTCCCTCTCTCTTTTCTCAAAGCATGGGTCTCATAGGGGTCATCTGAGGAATTGTGTTCACCGTACAGATTTCTGGATGCCATCCCGTACAGTAACTTGGAGTGACTAATGGTAGTGTGGGGACATGTGCATTTTAATAATTTCTTGTCCAGAGCTCAAGAAATGCTGCCCTGTGTCTTCCCTAACACCCAATTGGAGTCACAAACATATTATTTCAATTTCCGACACTAGACAGGGAAGATGGCCATAGAAGGGACCAAGCGATGACATATCACAGCCGGCTGTATCTGATGGCACAGGCAAAGTCTTCAGGACTTTTGCAAGCTGGCTGTTAACCCTTTGGGAGTTTGAAAGTCGTGGTGACAGGATTATTTATAAAAGAGAATTCACTAACTATTGCAGATGTAAGGACTTTAAACTTTTCCTGGCTTAAGCATGGTCCTGGACACCTAACATAGCCCAGCTCACTAAGAACTATTGACAAGCACACAAAGGTCAGAGAGGCAGAATCCTGCCAGAGGCCTTGTGGCACACGTGGATGGTTCCGTGCATGCAGGAAGATCCATTCTTCCCTCGTAAATGTTTTGTGCCAGTTGGAAGGTTAGTTGGCAAAGATCCCTCTGCTTAGCTTATATCAGTGTCTGCCACTCTGACTGGAGTCCTAACAGAGTTCTCAGCGCTGATGGGAAGACTGGAAAGTAGATGCAAGGAAGGACTGAGCTAGGCTCATCCAGAGGCCTCAGAACAGGAAATAGCGGGGGGCCATTCAGGAAGATCAGGTCGATGCTCCTGAGTTGGACCACTACCAATCTCTCCCTCTCCCTTCCTCTCTCCCTCCCCCCTCCTCTCCTCTGCCCTCCCCTTCCCTCCTTCTCTCCCTCTTCCTGCTCTCTGTACAATTCGTAACAGGGTTTCTAGGCTGGCTTTCTTTAACTCACTATGCAGCCAAGTGTACTGGCTAGTTTATGTCAACTTGACACAAGCCAGAGTCATTTGAGAAGAGAAAAATCTCTCCTGAGAAAATGCCCCCATCAGATTGACCTGCGGAAAAAGCTTTGGTGCCTTTTATTAATTAGTGATTAGTATGAGAGGGCCCAGGTCACTGTGGGAAGTGACACTCTAGGCTGGCGGTCCTGGATACTAAAAGACAGCAGGCTGAGCAAGCCATGAGAGGCAAGCACGCCAGTAAGCCTCACTCTTCCAGGTCCTCTGCATCAGTTCCTGCCTCCAGGTTTCTGCCCTGCTTGGCTTCCTGTCCTGACTTCCTTTAATGATGGGCTGTGGTGTGGAAGTGTTAGTTAAAATAGCAATAGGAACCCAAAGACACAAAAGATGATCTTGAACTCTTGACCCATCTTCCTCTGCTTCCTGAGATCATAAGCATTGATCACCATGCCCAGCTTCCCTAGTCTTTTTCCAGTGTTGCATCATTGGGTTAAACTCAGAAGCTCTCACCCACCCAAAGTAGTCTGGTTTCTCCTGAGCCTCATAGGCACTCTTAGGGTGGGCAGGGTACACTCGCTGACAACCCCAAGACTAGGTAGTCTTGGAGAGAGAGAATTCCCCTAAAGAAATCAGGCTTACAACGAGAAGATCCTGGATAGCCGAAACAATGCTCTCTGCAGTCAGCATGTTGGTGAGGTCCAGGAAGCTGGGCCCAGGATCTCCTCCATCTTCCCCTGGTACCCAACATAGGTCACAGTGAGAAGCCTGAAGTGGGCTTTCACTGATTAACTTCATGAGTTCATCTCCTGTGCCCCATCTCATTATACTGACTACTGTCTAAAAGGTAATGACCCCCCAAGCCTATGTCACCAGACTCACAGTTTGGTTTTCCTTTTGCCCATTATTACTGTGGAGGGAGCCATCAGATCCTATTTTCCCTTCATTCCTGTCCAGCCTCCTGAATTTTCAGGAGTACATAACTTCCTCGGGTCTCTTGCCCCAGCCTCAGGACTTCTCATCCACGCTCACTTTTTTCCATCTAATCTACAGTCTACACTGCGCAGTTAGTTTCTTAAAAACGAGAGGATTGGGGAGGGGGAAGGCTCAGTGGGTAAAAGTGTGACCCACAAGTATGAAAATCTGAATTCAGATCCCCAGCACCCATGTAAAACCCGGGGATTACTACACACTCTTGTAACTCCACCAGTAGGGAAGAGGGCAGACAGGCAAGAGGATACCCACACCACACTAGCCAGTCGATAGGCTCCAAGGTCAGCATAAGACCCTGTCTCAAGAGACTAAGGTGGACAGTGATGGGACAGAGTGCCCACTAGACTGTATGCATGCACACGGACACACTCTCGTCCACATGCATACACTAAGATAAGACAAAATAAAGTACTGAGATAATATCATATGACCCCATTTTTCCATCTTCTCAATAAAGCAGAACCCATCATTCATACCCTATCTCCATCGCTCAAAGCTTTGGGGGCCTGATGTTGACATGTCCCCTCAGCCCATCTGCTTATGACTCACGGGTGCTCTCAGCAGAGATTTTGACCCACCTCCTTCCCTTCCTTTCTTGCTTTTCCTCTGTGGCCAGTGCCTCTCCTTAGAGGCTTTCCGCAGAAAGTTCGTCCTCCTCTTCTGTGACCCAGAGCGCAAGAAAGAAAGAGTGAATGGACAGACAGTGCATCAGGCCATGTCTATAACTGTGGATGGGAATGGTGGGGATGCCTCGGTGAACTCTTCGCTGACCTACATAGGCAGGTTGTGTCCTCAGCGCCCCGTTTCCATCACTCTCTGCTCACGAAGCATGTCTTCCATTTCAGTATATGCATATGCACTTGCTGTGCTTTCTACCTCATCTTAGCATTTATCTCTCTCTCTCTCTCTCTCTTTCTTTTTTTTTTTTTTGTCATCTAGAACTTTTTCAGGGACATTCTGTCAGTCCCCACATCTACCTCAAAGAGATCTTATGCCCCATTTCAGCCTCCCTGGTGGTTAGGAGTAGAGCACAGGTGGTGGTTAGGAGTAGCGCACAGGTGGTGGTTAGGAGTACAGCACAGGAGCATACCACACATGGGAAACTCTGAACCTGAAGCTAGTGGTGAGAAATGGTGGGATCCGGGAGAAGCACCTACTGGCAAAGGGCTCTCTTGCCTCCTTGGGGATTCCAAGGCAGCATTTTAAGCAGAAAAAAAAATTAATGCAATAACATTATTTAAATCATGAAATCTCCATGGAGCCATGCATCTAGGAATAACACCCCCCACCCCAAACACCTTGCAGAACTAATCTAAAAGAGAGCGTGTTGGCTGTACTGTCCACTCAGGCATGCACTTGAGCCAGTGAGCTGTTGAGGCCTCCCCCCCCCCCCCCCCCCCCCACCTCCACCCCCCCCCCCCCACCCCCGCTTAAAAGTCTGCCTAGGGCTGACCTCAGGGCTTTGTTACTGGGAATCTGGGATGTCTTAGATGAGTGAAGGCTCCAGCTTGTTTGCTTTCCATCCCCTGCACAGTGCAAAGCATCCGAGACGCTGCTGCGAGTTGAAGAAACAGATGAGTTCTCTTTGAGTTCAATGTCGTTGAAGAGCCGAGCGTAATGCTGATGCTGCCTTACGAGGAACTCTGAGTCGGACAGTTGCTTTCTTTCCTTTCTTTTTATTGTTAGAGGCATTGGGGAGATGAGACAGTATCTGGCAATGTAGGCTAGGCTAATATCAAATTTATGACTCCTCACCCCCACTCCCCCACCACGGCCTCCTGAATGCTGGATTTATAAGTATATGCTACCAGGATCAGAGCCTGAATCTTCTTTTGAGAAACTTAAGACTATTCAAAGAGAAATAATGAGCTGATGGTCCAGCTCAGGGATAGAGCTGTTGCCTACTATACACAGGGGCCCTGCGTTTATCTCTGGTGCCACAGAAACAAATAAAAATAGAAAAATATTGGGTAGTATATAAGGTCATTTAATAAAATTTTATTTTAGAGTGTGTGTGTGGTGGGGAAATCGGAGGACAACTCTTGGAAGTTGGTTCTCTCTTGCCATGCTGTGGAATCTGAGGAGAAAATCAGATCATCAGTCCTGTGTGCAAGCACCTACACTCATTGAATCATCCAGACAGTCTGTAAGATTGTTTTCATTGCTTGACTTTTCCATAAGGCTTAGAATTTCATTTCAGTTTTGGAAAGTGCCACTATGATCTTGTGTCCTGTTCATTTATTCATTATAACAATGAAAGGATTAGATGAATTTTACCATCAAAACGTAAAACGTTTTCAGACGGTAACACCATAGGCCCCATGTGTTATCTCCTTTGGGGGCCACAGATATGGGTTCCTTTTGTGATAGGGGTCTTGGCTATTATCAGGGCAGAATGATGGAGGCTTTGACTTCAGGAAGTAATTTGGTAGTCTTGTCTTAATTCTTCAAGGTCAAAACAGAAAATGTGGGCCAAATGATAATGCCTCAGGTGGGTGGGACAGGCAGAGATGGCTAGCTGTCCAAGAAAGTCCCCAGTCGCTTTCTCTTACAGAACAGGAATACAGTCACAGCCACACTGTGCTTCCCACCTTCCACATGGGCAGGTCCATCTTGGGTCCAGGGTCTTCCCAGAGAGTAAACAGAAGTGGTGTGTGTTACCTCCGGGGCACCCAGAAGCTTCTCACACTTACTCCTCCAGAATCTTCCTCCACTCCCTGCTGTGTGCAAGGTGCTCAGACCAACTCAGGAAGCCACCTGCTGAACACAGAACTGACATCAACCTAGGTCCCTGGCTGAAGGTGAGGAGATGGCCTCCTAGCCTTCTCCTGGGGCGAGGACTATCTGTGTAGATGGCAGAGTCGGTTTGCGTGTGCTACTGTAGTGTTACAGGGCACACTGAGGGGTCGCTAATGAACAGAGATGTGCCTGGCTTTTGGCTATAAACTCTAGGACATCCCACAGCATGACGTGGGCACATACCCAAGGTCCACACCACTCCAGAGAAAAAGAGAGCAAAAGCAAGCAAGGCGGTGAGGGCCTGAATCAGCTTTTATGATGACACACTCTACAGAGTAACTCATGGTGACTTCATAGAGACTCACCCCAATGTTGGCCGCACTGGTGTTACATTTCCAGCATATAAACTCTGGGGAACACATCAAACCTCAGCAGTGAGAGATATAAATATGTATTATCTATTAAGCCTCTGGGTTGCAGGGGGGTCTCTTTATCAATGTGATTCCCTTCAATATACCAATGTGGTAGTGTAATAGCCAACATGGCCTGTGCTTACACTGACATGGAAAGAGGACCAGAGGCATGCCACAGGCTTCTGTATTCTGACATTGACAAGGCTTCTTTTAACCTGAAGCTCAGACAAAGCTGTGAAAGCTACACTAAACCAGATTTAAAGATGGCACAGTCCTGAGAGAGATCCTGGTCAAAAATCACAAACGTTTTCAGCAAGTTGTTAATAACTGGTGGTAATTTTTTGGTTTTGTTGTTGTTGTTGTTGTTTGTTTGTTTATTTGTTTTTCAAGACAGGGTTTCTCTGCATAGCCCTGGCTGTCCTGGAACTCACTCTGTAGACCAGGCTGGCCTCGAACTCACAAAGATCTGCCTGTCTCTTCTTCCCAAGTGCTGGGTTTAGACGGGTGTGCCATCACTGCCCAGCAAGTTTCTAAGCACTTAGTATGAACCAGGATGAAGGTCACAGGCTTTCTACACATGATCTTACTGAAGCTCACAATGACCCTACAGTGTAGGGCCCTGTTCAAAACAGGTAAGCAGAAATGTCGAGGAGAAGAATTACAAAGCCAGTCAAAAGTGTTAGGGATCTGAGAGAGGCTCTGTGGGCCCGACCACTTTGCTTAGTGTGGTCCTACGTGTAGGTCGCTGGTATCATCCCTGGTGATATCTGCTGACTTGATATATTTATTAATGGCAAAACAGACTCTTTCTTTCAGTGTTGAAACTGTCACAGTTCAGATGATAAATTACACAGTCACCTTAGTGACTTAAACTGGCAAGATCGGATGGAAGGAAAAATCAATGTGAAGCCATAGAGCCCTATACACCAAATGTTCAGATATGGAAAATCCAATGTGGGGCTTTCATTCTGCCTAAGAATGCCTCGAGCTGGTGGTCTGATGGGACTGTAAAAATGACGTAAAACCCATCATACACCTTACAGTTGTGGAAAGTCCAGAACAAGGCATTCGAGGCCTATTGTACTTGGTGCTAGACAGGCTGTTTCTGGATGGCTGTATCTGTTATTTTTCTTATTGCCATGACCAACACCACACAAGAAACAGCCTTGGGGGGGGGGGAGAAAAGGCTTTGGCTTGCAGTTTGAGGGGGATACAGTACATCATGGTGTGAAAGTCATGGCAGCAGGAAAGCGAGGCAGCCAGCAAAGTTGTGTTTAGAGTCAGGAAGCAAGGAGAGGACAGGAAGTGAGACCAGACTGTAAGAGCTCAAGGCTTGACCCAGTTCCTCCAGTGAGACTCTGTCCTAAAGGTTCCACAGTCTTCCAAAATACCACCACCAGCAGGCGAGCAAGAGTCTAAATGCATGGGCCTTTGGGGGCATTCACTCTCAGACCACAGCACTCGTTGTGAGGGGCTGATGCAACAGCGGGAACCTGAGCCACAGAAGAACTAGGCAAGACACAAGGGATGTTTCGTCTTGAGTCAAGCCGACTGCAGGGCCATGTGAGCTGTCCTCATATATCTCAATGGCTGCCGTGTGGGGAGAGGATCAGGCTGATGCCAGCGACTCCAGATGGCACATCCAGGACTAGCTGGAATGAGAAGGGAGTGGATTCCAGCTCCATCTCAGAGAGAACTTCCTGACGATCTGAACCGTCTGACAGCGCAGTCGCACTGCGAAGGCTGGAGCAGCCAGCCCTTGGCAGGCTAAACCCCAGCATCAGTGGCACTGTGGGAGTGGGGGTGAACTAGGTGACCTCTACATCTACCTGTCGAACGCTGTGATTCCATTAACAGAGATGAGAACAATTCACTGACCAGAGAGAACACGGGGTTTACACTGTTCGACAGGAAAAACCAACCACAACCCGAGTTTTCTTATTTAAAAAAAAAAAAAAAAAAGACAAGTAGATAGTGCTCTTTGAGTGGCTCCACGGCCATAGTCATGTCTGGGTTCCCTTGAACTGCTAACACAAGCTAAGGACTTGAGTAAGGCGTGACTGGGATGATTCTGTAAATGGAGATGTGGCTTTGAGACTGGGTCTCAGCAAAGAGAAAGGCTCCCTGGTCTTCAGAGGTGGCAGTGGGGGTGGGGGCCCTCTGACCAGGCTTCATGCGGAAACAGGGAAGCAAAAAATAGAACCAGAGTTATGACACTTAGCTGCAGAGCGAGAGCGCTGCCACCGTGTGCCTGCGCCAGCCCTGACAGACTTGTTAGTCCCCAGATTTCTTACCCAGAGCAGAGGAATTTCTCTATCCAGCCATGACTAAGTGTAAGGTGCCGTGCAGGAGGCTGAGGGTGCAATGATGAATAAAATAGAATTTAAAGTGAAGACGTCTCTTGGTTGCTAGTAACAAGAAGAAACAAAGCCTCCAGCTTGTTTAAATATAAAGGGACGTTGTTGGTCTGTGTTAGCTGACGAGACTAGAGGCAGTTAGTTCTGTGCAATGATTTGTGCACAAAGGGATATAGTCCCTTTTTGAGGTATTAGAAGTGAACTTAGTCTGACTAAGGTTTAGGGAAGGTCTTTCTGTGGCTGTTAGCATTAGATAAGGTGATGGAGTCTCCATGTCTGAATGTGGGCACCTTTATGCGAAAGGGGAGGGCACGGAGCTGGCTCAATGGCTTAAGGACCTCAAGAGGTAACTCGATGGCCTGAGTTCAAACCCCGGCACTCATACAAAGATGGAAGGAGAGAATGAACTCCACAACCCATCCTCTGACCTCCACACAAGTGCCAGGCCGTGTGTACCCGCTCATGTACACCATACACACAGTGCCATGCCATGTATGCCCATCCATATGTCATACACACAATGCCATGCCGTGTGTACACAATCAAACACACAATGCCATGACATGTATACCCATTCACATACATGATACACATAATGCCGTGCCACGTGTACCTGCCCACATACATCACGCACACAAATATTAAATAGAAAATTTAACAAGGAAGGTGTACACACGCACACACATTTTTGGTTGTGTTTCTCTCTCTGTGATTTCCTGGACCACCTGAGGATGCAGCTGGCAAGAGGACCACAACCAGATCTGACCCCTCACCCCTCAACCTTGGGCAAGAACCATGAGCCAAAATAAACCTCTTCTTCACAATTCACCCAGTGTCTAGTGTTGTGCTGTTAACAGAGAGAAAAGAAACACACACTCTGGTTTCTGGCATTGCTTGACTACTGGCTCCAACAGTGTGACAGGATTCCATCTTTTCCCCCTATTTCTTATCTCTGCTTGGCTCCATTGCTGGCCGGAGCCCCAGGGTGTGGCTCTGCCACTGCATTATCACCTCCGTTCTTCCAGGTGTCTTCCAGTATCTCGGGAGGATGCATAGCCTTCAGGGAAGAGTCACGCCTTCTTTGTAGAGCCTAAGTCACATGCCAACCCGGAGCCAGTCACTGTGAATGGGAGGATGGCAGTGAGTACAAAGGTTAGTTTGATTCATAATTATACCCGGATGGTGATGTTGACTTGAGACAAATCGCACTGCTGGAGTGAGAAGAGAAGGCTTCTGAGGGAGAATTTGGGTGAAGTGTTTTCTAGAAAATCGATTATGGGTTGCAAACAGACACAAGTGCCCATCAGGCCCAGCTCCTAAGCTCAGAAGGTCTGTGTAAGTATTGGGTAAGTGTGACCCCGCCCCCAAGGTGGAAGCAGTCCAGGGGCCAGCGGGGCAGAGGGATAGCTCATGTGGGTGGGGATTGATGGAACTGAGGACACCTTCTTAGAGGAGGTGATGCTTACACAGTTTCTACTGTGTCAGCAGAGAACAAGACACGCTCAGGGGCTGAAGGGATTCAGAGTGGCAGAAACAAGGGATGCTGGGAACCAGAGGCTTCTGAGCGGTGTGAAGGAAGGGAGGAGGGCTGAGAGAGAAGGTGGGGGCCTCTTGTGTGCTTGTAACTGTATCCCGTGCAGCAGGGGAGACTCATGGGCCTCTGCCTGGGGCAGCCTAGGACTCTGTGGAAGAGAACACAGCATGGTAAGTGTGGGTAAGGAGGGCAGAAACCTGGGGCTACCCAAGCCTCAGTGGGTCTCTAAGCACCCCAGGCTAACTGCCACACTCTGTGCCTGGCTACATTATAGACTTCTGTAGTCTCTGTGTTAATATTTTTTTGTAAGATTTTTCTTTTAGGTAAGTTCTTGATCTGCAGCTCAGACTGGCCTAAAACTCACCATCCTCCTGCCGTAGCCTCCCAAGAGCTGGGATTACAGGCATACACCACTGGTGACGCCTGCCTTCACCAGATCTCAAAGTATAAGGTATCGTTTTAAAAGAGAAATGGTTTTTATCCCAGGTCACACACATCAGGGTTTTCTAGAAATCCAGTTTAGAAATAGTCCTAGCGGCTCTGTGATGCCACGGTGGCAGTCCTGCATCCTCCGGGTACCCCTTGGTGCCAGCGTGTGTCTTGGTTGTTTATTGTTGAACAGACACCACTCAGTGGTGAAGAGTGTGGGCTTTTCGTTCAGATATCCGTAGGTTTCAGCTCTTTCGTGTACTGCGTGGCTTTGCATAAGCTTCCTGGCTTGCCAAGGCTCCACTTTCTTCTTCTGCAAGGTGAGTGTAGTGACGATGCCTACCTCGCTTTGTTTAAGACTAAAGGAAGCCAGGGGCTGCGGGGAAGCATCAATGTGAAGTCTTTGCTTCATGCACATGATGACTTGAGTTTGGAATCCCAGGACCCATGTAAAGAAGCCAGGCACAGTGGTACCCATGTGTGAACCCAGTGCTGATGGGGTAGAAAAAGACAGATCCCTGGAGCTCAGTGGACAGCCAGCAGCAGAGTTGGTGAGCTCTAAGCTCAGTGAGAGACACTGCCTCAAAAAACAAGATGGAGAGCGATAGAGGAAGCCATGCAATGATGACCTTGGGCTTACACATGAGCACATGTGCAACACACACATACACACACACACACACACTGCAGACACACACACTGAACACACACACTGCACACACACACTGCACACACATACACACTAAACATACACACTGCAGACACACACACTGAACACACACTGCACACACATACACACTAAACATACACACATACTGCACACACACACTGCACACACATACACACTGCACACACACACACTGCGCACACACACTGAACACACACACTGCACACACACACACTGAACACACACACACTGAACACACATACACTGAACATACACACACACACACACACATTGAACACACACACACTGAACACACACCAAATGGAAGAAGCCATGTGGCCATCACTCCTGCAGTTCCAGCATTCATGAGGTGAAGGCGGAGAAATCTGGAGCACAAGGTCAGGCTGTGTTACATAAGGAGATTCCATCTAAGAAGTAAAATAAAACAGAAAATAAAAGGAAAAGAACTGTGTTTGCAAATGGTCTGGGCCTAGGATATAATAAACTGCCCAGATGGAAAACACTATTACTCCTGTGTTAGGGATGACTATTCTTTTAAGCAAGTCCAAATACCGTTTGCTAACTTGCTTGTTTTTGACAACTGTAAGTCCCAAGACCTAGGAATACAACAGTGGACAGGGGAGACAGTGTCTGCTCTCATGGGTCCTATCGTCCGGTCAGTGAGACAGACAAGGAAACAGGAAGTGGAGAGTGGTAGGCGAAAACCAGAGTGGAATTAGCGAGGGTGGGGGTGGGGCTGAAGACAGGAATCTTAAAAATGGAAGTGGTCCTAAGAAACCCGACCCAGGCAATAGCTGAGTAAGGACCGGAGTGAACAGAGGGAAGAGTGCAAGGGGCGGAGATAGGCTTGGCAGGTCCAGGGAAAAGCAAGGAGACTCCTTGGCCGTGGCAGCACAAGGCGGAAGGATGGTGAGCTAAGAGGAAGGAGTGGAGACAGAAGCCATCTCATCAACTGTGGATGTTGCTGTTCGGGGTGATATAAGACTTGCAGAGAAGAGTAATATTCTTTCTCCGATTTTATAAGGACCTCTCTGGCTCTTGTGACAAGGAAAACTTGGAAGTATAGCTGAGGGGCCCACCAGAGGATACGCACACCTTTGTTCTACTCAGGGGACAGCCCACAGCTTCCAAGATGGCCTCTCTTATCTTTCCTTCCTGGATCGAGCCCGTCTGCCACCCTCTCCCTGTGGTGTGCGGGACCTAATAAACTGCTTCCTTTGACCATATTATGGTGGAAAAAATTCGCACCGTGTGCTTCTGTAAGGTTAAGTTATAAAAAGATTGCGGCTTCGGTCTCACTCACTCTGCCTGGTGTCTCTGTGTGATCAGTTCTGTGGAGAGTGGCAAAGAAGTGTGTTCTTCCACTAGATCCCGTGAGGACCCAACCACACTTGGATTCCTGGCTCACATCCAGCAATGCATGATCATAAAGAGTTGCCATCTTACATCCACCAAATGGTAGGGCAACTTGCTCTACAGCAAGTGATAGCTAATACACTTATTATGACTTAGTAAGTATTTGGCCAAGGCAGCCTAACAGGTGCTTAGTCTACTGTGTGGATCCCATGGATGAAACACAGGTCTTCTGGCGTGGCTGCAAGTTACCCTAACTCCTGAGCCGGTCCTGCGTGCCTTTAATCAGAAGCTTTCTCTGCCAGAGATTTCTTGACCACTCTCTGTACAATGGCAAATTGGCCCCACCTCCACCTGTGCCTCCTTCACTTTTCTCTTCCACCCCCATCATCATTTGTAGTGTTACACTTCTTACCTGTGTTGCTTGCTGTCTCTCTAGCACTCACTCCTTGTGAGCAGCGACTTCTGGTTTTGGCGCTTTGCCTGCATGTATGTCTGTGTACCACATGTGTACTTTCTGGGAGGCCGGAAGATGGTATTTGATCACCCGGAACTAGATTTACAGATGGTTGTGAACCTCTCCGTGGGTGCTGGGAACTGATGCAGGGTCCCCTGGAAAGGCAGCCAGTGCTCTCAGCTACTGAGCCATCTCTCCAGCTCTAGGATTTCCATTTTGATCGCTGCGGCATTCTCAGTGCCTAGAATCGCGTGCCACAGATTAGTAGTAGGTGCTCGGAGACGCCAGCTGCCACAGTTCCTGCCGAGCCTGAACAGGGGAGGTGGGAACAAAGGGAATGAGCCGAGTTAGCTGAACACTGTGTCATTCTGCTCAGCACTACTCCACTTACACAAAGAACAAAGCACATCCATCAAAGCACAGCACCGTAACTGGGAGGCACGGAGAATTTCAGAACATAGAACCTCAGCAGAGACAGTGTGTGCACGGAATGAGAGAAAGGAAGAAGGGAGGTCTGGAGAAGCCATGCCTTTGAAAGTATCCTGCCATCTTCCCTGTGACTGGCTATAATCAGTCCTAAGTGTTACTCCACTGGATGCGTGGGGTGTGTTCATGGGGTGACGGCCTCTCACACAGCTTTGAATTGGCTTCTGTGCTCTGTGATGTTGCATGCGGTAGCTAAGCCCTCTTCCTCTTGTGTCTTAGAAATTAAGTGACAGGAAAGGGGAAAAGAGTGAGGTTGGGAAAGTGGAGTATTTCCCAGTGGAGAATCAGCAGGAAGCAGGTGTGTGTGTGTGTGTGTGTGTGTGTGTGAGGTGTGGTGTGTGATGTGGTGTATGTGTGTGGTGTGTGTGTATGTTGGGGGGAAGGGGATAGTGTGTCTTTGTGAGAGAGGGAGTGGAAGGGGAGAGAGGGAGAGAGGTGGGGGGAGTGAGAAAAAGGGGGTGGTGTGTGTTGTATTTGTGTGAAATGTGTGTGTGTGCAAGAGAGGAGTGTGTGTGTGAGAGAGAGAAAGGGGTGTGTGTGTAAGGTGTGTATGTGTTAGAAAGAGGGTTGTGTGTGTATGTGATATGGGGTGTGTGTGTGTGTGTTATGGTCTGTGGTATACATGTGGGAGGAAGATGGGGTGCTGTGTGTAAGAGAGGGAGGGGGGCATGTTCAGGTGTGCTTGCCTGTGCATGTGCATACAGAGACCACTCCCGTCCAGTGCTGAGGTTGCAAACACGTGCAGCTGCTCCCAGCCTTCCATGTGGGTGTTGAAAATCCAGATTCAATGCTTGGGCAGCACACACTCTACCCACTGAACCAGCCCACTAGCTCTTACCTGTTTGCCTGGTTTTTCAAACTTTATGCGCGTGCACGTGTGTGATATGTTACAGGCTACAATGGCATACATGTAGGAGGCAGAGGACAACTTTGTGGAGTTGGTTCTCTCCTTTCATCATATGGATTTCAGGTCAACAGCCTTGGTGGCAAGCATCCTTATCCAGTGAGCCACCTGAACAGGCCTCATTGTAGGTTTTTGGCTGATTACCACTGACTTCCACGTTGGGGAATACTCTTGTGAACTTTTCTTCAGACTCTCTCAAAACCTATTTTTCCCCAACTCACTGCATCTGTTTCAGAAATGTGCCTGCCAGCCTACAGAGTGTGTAAATCCGAAACCCGAGAGAAAGACCCTTTCTGGCGGACACAGCTTTCCCCGCACATGGTGTGGTAGAAGGCTTGTTGCCTGTGGGCCAGCACGCAGCCTGTAATCCCTGAGACTGGAGCTCTGCCCCACCTGCCTCCTTAGCTGGCACCTCTGAGTGGTGCACAGGCTCATCCGTTCAGTACTGCTCAGTGTCTCTCCTGCCCTCATCCACACACGAAGCCCGGGGAGGAAAGTATGAAGCCTGGCCGAAGCCGGAGGGTGCTGAGTGGGCCAGTTCAGGAAATGAGCCCCAACATGAATTTTCCAAAGAAGTTGGTTTTCAGTGTGGAAAGTAAATTCTTGCCACAGGAAGGAGCCAGTTCCCGCTCCAGCCCACCAAGGAGCTGCCCGAGCAGATCTAGGGAAAGGAAGGAACAGAGACTCCCGGTTACAAATAGAAAAAGAAGCCCGTTGCGGGTATAAATAACTGGCGACAGAAATTTTGCAGAACACGTCGGAGGGGCCAGCCTCCCTAGATAGCAGTTGGTGTGGCCTTTCTTATTTAAAATCTGAACTTTGAGAAATTACAGATGTAGAGACAGAGCATTCTGCGCAATTAATGACAAGAGCGGGGATAAAAGAAGAAATTATCTGGTCCCGCATCAGGATGAGCGGAGAATTAGGTGGGAGACGCCGCTGCACAGCCATTCACGGGTGACGTACAATCAACACGTCCATCAGTTCCTTAGTCCGAAGGGCTGGAACTCAATAAGCCGATCCAGCTGCAGCTGTCCAGAGCTGTACAATAATCTTAGGCAATTCTCATTACATAATATAAGACCCAGCCGTTCTCAATTAACCTTTGTCTTATCTTCTGAAATGTAAATTAAAGAACACTCCCCAGCAATTTCATAGCGGGATCTGAGTAGGGAAGAGCTATCTAACCACGGCGGAAGGATCCTGTTCGGAGTGGGTAGGTCCACTGACTCAGCCTGGACTACGCTAAGCCTCTCCCAGTGCTACGGGGTTGCAGTTCAAGGATCTCTAGGAATGGGTGGATGGCCATGATGGTTTTCTTGTGATCATGTAGGTGATGGTTTCCACGAGTGGCCTTGGGTACGGCACCTGGCGGCAGGATCGGCTACCTACGCATTCCTGTGCACATACCGCAGAGGATGGGACCCACTCCCAAGAGCTCCATCCTTGTCTCTGGGCCAGCATACCAAGCACGTTTGTCTTAGCGCCATTGCCACATTATGTATGCAGCAACTGGGGTGGGAAAAGGCAAGGCCTCACAAAATTCAAGTAAAGCTATTTCGATTTTGGCTAAGGAGAAACAAAACAGATTTTCACTTATTTCTACTGGTGAGATTCGCCAGCCTTTCAGACTTTTTTCTCCCCTTAAAAAGTATTTATTTATATGCTTATTTGGGGTGTTTTTGTTGGGGGTTGGTTTGGTTTGTTGAGACAGGATTCCGTGTAGCCAAAGCTGATCTCAAACTATGTAGCCAAGGATGACTTTGAACTCCTGATCTTCATGCCTCATCCTTCCAGGTACTGGGCTTCCAGGGGTGTGCCACCAGGACCTGTCAATCTCAGCATCACCAAGAGCTTTGGCCTGCCTCTCTTCAGAGGTATCCAAGTCCCCTCTCTCTTACACAGAGGCGTGGGGAAAGCAAAGTAAGCTCCCAAGCCCATTTCGCCATTGCTGAGGTGTGGTTTCCACGAAGCGCCAGCTGGCCTGCCCTCCCAGCAGCAGGAAGGACTTCCGCATTCTTTACAGTTCTCCCTATGATGTCATCGAATTGTTATCCGTGTGCACCGTTGAAAACTGTGTTTTTAGTGGTAGCTTCTGAGTGCCTCTTTTTGTACTATCTTAATAATAAAAATAAACAAAACCCATGTAGACTTGCCTTTATTCTTCATTACACGAGAAGGCTTCCCTGTTACTTTTGGCTCCTAGATGTACAGAATTGTCTTTGTGTGGCCGGATTATGTCACTTAAACGTTCCCGATGTCAGAACATTTTCTTTTTAAGGTGGAGCAACATTCCATTACACACGGCACACGGTCAATCTTAGCCAGAGGCCAAAAATACAATGTACGTGCAACAAACACATTGTCTTTGTCCCTCTTCCACCAGTGGACATTTGGGTCTTCTCCCCTTGGCTATTGTGAATAATGAACTCTGGCCCTCACCCTCTCTTATACTCCACTACATTAAACATATCCAGAAGGCAAAAAAAAAAAAAAAAAAAAAAAAAAAAATGCTGAGAGAATAAAGCACCACTTTGCCACAATAGGGGGAAAAATCCAGCTGCCTACACTGTCACTCATTTTGGAAGCAGCTTGCTAGTGTGAAAGTTATTTTGCATACAATTAGCTGTTAGCTCGAAGCTCTCAACTCTATTTAAAGCTTTGCTTCAAAGTTTGACTCTTTTTTTTTTTAAGCCTTCAGAAGTTTTTATTATCAGAATTCAAAAATGTCCCCATTCATCTGAGCTCTCCCGAATGTTCTATTCTTGAACAAGGATATCCTAAAAAGTCACCTAACACGCGAGTGACTACTGCACACGCCTCCTTGAGAAGCTTCAGGTTTGAGAACTAATATAATTTCACCTTGTGGAATGGAAAATAGATATGAGGATTGTGGGAATAGCCTTCCTCAAGCCGCAAGTGAGAAATTTTCCAATGGCTTTTTTAGGGAATGAAAATATTCTCGCCCACCTCCCTTCCTCTCAAAACTTGCATAAAACCAGCAAGCAAATCAGTGGATGTTCTCTTTTTATTTCTTTATTTTATTTTATTAATTCATTCAGATTACAGCTCAATTGTTATCCCATCACTTGTATCCTCCTGTTCCTCCCTCCCTCCCATTTTCACCCTATTCCCCTCCCCTAGGTCTATGACTGAGGAGGACCTCCTCCCCACCATATGGTCATAGGGTATCAAGTCTCATGTTGGTAGCCTGCTTATTCTCTCTTTGAGTGCAATCACGCCTCTCCACCAAGAGGAGAAGGTCAAATATGGGGCACCAGAGTTCATGTCAGAGTCAGTCTCTGCTCTCCACACAACTGTGGAGAATGTCCTGACCGTTAGGTAGATCAGAGTAGGGGTTCGATGTTTACTGCTTATATTGTCCTTGGTTAGTGCAATAGTTTGTGCAGACAGTGGATGTTCTTATGCAGGTAACCCAGCCAGCACACACAGTGGGGTTGTTATGGAGGTAACCCGGCCAGCACACACAGTGGGGTTGTTATGGAGGTAACCCGGCCAGCACACACAGTGGGGTTGTTATGGAGGTAACCCGGCCAGCACACACAGTGGGGTTGTTATGGAGGTAACCCAGCCAGTATACACAGTGGATGTTCTTATGGAGGTAACCCGGCCAGCACACATAGTGGTTTTGTTATGGAGGTATCCTTTGATTCTCTCTGCTTTAGTGAGAAAGCATTTATGACTATCATGCTTTAGCTGTTAATAATGCCGATGGCTTGCAGCACGTCTCACGCACGGTGGCCGGCAGTGGCAAGAGGGCATTCTGTGGCTGAGAATGTTTAGCTGAGTGAATCTCAGCCACTCTACACACTGTGAGCCTCTCACCTGGACAGGATAAGGAGTGGTGCTCCCGGCTCCCCTGTGCCTTCCACCCAGGAAAATATAGAGGAAGAGCTGCCATCTGTTCCGCTGAACAGCAAGCCCCTTAGGGGCCAGAGGTCTCCAATGTATTGCTAAGCTCCATGAAACTACAGTTACTTTGTAAACCCTGGATAACAAGTCCCCTCTACCTTAATTCAGAGGCAGAATAAGGAGGCCCCTGGGGATCCTGGGACAATTTGGCCAGTAGAGTGTAGTGGTTAAAATGTGTTTTTTAAGCATAGTCCAGGCTAGTCTTGAATTCTTGATCCTCCTGCCTTCACTTCTTCAGTATATCCTGCCCATTTGCACCACTGCAACCAGCTAAAAATGTCTGCTATGGTGTGTGTGTGTGTGTACACACAATACACAGACATTAGGGACCGATGAATGTGGCTTCTAGTCCAGGCCCCATGGCTGGCTAGTTTTCTGAACATCCGTGAGTGACTTAAGCAATCTGATTGTCACTTTCTCCCCTGTACCATGGGCCTAAGGCGTTCTGTCTGTGGAATCTGCCTTATCTTCTCAGAATCCTTTCTCTGCCTTTTTCTTTGCTGCATGTCAGCTATCCTGTGGAATAACCCTCTGCTTCCTTATATCAGTGCCAGAGAGGCATAGGACCCTGGGGTGTGGAGGCGTGTTGCATCCCGTGACCACTGAGTTTGATCCAGGAAGGAGTGTGAGACTAGACTAGTCCATCGGATCTGTTAGGTGAGGCTGCTGAGAATGTTGCCCTGTAGGTCAGAGCTTCTAAAGGAGGCTGACAAGAGGTTGGGCACACAGTCAGCCATGTCTCCTACCACACAGGAAAGGGCTATATAAGAGACTGGAGCCATGGGCTTCGGGGATGGCTCAGTGAGTCATGTACTTGCTACTTAAGTATTAAGTTTGTATCCTCAGAACCCAAGTTAAGCCAGACACAGCGGTACCTGTTGTTAACCCTGCATTCCTGCAGCGATATGGGAGACAGGAAAGTCCCTGAACCCCACAAGTCAGTTAGTCTGACTGCTTGGCAGCAAAGAACAAAGAGAGCCTGTCCCAGAACAAGATGGAAAGTGAGGACCCACAGCCAAGGTTGTCCTCGTAACCTCCGTGGCACACATCTACATACCCGCCCGCCCGCACACACACACACACACACACACACGCATACACACCACACACAAAATAAGTGAATAATCATAAAAAAATAATGAATCCACATAGAAGTAACAAAGAGCTAAAAATGGCAGAGAGTGGAGAGGGAAAGAGTGGAAGGGGGAAGGGAGGGAGGGAGGGAGGGAGGGAGGGAGGGAGGGAGGGAGGGAGGGAAAGATGGAGGGAGGGAGGGAAGGAAGGAGGGAGGGAGAGAAAGACGGGAGAGAGGGAGGAAGGGAGAAAGGGAGGGGGAAGGGAAGGAGGGAGGGAGGGAAGAGTGGAGGGGAAAGGGAAGGGAAGGAGGGAGGGAGAGAGGGATGGAAGAAGAGGAAGAAGATGATGAAGAGGAGGAGGAGGAGGGGAACCCACCTGCCCTGACTTCCGTCAGTGATGGGCTATGATCGAGGAGTTGTAAGACAAAATAAACATTTTGATCCCATGATTCGTTTGGTCAGTGTCCTGTCGCAGCAATAGAAACCCTGAGACAGAAGACAAATGGATCTCCAGGACTCCTCCAGCCAGTTGGGACTTCTGAGGCATCTAGCCTCATGGACTGAGCAGCTACTGGGTCCTCAGCCACTCCAGGGTCCTAACAGCCGTAAGCCAACCTAGTAAAACCTCTTTGATGTGTGTGTGTGTGTGTGTACACACACACACACACACACACACACACACACACACACACACACAGACATATATTCATTCTATTTGTTCTGTTCCTGTGGAGAACACTGACTAATACAGCAGAACTGGGAGGAACCATCTAGATCGAATCCTTCAGCATCGCCTCCTCACAGAGAGAAGACGCATTGGATCAATGACCTGCCCAGGTGCTGCAGCCGCTGGCCCAGGCCGGTTTGTAGCCAGTCAGTCTCCTGATGCTCAGCTTACTGGGCCATTCAGCCCATCAGAACTCAGATTTTTACCTCAGTCATTAAGTTCACTCTAAGAAAGCACCCAAGAGAATTTGGACAAAGGACTTAATCCCCTTCCGTCCTCAGCCACTTGCCTGGACTCCCCATAAGAACACCACCATTAGAGCCCTTCTGTTCTCCTGCTTCCGGGAAAGCTGACCAATCAAGACACTAGAGGGAGTGTGCTTACTAGATGGGTTCTCTGCGGCCCTCAGCAGGGAGGTAGAGGAGCTTTTGAAGAAGAGCCGGGAGGGAAGGGTGCTTAGGAGGCAGCTGGCCAGCGGTGCCCTTTTCACAAGCAGAAAGAACAGCAGAGGGGTGCTGGCCCTGCTTGTCCTGAGTAGTATGGCCGAGTCTCCCCCACTTGTTCCCGCAGTGGATGCTGCACTCTTCCTGGCCCCTCCCCTCTTCCTTGTCTCTCATGGACTCTGTTTACTCCCTTGCTCTGCCTCACTTCTTCTTTCCTTCTCTCTACCCATGGGGTCCTTCTGACCAGGTCTATTTGGCTGCATCCTTCTTGGGAGATTAAGGCACAGACAGGGAACCCATAGTCTAAAGTCGGAACTGCTCAAACCGTGACCTAAGACTAGCAATCCCAACGGTGGCTCGCGGAGCTTTGATGTGCTTGGACAGAGTTCTGTGGACCAACCATCAGTTATCAAACTCCGCTGGGAAGACTTCACACTCGAAGCTGGATGTGCAACAACCATCACGCCCCTCGTCCTAAGGGCCAGTTGATTGTGAGCCTCTAATGCCAGAGTGAGTGCGGAGGGCACCCTTGAAACCGTCTGTATACACCTCTCTGCCTTTGGTAACCTCTTGGGCCTGTGCCACCATCAGTTGTATGTGAGTGTTGCATATAATTTGTTACTAATAATACCATGTCGATAGAAAGAGTTATTTGCTTCTTGAATAGAACAGCTACAATAGCCTCGCTCACGAATTTGCATAACAATCAGCGCCCTGATTAGCCCAGAAAGTCATGGAGTTCCCACTAGCCTTTGGAAACAGCCTGAGCACTACAGCTTACTGGGGTTGTTGTTGTTGTTTTGTTTTATTTTATTTTATTTTCTCCTTTTTGTTCTGGTTTTTGAGACAAGGTCTCATGTAGCTCAGACTAGCCTCAAACTCTCTTCACTATTGCTTCCTGAATCCTGGGATTTCAAGTGCAAGTCACCTTGTTGGCTTTGGTTTACTTCTAAAGCTTTATTTATACTAGTATTTATGCATATGTGTGTTTGCATGTGCATGCCACCTGTGTGTGAGTGCTTACAGAGGCCAGAAGTGCGTACCGTATCCCCTTGGATTTGGAGTTACTAGTGAGTGGTTGTGAGCTGCTTCATGTGGGTGCTGGGAACCAAACTTCTGGTGCTCTAAAAGAGTTGCAAACACTCCTAACACGTTAGCCACCCCCCACCACCACACCACACCAGCTTCCAGACTTTTAAAATGCATTCGCAAAGTGATTAGCAGTGACCTGACCCTTGTGTACAGGGCTCCCCTCAGTGGGTACCTGGGAAGAGCCTTCAATCGAGCCAGCTTGGGAGACAGGCAAAGATGGATTGGTCCATGCTGTACTGTTCACAAGGTTTGCTCTTGATTCCTTGATGTTTTACTTTCCTCAGGTGTGAATTGGGAATGCAAAGCTCTCTCCCAGAGTTGCTGTGGAGAGTAGCTCACTCTGGAGCGTGTTAAGGAGCATGGGAGGGGGCGGGCAGGGCTCCCACAGCCTGCCTGCCTTAGGGCATCTGGCCTTTGCTGCCTGACACGCTTGTGGGGCTGGAAAGGAAGGACTATCTCTCCATGTGTAAGGCTCCGAAACTAACAAAGTGACACATTATCCCCAGCCTCAGTGGCCCTTTGCTGCCTTTGACTTCCCATAACGGTAGCTTATGGCTGATGTGGGCCCATCTTTTCCTTTTGCCTCTTCCATTACAACCGTTTGTGCCTAGCCCTGGGTTGACTTCAGCGAGAGCTCTGGCAGAGCGGGGCCTGGGATGCATGAACAGAGTCCGCAGCCTTAGCTCTTGAGCCCCTTCCATGGCAAGGAGAGGAGGGACATCGAGCGCAGTCACCCGCCACTCACCACTTTGCCGCAGTACTCTCTCCCTCTCTACAGGATTGATTTCTTTTCTGGGATGGGGAGCAAGAAGCTAGCAACTCTAGCGACATGTTAGGAGCCCAGTGGCCTGGCAAATTTGATTCTCACCCGAGTTCTTCCCCCTCTCCCCGGCGCTCCCATCCCCCTCAACCTGCCCATCTAAGCTACTCAATAGGCCCTTGTGCCATTTCAGTGTACTGATAGGCAAATGTTCACACTTGCAAGGAACTAATTTTCTTATTCACTGCACACCGGCCTCATTAAGTCCTGCAGTACCTGTGACATCTCAGGAGGTGACACCCTCCAGGCTGAGGGACCTTCCTACTATGTCAGTTCTTCTAAATCATGGTGGAGGCCCAGGGGAGCTACTGTCCTTGTTAATCTACCCCCCTTATATCACAATAAAGAACCAGACTCCAAGCAATCAGAAAACCAGAAATCATTAGAGTTCGTAACCTCAGATCGATGTTCCTCAGGACACTGGGGCAGAGAGTTGACAATGGCCCCATGGTGGACCAAGAGGCTGAGGAATGGCTTGGTCTGGATGAGTCCCCAGCTCTGGTTTCTGATTGCAAGTTACAGAGAGAGAAGTCTTTTAAATAGCATTTGCTCCCTAGCTCCCTCCCTTGTGAAGCGATGCTGTGGCTCTTGCCCACCAGCAAAGGAGCTCATTAATGTGTTGGAGGCTCACGTCAAGGGCAGCTCCTGTTGTCATTTGGAGAAATCCGCTTGTCTTTAATGATCCGTTCCTCCTGTGGGTGAAGTCCTTTGGACACAGACAATTTTTTAAGTGGCAGCTTATCTTGAGATGAGTGGATGACAACAGAAAGCCCGTGGGATGATTAAAATGATTTTGGTAGTAGGAGTAGCACGGGGTAGATTTACAGAGTGTTGGGTTGTTCATCAGTCTTATCAAATCTATCGTTTAATATCTGGAATATTTACAGATGCACGAGGAGGGGTAACTCGGATGCACACTTGGTAATGGATGCCAACCTTCCTTTAGTAGAAAGAAGGCTCCGGCTGGGATGTGCTGTCTTCCTCCCTTCCTCCCTTCCTTCCTTCTTTCCTTCTTTCCTCCCTCCCTCCCTTCTTTCCTCCTTTCCTTCCTTTCATCCTTCCTTCCTTCCTTTCCATGTGTGTATGTGCATGCTTGAGTGTGTGTGTATGAGCGCACACACGCCAAGGTAAGGGTGGAGTTCTATCCAGGCCTTCCTTAGATGTCACCCACTCAACTTTTTTCTTGGAAAAGGGTCTCTTGTTGACCTGGAATTCACCAAGTAGACTAGGCTAACTGACCTGTGAACCCGGGGATGTGTGTATCTCTGCCTCCTCAGTAATGGAAGTGCAAGCACGTGCTACCATATGCGGCTTTAAATAAATACATGTATATAAGTATTCATATATCATGTAGTAATAATAAATGTATTTTATTAATTCTTTGAGGATGTCATACAATGTGTTTTGATCATGTCCTAGCCACTCCTCCTTTAACTCCTCCTTGATTTTTCCCCTACCTCCTCACTCCCTCCTAAGGTCATCTGCATGTCCACATATATAAACATCTGCATCCCACTGTGTCCAATTGTGCTGCCCATATGCACATGGGAAAGGACCACCCACAGAGCAGGGCTGACCTATGAAGAGTCACATCCTTAAGGAATACTGGCTCACCCTTCCTCAGAACTCACCAACTGTCAATGAGGGGTGGAGGCTGAGGAGCCTCTCTCTCCTCCACGTTGGGATGTTGACTGGCTTGATCTTGTGCAGGTCACCACAGCTGCTACAAGTCCAAGAATGTATGGTCCAGTCATGTCCAGAAGACACTGTTTCAGTGTCCTGATTGAGCCATCTCTCCAGCCCCTGGAGTGTGTTTTTCTGTCACTTTTCAGTTTCCGATATCCAACTACATGGACCTGAGAGGAGGGTCTGTGCCCAGTCTGACCCTAATGTGCCTGGAAAGGTGGAAGAACACATTCCAAAGAGAAACCCCAAATCCTTCACACACACACACACACACACACACACACACACACACACACACACACACTGCAGCTTTAATGACGTGGACTTACTGGAAGGCAGCTTCCACTGGGTTAAAAGTGCCCTGACTCCAAGAAATTTCCCCGAAAGTGATGGTTTCAGTAAGAATGACCCCCATTGGCTCATAGATCTGAATGCTTGGTCACCAGGGAGTGGCACTATTAGGAAGGGTGGCCTTGTTGGAGGAAATGTGTCACTAGGGATGGGCTTTGGGGTGTCAAATACTCAAGTCAGGCCTAGTCTCTTTTGCTGCTACCTGCCTCTCTGGATGCCGAACTCTCAGCTCCTCTCCTGCGCCATGTCTGCCTGCACGCTGCCATGCTTCCCGCCATGATGATAACGGACTAAAGCTCTGAACTGTAAGCCAGCCCCAATGAAATGTTTTCCTTTGTAAGAGTTGCTGAGGTCATGGCGTCTCCTCACAGCAACAGAACAGCGACTAAGCCACTGAGTTAGATGAGACCCCTGCTTCCTTAGCATCCTGTGAGAACTCTGAATGGCTTAGTCAGCAAACACTTACAGAGCGCTTTTGCAAATTTCCACTCATCAACTCTCATAACAACTGACATTGTTACGGGGTAACAGGAAAAGGAAGCTGAAGAATGGCTTGGTCTGGGTGATCCCCAGCTTTGGTTTCTGACTGGGAATTACAGAGAAGTCTTTTACATAGCATTTGTTCCCTATGTAATGATGCCGTGTCTTTCACCCACCAGCAAAGGAGCTCATTGGTGCATTGGAGAAGATGGACAACTTCTGAGATCACATGGCTTGTCATTCAAACCCAGCTATCCGGGCAGAGGTTCCAATTCTTAACTCAGTGCTAAACTGCATCGACTATGGCCTCAAATGGATTAATCATGCCTATTACTGTTCAGTCTCCCACCCCCCCCCCACCCTCTCACTAGCCCCAAGTTCTATGAAGGCTGAGATTCAATGCCAAGTCACTGTTAGAGGCGTCAAAGCTTCTGGGAACAACATATACCAGGTTAAGTCCTGCTTCGAATCAGGGAAGAGCACTTAATAGCCAGCTAATTCCTCTTTATACCAAGATGGGCACAGTTATGGGCCGAATTGTAACCCCTTTCAGAGTTATATGCAAGCCTCTAAACTCACAGTGCCGCAGAATGGGATGTTGCTTGAAGATTAGGTTTTTATAGAGGTTTACGTGAGATACTAAAGATGGGCCCTAAACCAATGTGTTCTGTCCTCTAAAAGGAAAAACCTGACAGAGACAGACACACCTAGAGGGAAGATGATGAGAAGAAGCAGAAAAAGGAGGTGCCTTCAGCCTTAGCACCCCCAGAAGGAATCAACCCTCCCAGCATCTTGATGTGGGACACCTAACCTCCAGAACAAGGCGCAGGTCTTCTCTGCTATTTAAGCCACCAGTCTCTGTGAAACTCTGTTGTCATAGACCTAGCAACCTAACATAGGGGTTTAACCTGGGCAGTGGCAACAGCCCAGCTCAGGAGCAGTGTGGTGAGTGACCTAGGGATCCGGGCGGGCCTTCTAGCTTCTGCTGGCTTGCCTGGCTCTTTCTCACTGCCTCATCTCAGGGCCCATCCATTGGCTCCACTCCACCCTGCCCTGACCAGAGGGGGCACAACGTCTCCCAAGATGACCTCATCACTGGTCCTGGTGTTGCTTTTGTGCTGTTTGCATTCTCAGTCCCAGGCACAGGAGCCTTCCAGGATGGCGTGCAGGCTGTCCTACAGAACACCAGCCGCTGCACCAAATCACCCTGGGCTCAAACACCGGGGCCTGTGCTTTTGATCTACGCAAACATGGAGCTAGTTCTCTGACCAGAATGTCTATTTCTAATCTGAAAAATTGACATAATGGTCTGCCAGCATTTTTATTTCCTTTGGGGGAAATTATTTTCTTACTGCTAGATATGATTTTAAGAAGACTGTGCAGCAAGATAGCCTGTTCCCCAGGGCACAGACTCAAAGTTAGGCCAACCTGACTCTACTTGGACTTGCAATCTGTAGTTCAGTGACACAGGCAACCCTGCCACGTCCTCTAACATGCACTCTGGGTCTTGTCTCCTCCGGCTGCCTATTTGCCCATCTGGCCTTGAGCTCAGCTTGTTTGGCACTGGGGCTATGCAGTCTGATTAGCTTGACACCTTGGACTCCAGCACATTTTTGACATTTCTTATCTGTAGAGAGCACCCACAGAGAGCAACCATTCTGTAGCATGCCACCCATCCAGCTGTTCTTGCCATCCACCTGTTCTTGCCATCCACCTGTTCTTGCTGTCCACCTGTTCTTGCCGTCCACCTGTTCTTGCCATCCACCTGTTCTTGCCATCTGTCTGTTCTTGCCGTCCACCTGTTCTTGCTCACAACTTCCTGCTTTTCAGGCCTTTCCCATCCTCTCCTCTGCCAAGAGTTTTCTGAGTTTGGAGATACATGGGTTGGGTGACAGTAAAAAGGGGGTGAGGCTGTTGGGGCCCCTCTAACCTGTTTTATATATTCAAATAAAATATGTTAAAAGACAAAGTTTAAAACCATCGTCCTGAGCCTTTGTGAAGCCCTCCATTTCTCCTTGCATCTCTCCGGCACCTAGCTTTCCAGAGGGCTAAGAAAGCAGCCACTCCTCCCCTTCATATCTCTAGCACTCACTCTATGCCAGGTGCTGCGGGTACTGGGGTACCAGATGAGGAAACCCAACTCTGTCCTCCAGATGTTTAGGAACCAGTATAGCATTCCTTGAGCTTAGTACCTATCCAAACCACCCAGGGATCTTGGTAAAATTTGTGTTTTGACCTACTTGCCTTGGGTTGAGATCTCTGGCTGCCTCGCTGAGGTCAGTGACAGGAATGTCCTCATAGTATCCCAGGGCTATGCTGGTAGCAGTGGAGGTTAAAGGTAAAGTCAGGAGACATCCATAGACCTGCCGACAGACATGCCATGTGGCACGGGTGAGGGAAAGATATGCACAGACCTGCCCTCCGTCCCACAGCATAGCAGCATGGCGGGTTATAGACATGCAGAGCCCCGTCTGCCACCAAGGCGAGCAGTGCCAGAGGAGGAAGGAACCCATGCCATGTTGTGCTGGTGGGGAAAGATGCCCAGACCCAGAAGACCTGCCTGCTGCTCCACAGCTTGGGTGGACCACAGACACACAGAAGCCCAACTGCTACCATGCCGGGATGTGTGGGACAGGGAAGATGTCCATAGACCCACCTGCTGACCTGTCTCATGGGCAGACACAGGCCTACCCGCTGCCACACCTCATGGGAGGAGTGTAGACACTCAAGACCCACTTGCAGCCGTGTCACACGGTGCAGACAAAGGAGGCCACCCAGAGGCCTGCCAACCCCGGGGCCCATCTACGGCAGGGGCCACTACAATGTGCAAGTATGTGGTAGTCAGATGGGAAAGAAAGAGAAACAGAATGGTTTGAGCATTGTGAAAGGAGAGGAACTGGAGAAGAGAGGGAAGAGGAATAGCCTGTTATGAGTAGCCAGCCTGAGGCCATAGTAAAGTTGCCACCAGTGCTACCTCTGCAGCTGTGTCTGGGTCTGTGGCTATAGAGTGGCAGGGGTCCGCATTGAGGTCTGTGGCTCATATGGCCACTAGAGACCATGGGGGTGGTGCCTGGTCTGGGCAGCCACCTGGGACCATGTGGATGTCAGGGGTTGCGCAGAACTGGCTCTGTTCCTTATTGGTCATGGTCGTCGGGAGAGATGGCCCCACCTCTCACTGGAGGCAGCACTCAGGAATGTGCTCACCCTGCACCTTGCCGGGACAGCACAGTGAAACTGGGCCTGGTGTGTGTGTGTGTGTGTGTGTGTGTGTGTAGCTTAGGTGAGCTGGCCTGAGGGTGGGAGCACTGGAGTTCTGGCGTTGCCACTCCTCTGCTGTGAGCTGGTCTATGTGTGGGGATGATGCCTCACCTCTCTCCACTTGAGGCATTCAGAGAGCTGACCCAGGGGTCCTGAAAGCAGGTAAGCTGCTTGCCTCTTACCTGCTGCAGCACTCAGAAGCATTGGCCCTGCACCTCACCTGGGCAGCACAGTAGAGCTGGCCTTGGTAGAGGGAGTGCAGATTAGCCAGCTCACGGGTGTGAGCACAGGAAAGCTGGCTCCACCACTTGTCTGCCATGAGATGGAGTGATGAGGGTGCAAGAGTGATGTCTTTCTTCTCCTCACCCTTTGCCACCTGTGGTAATCAGGAGAGCTGGACCTGAGGTCATGAGAGCAGGAGAGCTGTCCCTGCCCCTCACTAGCAGGAGAATGGGTCCTGTACCCAACCTGGGCAGCACAATGGCCCTGGTGGAGGGGGCATGAGTGAGCCAGCCTTGAGGGTATGATCCCTGGAGAGCTGTCCCAGACCCTCACAGGCTGCTGCACTTCAGTGAGTGGGGCCTGCATGCCTTGACTGGGCAGCACAGTGGAGTTGACTCTGGAGACATGGGTACAGATGAGCCAGCCCCAAAGGCATGAAAACAGGAAAACTAACCCTACCCCCTGGCAGTGATAGCACTGTTTGCTTGCCCTGGTGGTACAGAAAAGAGAGAGCTGGTATGCTGACCAGCTCAGCTACCATCCAGGCCCAGAACCAGGGCTTTATGTTGGCCCACAACAAAATCTACATCACTTGTGAACTGTTGGGGATGGGGTGCATGAAAGCTGGCCCTGCTGATCCAAAGCTGCAGGGTCTCCATGACATGACACAGGGGAACAACAGCATAGCTGAAAGGAATTCCGGTGAGGATTCAATATTGATGGTGTCACAGAAGCCAGAGACCTTGAATCAGACCTGTGAGTCATTGCAATGAACATTTGCAAGTGAAGATGTGTGGACAAAGGGGTATATTGTGGGACACACTGTGACACACTACAGCTTCCACAATGAGATGTTCTCTATGCTTTGTTTTGTTTTTCTCTTGTTTGTCATTGGATGTTTTGGCGGGGGGGGGGGGGGCGTTGCAAGGGCAGAGAGTGGAGATGAGTGGGACTGGTATGTTAGCATACTTTTATTTACTCTATTGGGTTTCCTTATGCCTCTACCTCCCTTCACCCCAATCCCTTTCAACATCCCAACACTAGGTAGGAGAGAAAGGTTAGTGGGAGAAGGGGCGTAGGTCTCTTAGGTCACTTCCTGCTGGTGAGGGTCCTCGGTTCGGGGGCAGTGCAGTGCTCATTTCAGGACACCTCCAGCTTCTTCTCATCCAATGGCATCCACAGTGACCAGGAGCAGCAGGAGGAACGGCAGCAGCCTTCTCCTTCCTCAGAGCGCCCTGTCCCTCTCAAAAGTCACCCGAATTAAATTATCTGAAGTCAGCTGCTGCGAACCATTGGAAGCAGCCCCATATCCCACACATGGGATTAAAACAAAAACATGGTTACATAAATAATAGAGTTTTTAAAGAAACCAAAGCTCTTACTACACTGGTGTGCATGATATGAAACTCACAAAGAATCAATAAAAAGTTTTAAAAGTGCATATTTTAATTATGTAGCTTGAGTTAGTGCCTAAACTCTGCATTTCTTCTTCTTCTTCTTCTTCTTCTTCTTCTTCTTCTTCTTCTTCTTCTTCTTCTTCCTCTTCTTCTTCTTCTTCTTCTTCTTCTTCTTCTTCTTCTTCTTCTTCTTCTTCTTCTTTGTCTTCTTCTTTTCTGAGACAGGGTTTCTCTGGGTAGCCTTGGCTATCCTGGACTCACTTTGTAGATCAGGCTGGCCTCAAACTCACAGAGATCTTCTTGCCTCTGTTTTCCCAAGTGCTGGGATTAAAGGAGTGTACTACCGTGCCTGGTTTAAATTTTGCTTTTCTAACAAATGACTTCATAGCTTTATAGAGTTAGTTCTCAAAGGGAATCGGGATCCTCCGACCATACTTTTTAAAACCCCAAATTGGCCTTCAAGATGGCTCAGTGGGTAAAGGAACTTGTCACCAAGACCAAGGATCTGATTCTATTCCTAGGGCCCATATGGTGAAAGGAGAAAGGTGGCTATCACAAGTTGGTTCTTTGACCTCCAAACACACAGTGTGGAGTGTGCATCCCCTACGCCCAATAAATAAGTATAGTGAAATACACAGTTCAGATAAAACCTCCAAGCCAAGGACGTGATGAATCAGAACCTCTTCGCCCAAGAACCTTGGCTTCTGTAACTTATATCTGGGCTCCAAAGTGAAGCCAGGAATAAACATCACCGATCTGCAGACACATTGTGCTTGCTGTCTAGGGATGAAGTAACAGACTATCGCCTGTTACTCAAAACACCTCAGCTTTATCCTCTTACAGTTCTGGAGGTTGGATGTTCAAAGCTGCCTCCCTAAGTTGGTTTCACTAAAATCAAGGTGTGAGCAGGGCTGGTGGCTTCTGTTCTTTTTCCGCTTCTCCCTGGCTGCACAGGTTATTGAACCCTGGCCCTCCATCCAAGCCGATGAGTCTACCTGCTCTGCATCCCTGGCATGGCCCTGCCTTTCTTTCCAATTTGCCAGGACGCTAGTGATCACAGTTCGCTCCCTCCTGATCCAGGATCATCTTCCTACCTGAAGATCAGCTGACGGGCAATGGGGTTCAGAATTTGCAGGCATTCCAGAATCCTGCCTGGGGGGTTTGGAGCTGGGCCATCATTTTGGCTTCCATATGGACACCGAATCAGGCAGAGTAGTGTAATTTGGTTCTGCCTTGCTTGCTGGAGAGCTGCCCCAGTGAGGTGCTTAGGAACTCTAGACCAACCAAGGCTTTGTAGTGAGACCTTGTATCAAAAGTAAAAACTAAAAAAGACTTGACCTTAAAAAGACACAAGGAGGGGTCATGAGGAAAAGTGTCCAGAAGCACAGTGCACTGTACTGAAAGTGACTCTTATTGGCTCTAGAAGGTCTCTTGGCAAGTTTCCAAAAATGCTACCCAGAATAGCATTGGTGAATTTAAATCAGCCACTGGGGGAGTATATTTGTGTGTGTATGTATCTATATGTGTGTGTGTGTGTCTATATATGTGTGTATCTATATGTATATGTGTGTATCTATGTATGTATGTATGTATGTAATACATAATTGAAAATCTTGGTGGGTTTTTCTGTTTTGCTTTTAACTTTCCCAGGGAGCCAAAGCTACCCACTTCCTGGCACAACACTGCTAAGGTGTCAGTATTACCCACTTTCCAGCACACCACTGCCAAGACGCCATGAAGCCATCTTGAAAGAGCAAGTACCAGTGAGGTGGTTCATTCACCTGGAAGGCTGTCTGTTCTCACTAAATACAGTGTAAACTCCCTGAACAAGGGTGGGATTCCTATGCCTGGAGAGCAGATGTCTCAAGCACTCCTGTGCACATTGCTGTGGGGTCCAGGTGAGGAGTTGGGGTGGGCTTCCAGGTAAACCCCAGAGCTGATTATGGGGTGGAGACTGAGAGTCTGCTCAGAAGCACCCTTGATGCTCCTTTAAAACCTCACTTTGAGAAGCAAGATGCTAGAGCATCAGTTGTCTAAAGTGGTGATGAAATAGCGCACTGTGGTCCAGACACGAAACAATTAGTTAGGCCTTGTGGTTACCAAACCTTGCTTAACAAAAAAAATTCCATTGATGGCTACTGTTTTGTAAGCATTGGAGAGAAATTTTCATCGAAACACCCAAGTGAGATGCATCTTAATTTTAGAGATATTAGGATTTGAAAATGCACGTGCTTGATGCAGTAAAATATAGAATTTGCATTTTGTAATTAAAAATTACAGACAGTTACATTTACCAATATTTATGATATGGTCTGACAGAAGCTCTTGTGGCACCCTTACTTGGTTACTTATTAGCTGGTTCTGAGCCCTGCATGACCCAGAGAGACGTAACAGTAAGGGTTTAACACACACAGAAATGGTGTGTTGTCCTGTGTTATCAATGGGATGTTTTTATATTCCTATAATTTTGACATTTTATTGCCAGAGAGTAGGTAATCTAGCTTTAAATCAATGTACTCTTCATAAAACAGACAAATGGCTTAAAAGGATCTCTGTATTTGAAGTTAATCCTACTCTCAAGTCTGAATGAGCAATCGTAAAACAAAGGAACTGATATCCCTACTTCTGCTATAAGCTCTGCCCCTGTGGGCTTAGACAGCAGCACAGTGATGTTCTAATCAGAGCTGACAAGACCCTGGCAAGAAAAAAACCCCAAAATGATCAGAAACACTTTTTGAAATGTGAGTTTATATTTACTTTTATTAAGGATAAATGTTACCTTAAGGACCTTGTGGTATAGGAACTAATTGTAGCACATATTTACAAAAGTAAGTGTACAGACCTTAGGAGAAATAGGTCTGCCCGTTACAGTTACCCAGGGGTCCATATCGGTAGAACTACAACAGTACTTATAGGGACCTGAGTTTGAGTCTTAGTACCCATGTAAGAAGTGCGTGTCCAGCATACACCTGTAACCTCAGCTTTAAAGGGTAGAGGAGTCTTGGAGACAGGAGGATCACTGTGGCTTGCTGTTTCCCAGCCTAGCCAAAAAAAAAAAAAAAAAAAAGCAAAAATATCCTGAGGTTTAGAGAGACTCTGCCTCAAAGAAATAGGAGGAGAATAACAGAGAAAGGTACCCAGTGCCATCTTAACCCCCACTCCAACACCTCCACCCCGACACTCACACATGCATACACACAGCACACAGGCATGCACGCACATGCAGACACACTCGGACACACACACACACACACACACACACACACACACACACACACAAGATTTCATTGTGTAGCCTTAGATGTCCTGAAACTCTGTAGATGAGACTGGTCTTGAACTCACAGAGATCTACTTGCCTTTGCCTCCTGAGTACTGGGATAACGGAGAGCGCTGCCACCACCACCCAGCCAGTAAATCTTTACAAACAATAATTCCGGAGCATATCATAAGCCTAAAGAGAATCCAGAGCTACAGAGAATATTTTCCATTCAAGTTTTTCAAAGATTTATTTTATTTTTAATTACATGCCTATGTGTGCGTATGTACACATGAGTGCAGGTGCCCACAGAGGCCAGAAGAGGGCATCTAATCCACCGGAACTGGAGTTACTGGTAGTTGTGAGCTGTCTGACATGGGTGCCAGGAACTTAACTCAGGTCCTCAGGAAGAGCAACAAGCACTTTGAACCTCTGAGCCACCTCTCTCCAGGCCTGAACACTCTCATTTGTTCTTTCTTTTTTTCTTTCTTTCTTTCTTTCTTTCTTTCTTTCTTTCTTTCTTTCTTTTTTTCTTTCTTTCTTTCTTTCTTTTCTTTCTTTCTTTAAGACCACCAGTGCTATAATAAACACCATGGAATTTATTCCTTCCCAGTGACTCCATAGGAATGTGTCAGAGCCAAGTCTTGCATGAAGCAAGCGTCGTTCACATAAGTGGGAAACAGAAAGCCAGTGTTTAATTAGGATGTAATTATTCATCCATGGTGGGCTCCCAGAACTCTGTCCTGTTTTCATTAGAGGAGCATCATCTCCGCATTAGTGACCCAAACTGTGTCCCAATTTTGCCTGCCTGGGGGCTGGTGATTTATTTTGCAAGGAGCAGCAGCTGCAACAAACCACTGCTGTGTGCCCAGGGAGGGAGACTGCTGTGTGCCCAGGGAGGGAGACTGCTGTGTGCCCAGGGAGGGAGACTGCTGTGTGCCCAGGGAGGGAGACTGCTGTGTGCCCAGGGAGGGAGACTGCTGTGTGCCCAGGGAGGGAGACTGCTGTGTGCCCAGGGAGGGAGACTGCTGTGTGCCCAGGGAGGGAGACTGCTGTGTGCCCAGGGAGGGAGACTGCTGTGTGCCCAGGGAGGGAGACTGCTGTGTGCCCAGAGACTGTGCCAGGGAGAGAGACTGCTGTGTGCCCAGGGAGGGAGACTGCTGTGTGCCCAGGCAGTGAGACTGCTGTGTGCCCAGGGAGGGAGACTGCTGTGTGCCCAGGGAGGGAGACTGATGGGTGAAAGGAAGTGGGTTCTTGAGCATTTCCTGGGAGGGAGGCGATGGGGTGGCAGCCCCAAGCACAGAGAACAAGAGACCCTCAAGTATTGCACTGCACTGGGAATGTGGCCACCCTGCCTATAAAATTAGTGTCAAAGCTGGGATTAAAAAAAAAAAAAGACCTCCCCTCCCAATCTAACGCAAAATAGTTTTCCTCCTATTCAGCAACTTCTACAGTGCCGTCTTCTCAGAGGCCCCCAAGGCTGAGTGAGGACTGCAGCCCTGTGCGTGCCACATCCACTCTCTCCTGCAGCAACGCCGTTGTACCACAGCGTAATTATGTGAGTGTAATTGGTTACCTGCTCTCTTTCTACTCGACCGTGACCTCCCTGAAAGTGAGAGTGTGGCTTGTTCCAAGCCGTGGCCCTGGCCTGTGGACCACATGGCACATGCTCAGCTTGATTAAAAGAATGGGTGGATGGGATGACTAGGTTCAGGTCTTCAACTGAAAACTCTGAATGTCCAGTGGGGCTCAGTGCTGGCCTAGAAAGCTTTACATGAAGCAAAGATTTTAAAAACAAAACAAAAACCAAAAAAACAAAGCTGGCACATTTTTCTTAGGGAGGGTGCAGGCTGAATATAGGATTCTTAATTAAACGTATGAATCTGATGAGATCCATAGCTCTGATCACCTTTATGGACTGACTCACAGGATTGGCAAGATGGCTCTGTGGATTAAAGGCGTTTGCCGCCAGTGATGACCTCAGCTCAATCCTCGGGACCTATTGGTGGAAGGAGAGAGCCAACTCTCTCAGGCTGTCCTCTGACACATGCATGCACACACAAGTAAATAAACAAATGTGATTGAGATATATATTTTAAATGATACAACACACACACACTCCCCTGCATTCATGTGATGTCTGGCCTTGGTTCATGTGGAGAGGAAGGGATGAGGGCCAGCTCTGGCTTTAAGCTTATCAACAGTGTCTTCCAGAGGTGAGTGGCAGACAGATAGCTGCTTTCCATACCCCTGCCTCTGTTGTGGCAACACTGCTCAGTTCCCCAAGGACAATGAGATCAGCAATACATCTGGAAGGCAGCAGTTAGCAGAAGAGACCCCCTCAGGCAGCCATGCCGTGGAGAAACAACTGCAGATGTTGACCCCAAGGCAGACAGGATCATGGCCTTGTGGTGCCAAAGGAATGGCTGTGAGTGGGGGAGGGGCTGTGGAGGGGTGAACCTGGATCATTAGGTCAACGTTACCAGGAGTCAATTTCCTCGCTTGCAGAGAAAGGGCCTTTTCTGTTATGCCATTGAAAACGGGAATGGTCTGTTGGAGGAGACTGAATTCCCTGTCCCTGTCACAGACCGCAGGAGCAAACCACAGGGAAGCAGTGAGGATGCAGAGTCTAAGAAGCCCCACTTTCTTTTCGATTTCTTTTCAGTGTCTGATTCTCAAGAGCTCAGTTCCTTTTGAAAGGCATTTCATTTCCCTTGATTTGGCTCAGACAAGGACCGGCTTTCAGCAGCCTCACCCATCCCTTCTGAGCCTTTGCCCTCAAGTTGAAGTCAAGAGCCTGTGCAAGCGAGCTCTAAACAAATGGATGAGGTTCTGAGCAAAATCTCTCCGGGTAATGCAGGGGAATATATTCTAAAATATGAAACAGATAAGCAAAACAGCTTTTATCCCCTTTCTTGAACATCCCAGAAGCACCAGTCTTGAAGATTGAGCTGTCAGAGTCAAAGGCTCCGAAATTAATGCAGCGCAATTTTCTGCCATTTGTGATAGATTTCTGGCCTTTTTATGCATATGAAAGTCTCAGACACGAGCAGAGGCGAAACTCGGGGGGGGGGGGGGGGGAAGGTTATTTCTGCAGGCTCCTCCAGCCGTTCCCTACTGTCTTCATTTGATCACAGCTTTTTGTTTTTCACCAAATAACAATAAAATAAAATAGAATAAACGAGTACAAGTAAGAAAGAAAACCAATGATGCAATTTTTAATGTTCCTTCAACAACACAAACAGAATTAAAATGTTCTTCGATTTTACACAAAGGAAGAAGGATTTGGTTAAGGGCAAAAAAAAAAAAAAATTTGTACTGTTTTATAGACAGCACATGCTGGGAGTGCTATAACTTAACTTTTGTACACATACACACACATGCACACACGCACGCACACACGCACACACGCACGCACGCACACACGCACACACGTACACACGCACACACGCACACACGCGCGCACGCACACACACACACACACACACACACACACACACACACACACAAGAACACTATTTCCTGTGCTGATTACATTCTTAGGACTGGTGCACATTATGGTCCAGATTCTTATTTCTTCACGGTTTGCACAGTTGGTCTGACTTGGATGCAATCCCATAATTTTTTCTTGACACTGTTTTCTAATTGTCCTTCCTTCCTTCCTTCCTTCCTTCCTTCCTTCCTTCCTTCCTTCCTTTTTTCTTCTTTCCTTCTTTCTTTCGTGTGTGTGTGTGTGTGTGTGTGTGTGTGTGTGTGTGCATTCATGCATGTAAACACATGCTGTGGTGTGCAGCACATGTCAAAGGACAACGTAGAGGAGTCAGCTCTCTCCTTCCAGTGTGTGTGGGGCCCTGGGATTGAAGTCAGGTTGTTGGGCTTAGCAGCAAGCACCTTTACCTGCTGAGCCATTTCACCAGCCCTGAACCCTGATTTTGAACTTGCCACTATGTTTTCTTTTCCCTTTGCCCACTTCCAACACACACTGTACCCTCAAGACCCTCTCAGTCAGACTGCCTGGCCTACAGCAGCTCATTTTCCGATGGCCCACCTCACATTCATTTCCCATGTTCTTCCTTAACACTTATTATCCAGTAGTGTCTCGTGCATGCTGTTGCATCTTCAGTTGGAATAACATCCATAAAGTCGATCCTTGTCTGTCTCATTCCTATATTGCTCCCAGCACCAGGAATCGCAACGCTGTTCTGTCGGTGCCTTCTCTACCCTCTGCTACTTCCAGGTTTTTTTTTCCCCCACTGTGTTGGAACTCCTGGACTCTTTTGAGGCACAGGGCTCCGGTTACACTAACCAATTCTTTTAGTTTGTGACATTATCTCCCGTTCTCAGCATCCATCTCTGCTCCTGTTACCCCATCGCCCACTTGTTAAGGTACTTTCATATTTCTGTTGTTCTGTAAACACTGCCCTTTTGACTTGTTGACCTCCTCACTGCTCCAATCCTCTTTTCCACGTCTTCCTCCTCCTCCTCTGGCATTTCCTCTTCCTCTAGCCCCACCCCCTCGCTATCTGTGATGTCATTGCATACTAAGTCAGGCAGGACCACCACGTCATCCAGCTACCACACTTGCACCTCCTTCTCTCCACACCCAGACTCCCACATCCATTCCTATAATTGTTCTTTGCGTCACTATAATCAACTGCCTTGCCCCTGTCTCATTCTTAATGTTTGCTTGGCCAAATCCTAGTCCTGATTAAATCCAGCTCACTGACTACTCCTCACCTGCAGTCATGACTGGGGAAAAATACACACCCATATTGATTTGTTTCATTTAAATTCATGGTCATGAGCCTCAGGGGAACCTCCTCTGCACTGCCAGGGAGCGCTCCTTTGCTCACCTAGATAATTAGTTCTCCCGCTCGCTCTCGCTCTCCAGAACTCTTGATACCCTCTCCTCTCTCTCCTCTGCCCCCTTTCCTGCCATCCCCTCCCTACTCTCAGCTGATGACTTTGGGTATTTTTTTCAACCGGATCAAGGGAACTTTCCACCACATCCATCCTTCCGCCTGCACATGGAGTCTGCACAGTGCGCTGCCCTCCTGTCACACAAGGTAAAGAGTCCATGCCTCCATCAGAGGTCAAGCTCACTGCTTGGAGTACATCTCTCCCATCCCCCTCCCCTACTCAAAGTCATTGCTCCTGCACTGACCCCTCTTTCTTCTGCCTCATCACTTTCCGATTTCTACCGGATCATGCTTATCAGCATGGAAAACATGCCATACTATCATCTCCCATCTTAAAAATAAAGTTCTCCCCCAATAATCCACCCCATCAACGATTTCTCTGGGCCTTTGCAATGAAGCTCCTTTGAAAGTGTAATTGCTACTGCTATCTTCACACTGTCCTCAGTCCTCATTTCTCTCTCTCTCTCTCTCTCTCTCTCTCTCTCTCTCTCTCTCTCTCTCTCGTACTCTCTAGTCATATTCTCCTTCTTCCATGAGTAGAACTGTTGCCAAGGACCCCTCTGCCAAACTAGCACCCAGATCTCAGGGCTCCTGCTCTGGGCCTTTCACATCCCTTTGGCATCGCTCATCCTTTAAAGGATTATTCGAATCTGTGCCTGAGATGTCTCCCTCTTCCGCTCTGCCACCTCACTGGCTGCTACGTTCCAAGTATTCTAGAGTGTCCTCCTGCATAACTGCAGACCTGGGGCTCAGTCTCAGGCCATCGTACCTGTGAACAGCAGCCTTAACTCACACGCCCCACCTCATGGTTCTGAGACGTGGGAAGTCCAAGATGGTGGCACCACATGCTTAGTTTCTGGTAAGAATCAAGTTCTCATAGACTGTGCTTCCTTCCCGTCTGGTTTCTTGCACGGTGAATGGACTGGCCACTCTCCGGGGACTCTTTTATAAAAGTGTTAGTTCCATTTTCGAGAGTGCAATCCTAATAAATTCATCATTTCCCCCAAATTCCAGCCCTAAAGCCATCCCTTGGGGGGCTAGGATTCCAGGATATGAATTGTGAGAGAACACTTGTAGACTATGACACGTTGGGCAGATGCATTCACTCTCGCAGCTCTAAAGATCATTTCCCAGGTCAGATGTGGTGGCAAATACCTGCATTCCCAACACTCTGGAATTTGAGGCAGGAAGACGATGAGTTCAAGGCCAGCCTAAGCTACACAGCTAGACCCTATGTCACAGAATAAAAACCAAACAACTCTCCCCCCTCAACCTCTGTCCTGTGCTCCAAATATAAATACCCAGTCCCTTCCTGATACCTCTACATGGCTAATAGGAATCTCAAAGGTCACTTTTTGCCAACTCAATGTATGCTTTCCACACCACCCTCTCCTCCACCAAAACTCCTGTCCCCCAGGAACTGCTGGCTCTGTCGTCGGTATTACAGTACCTCCTTTTCTCAGATCAGAACGAAGTGAGTCATCATTGACCTCTCACACCTACGACCCTCATTCAGTTTATCAGCAGCCTTCCCAATTCCACTTTGAAAGTACAAATGGTCCTTGTTCATCCCACTTTTAGGCAGTCATGGTGGTGAGACTGTACGGGATAGACATGCCAAAGTCAAGGGGGGAAAGGCCATGAGGCCTCAACCCTTAAAAAAAAACTACAGACAGCCAAAGGATGGTGAAAGCAGGAGAAATAATCTTCCCCAAGGAAGAGCATACCAATTGGTTATCCAATACCAAGTAGCCATCCCTGAAAACACACATATAAGTAACATGACACAGATTGAGTGGGCTATATTTTGGAACATGTATATATACATATGTGCATGTAACAACTTAATGAAAAAGGAGGCCATGAATTTGAAAGACAGCAGGTGGGGTAAATGGGAGAGTTTGGAGGGAGGAAAGGAAAGGGGGAAATGGTATAATTATAGTCTCAAAAATTAAAGAAATAACTTTGAAAAGTTACAGTCACAATTCAAGATGGCTCCATTGATAAATCCTCAATGGCAAAAAAAGCATCACGCACCTTTAGTAAACACTTTCCTTTAACTTTTGAATTTTGATCATTTCTCAGAAAATAATACTTGCTGAACATGGTGGGCCATGCCTTTAAACTCCGAGCTCTGGGAGGCAGAGGCAAGCAGATCTCTGTGAGGTCAAGGCCAGCTTGATATATAAAGTGAGTTACAGTTCAGCCAGGGCTCTGTTACACAGACAAACTCTGTCTCAAAAAAAAAAACCCAAAATAAATAAACAATACTGGACTGCTATCATGTCATCATGAAGAGGAAACTGTCCGTATTCTAGTGCACACCATGTTGGTCAACTCTGGGCAGTAGATTAGGTGTATTGAAATTATTTTGAACTCATATTTTCAATTTATTATGAAATTTTAGATCATAGCCTCACCATAAGTCATCCCTTGAGTATGCGTCTGTGTGGTAGTCTATCTCTTTTTGCTATGACAGAATTCCTGAGACGTGGCTTACAGGAGCGAGATGTTTTGGCTCATGTTTCAGAGGTGTCGTTTCATGGCCTTTGACTCCATCACTATGAGCTTCTCGTGCAACAGTGAGAGCACTGTGGCTGTCACCACCAAGGCTGGTAAGCCTTCCTAGGATGCACTCTTTAACCTGTGCTCTATCCAGGGGGCTGGTGCCCTGAGGAGCTGTAGATTAAGACCCTTGTAGAAAGCCTTGATTATTTATAGAGAGAGAAGGCGTCCAGGGATAAAGGCTGTCTGTCATTTCAGGGCTTCCCTTTGTCCCTCTCCAGGACAGGAAGTCAGCCATGATTCTGAGATTTGAGATGCCTATGCTTCTCTCATTATCATCCCTTATAATCTGATCTCGTTCTGAGGATGTTTGGGCTCAGATACTTCTCAAAACACTTCATCTGGTTAGTTTCTGCTGGTAAGGACCTTGTACTAACAAGCCATTAGCGGAGTGTACGTGATAAGCTAGAAATAACATGTACCTGCAGATTTCTTTTTACAACGTGGAGCACAAATGTGCCTTTATAATTGTCTTGGCACAGTGAGGATGTACTGGCCCCAAATAAGACTGAAATGATAAAACATTTTGACCAAAACAACTTCTGGAAGAAACAGTTTATTGGAAGAAACAGTTCTATTGCTGTGAAGGGAAACCATGGCCACAGCATCTCTTAAAAAAGGAAAACATTTAGTTGAGTCTGGCTTACAGTTCAGAAGTTTCGTCCATTATGGGCGTGGAGGCATGCAGGCAGACATGGTGCTGGAGAGGCAGCAGAGGGCGCTACACCCAGCTCTGCAGGCAGCAGGAAGAAAGTGAGACACGGAGCATCTGAGACCCTCAGTGACACACTTGCTCCAACGAAGCTACCCCTACTCCAACAGAGCCACACCTCCTAACAGCGCCACTCCGATGAGCCTGTGAGGGTCATTTTCATTCAAATCACTACATTCCACTTCCTGGTCCCCCCACCCCCAAGAGGCTTTTAGCCATATATCCTAATGCAAAATGCAATTAGTCCAACTTCAAAAGCCCTCATAGTTTAATCACAGTGTCAGCACTGTTTAAAAGTTCAATGTCTCTCCTGAGACTCATGCAATCTCTTAACTGTAACCCCTATAAAATCAAAACGAAGAGGCGGATCACAAATATCCAACATACAACGGCACAGGATATATATTACCAGTCCAAACGGGAGGATGGGAGGCACAGTGAGGATGTACTGGCCCCAAATAAGACTGAAAACCAGCTGGGCAAAGTCCAAACACTGCATCTCTGTCTCATGTCCAAATGCTCTTCAGATCTCCAACTTCTGTCAGCTTTGTTGACTGCGACATACTTCTCTCTCTTGGGCTGGCTCTGTTCCCTGTTAGCAGCTCTCCTCAGCAGGTATCTCACGGCTCTGGCCTCTCCAACATCTTGGGGTCTCCAAGGTAATCCAGACTTCACCTCCACCGCTTCACATAATGGCCTCTCTAGGCCTCCATGCTGGGACACCCCTAACACAGGGCTGGCCTCAGCAGCTTTCCTTAGCCATAGAGGAAGATTGCCTAACTTCCTCTTCCAACAAAGCCATGCCCATTCCAACAAGACCACACCTCCAACAAGGCCACACCTCCTAATAGCTACTAATCTGTATGAACCTATGGGGACCGTTTTCATTCAAGCCACCACAGGGGCTTACAGTGTCAGATGGTCCATGACCATCATGACAGAGGGTGTGGCAGTAGAAAGGCATGCCCAGAGCAGAAGCTGAGAGCTCACACCTTGATTCACAAGCATGAGGCAGAAAGAGCTAACTGGAAATGACATGGGCTTTGGAAACCTTGAAGCCCACCCCCAAGTGCTACACTTGATTCAAAAAGGCCACATTTCCAAATCCTTCCCAAACAGTTCCACCAAGTATTCAAACATATGACCTATGAAGCGCACTCTCATTTAAGCTACCACAATAATGATGAATATAAAATTGGCCTTCTCTGTCTCTGTCTCCCCTTTCAACCCCTACTCCACTAGTGACTCATATCTATAAGATCCACAGTTTATGAAAGATATGCTTATCAGCTTGGCATTTTTTACCAGTAATGAAACTCTCCAGGACAAAGTCCACATTCAACAACAAACAGTTGTAAGTTGGTGTGAACTGCTCTATTTCAGACACACATGTACCAGAACCAAATGTTGTAAACCGAATATAAGTGGCGCCAAGGTTAGAAAACACTCGGTGAAGTGAGGTAGCCATGGGAATCACTTTGCTATAATGATTTGCTACTTTCATGAGGACTGAAACAAATTGACTTCATTTCTGCTATTGGCTTTCAGACATGGTCTCCTTACAAAGCCTAGGCTGGTCTTGAACTTATGACCTCCCTGCTTGAGCCTTGCAAGCACCCAGCATGATTTTGCCTTGATTTTGACTATATCATATATCCATGTATTGAATTTTGACTTTAGGAATTTTAATAACCTTTAGCATCGTACACGTACCATCTTTAAGTTTCATCCTTCACAAGCCTAATGTGATTTGTTCAGGTGTTTTGCAAATGCTTAACCTTTTAGGTTTGTCCACATATTTTCTTTTCCATCTTGAAAAATTATAATCATTTTATCTAAAGAGAAAATATTATTTTTTTAAAGATTTATTTATTATGAATACAGATTTCATTATAGATGGTTGTGAGCCAACATGTGGTTGCTGGGAATTGAACTCATGACCTTTGGAAGAGCAGTCAGTGCTCTTACCCTCTGAGCCATCTCTCCAGCCCCAAGAAAACATTATTTTACCATATAAAATCTATCCTTATTAGAAAACTCTCCTTTCTATTTAGCTTCCCTTACCAAAAATTAAATCCTCACACTCAGAGCATTCTCTGTACACTTTTTATTCCTACTTACTGTTTTCTCTGTACTGTATTTCTTTCCATAATATCACGAGAGCAACATAACAGAAAAATTCACCAGCTTTTGTTGAAAGAGAGCTGAATCCAAATTACAACTTTGAGATAATATATCAAATTAGCATAATCTGTCCACACATTGTGAAACTATACTTTTCTTATTTGTTGCAAACCCTAAGCAGACTTTATTACCACTTGCAATTTTTTTTAGACTCCTTTATATTTTTTTTCTTGTTCTTGTCTCACAAAAGCCTGAAATAGGAAGAATATTATGCTCCAGCAAGAGCTAGCCAAGATGATGGGCTGGATGGAAAGCTACCCCGTGTAAGAAAAGGGAGAGAAAATACACAGAACACCTTCCTATGTTAACTCTGTAATTATGGTTTGGGATACAGAAACCATTTGCTCCTCTGATGACGTGGTGGTGGTATATGCAAATGGCTACTTTTAAAAACTAGAGGCATAAGGGTAGTCAGATTAATTTATCAGAGCATGCCCAAGAGGCTGTTGCCAGAGTGTGGCAATGTTACTCATTCTAAAAGTTACAACTGTGTTTTTAATTGCATTGTTTAGTTTGTTGGTGTTTAATTTCTTGAGTTCTTTATATATTTTGGATATTAGCCCTCGGTTGGATGTAGGATTGGTAAATATCTTTTCCCAAGGTGTTTTGTTCTATTGACAGTATCCTTTGCCTTACCAAAGCTTTTCAGTTTATAAGGTCCCATTTATTTATTTATTTATTTTTATCTTTGAGCCTGAGCTATTCTGTTCAGGAAGCTGTCTCCTGCACCAGTGAGTCCAAGGCCGTTTCCCACTTTTTTTTCTATTAGATTTAGTGTATCCGGTTTTATGTTGAGGTCTTTGATCCACTTGGACTTAAGTTTTGTGCAGGGTGATAAATATGGATCTATTTGCATTCTTCTACGTGCAGACATCCAGTTAGACCAGCACCATTTGTTGAAGATGTGTTCTTTTTTTCCACTGTGTGGTTTTGACTTCTTTGTCAAAAATCAACTGTCCATAGGTGTGTGGGTTTATTTCTGGGTCTTCTATTGGATTCCACTGATCAATCTTTCTATTTTCATGCTGATTCCATGTGGTTTTAATTACTATTGCTTTGTAGTACAGCTTGAAATTAGGGATGGTGATACCTCCAGAAGTTCTTTTATTGTACAGAATTGTCTTAACTATTCAGAGTTTTTTATTTTTCTTATGAAGTTGAGCTCTGTACCCCCAATTAAAAATAGGGTACAGAGCTAAACTGATTCCAAAAGAGAAATCTCTAATGACCAAGATCATTTAAAGACATGCTCAACGTCCATCAGGGAACTGCAAATCAAAACAGCTCTAAGATTCCATCTTACACCCATCAGAATGGCTAAGATAAAAAAACTCAAGTGACGGCACATGCTGGCAAGGATTTGGAGCAAAGGGAACACTCTTCCGTTGCTGGTGGGAGTGAAAACTTGTACAGCTACTTTGGAAATGAATCTGGCTCTTTTTCAGAAAATTGGCAATAGTTCTACCTCAAGACAAAGCTATACCACTCCTGGGCATGTACCCAAAAGACTTCCACCATACCACAAGGATACCTGCTCAAGTATGTTCATAACAACTTTATTCATAATAGCCAGAAACTGATGTCCCTCAACCAAAGAATGGATAAAGAAAACGTGGTACATTTACACAATGGAATACTACTCAGATATTAAAAACAAGGAACCCATGAAAATTGCAGGCAAATGGATGGAACTTGAAAAGATCATCCTGAGTGAGGTAACCCAGACCCAGAAAGACACATGTGATATGTACACACTTATAAGTGAACATTAGCCATAGAGTACAGGATACCCACTCTATAATCCACAGACCCAAAGAAGTTAAGTAACAAGAAAAGCCCCAGGGAGGATATTTGAATCTCACTCAGAAGGGGAAATAAACTGGACTTCAGAGTGGATGAAAGGAGAGCTAGGTGGGAGAGGGGAGGGGAAGGGGATCAAGGGTGGGAATCAGGCTGGGAGAAAGCAGGGGTAAGAGGCGAGAGGGCTGAGAGAGAGAAGGGAAACCAATGAGAGTGCGTCTCTGGGACAAGCTGGAATTCCAAGACTGGGTAAGCTCCTGGGAGGATATGGAGGTGACTCTAGCTGAGGCTCCTAGCAGCGAGGTGGGGAGATTATATAGACTGAAGTGGCCACTTCCTATAGCCAGGCACGACTTCCAGTGGAGGAAGGGGACACCAGACCACCCACAAAATCTTTTTTTTTTTTTCATCTACAAAATCTTTGACTCCAAATTTACCCTGCCAACAAGGTGTGCAGGCACAAAGATGGAGCAAAGATTGAGGGAATGTCCCAACTTGAGACCCTCCCATGGGAGAGAGCCAACTTCTGACACTATTAACAATACACTGCTATGCTTGCAGACAGGAAACTAACATAACTGTCTTCTGAGAGCCTTCACCCAGTAATGGATCAAAACAGATGCAGAGACCCACAGACAAATATTAGGCAGAGCTGAAGGAATCTTGTGGAAGAATTGAGGGAAGGATAGAAGGACCCAGAGGGGACAAGAGCTCTACAAGAAGACCAACAGAATCAACTAACCTGGGCCCATGGGAGCTCACAGAGACTGAACCATCAACTAAAGAGCATGCATGGGCTGGATGTAGGTCCCCTACACAAATGCAGCTGATGGGCAACATGGTCTTGATGAGGGCCCCCCAGCAATTAGAGAGGAAGGCTGTCTCTGACATGGACTCTGCTGCCTGCATTTGGATCACTTTCCCTTAGCTGGGCTGCCTTGTCAAGACTCAGGGGAAGAGGATGTGCTTAGTCCTGATGGAATTAGATGTGTGGGAGTGAGGGGTGTCACCCCTTTTCTGAGGAGAAGGGGAAAGAGGGTGAGAAGGTAGGGCCGGGAGGAGAGGAGGGATGGGGCCGTCGTAGGGATGTAAAGTAAGAGAAAAATTTAAAACACAGTTAAAAAAGGAGTAGCCCTTTGCTCTCAGATTATTCACCAACAGAGGAATTCCAACTCTTAAAATGATGGATTCTTATCATTTGTGTAGAGCCTGAAGTCATATATAAAATTCTTTTCTGAAAAAAAGTTAGAACTTCAAAACCAGGTGGACAACAGAACAAAACAGAGCAGAACAGGTGCCCTCATGGGCCATAATCTGGGAGTGAAAACAGTACAATGAAAATAGCCCAGACACTGAACCAGAAAGCACAGTGGTCCAATTCGTGAAATGAAGGCAATATAATCTATGCACCAGGGACCTGGTATAGAAGAAGCATCTGAGCCGCATGTTGGCTACTTAAGTTTTCCAGCCAGGAACTCTGGGCTCCTCCAGTCCAGGCACACAGTGACTTGTGGTCTTGATGCTGTCCCTGTGGAGTTGTCCCTGTGGCTGCCTGCTGCCACAATGGCCAATGAACAGTGCCAGGTACTAAATCTATAATTGCACTTTATTCAGCAAGCTGTAGACCCTAAGGCAGCAGATTAGAATCTTAAACAAATGCTTACACCTCAGCTTCAGAAAGGGGGCTATGGGATGAACATACATATAATCAGGTACACACACACACACACACACACACACACACACACACACGAGAGAGGAGAGAGAGAGGAGAGAGAGAGAGAGAGAGAGAGAGAGAGAGAGAGAGAGAGAGAGAGAGAGAGAGAGGAGAGAGACTATAAGATATACCCTCCAAGGTATGTCCTCTAGTGACCTACTTCCTCAAATACAACCTCCAAAAGTTTCTGTCACCTTCTAATGATGCCATCAAATTACAAATTCATCAATAGATCAATACACTGATTAACGAGGTAAAGGTTTTAACCCGAGATCATCCCGATGTGTATAAACAATGCTTGATTACAACTTCCACCTCTACCACTCTTGTCCAGGGTCAAGGTACCACCACACCTCTCTGGCACTACACCCTTCCGGGTGATATCACCGCTGCCACTCCTGTCCTGTCCTGTATGCACCACACAAGCAGAATGATATTTCAGGACAAGACAGAGAGGAGACATGGTTGCACATAGCTGAGGTTGGTCTCGATTTACTCTGTAGCTGAGGTTGGCTTTGAACTCCTGATCTTTCCAGCTCCAATCCTCAAGTGCTGGGATTAAAGATGTCTGTTACCAGCATAAATCCTTAGGTTCTCACTGAAGTCTGCAAAACTCCATGTCAGCTCAGTCTGAGAGAGCTTTCTGCTTTCTGCAGTGATGGAGGTGTCTCCCTCTGCACTACAGCGACTAAGACAGTGAGTTTGAATTAAAATAGATTTTTTTACATTTACTTATCGTGTGTGTGTGAACACATGTACTTGCCATGGTACATGAAGGTTGGATGACTACTTTCCAGAGTTAGATCTCTCTCTCCTCCCACAACTGAGGTGCTGAGGATTCAACTCAGGTTCCACAGCCTGGCAGGACATCTTTATCCACCGAGTCATCTCCCCACACTCTTTTTAAAAGACTTAAAAAAAATTGTGTGTGTGTGTGTGTGTGTGTGTGTGTGTGTACCTAATTATATGTATGTTCACCACATGTGTTCAGGTACCCAAGAGCACCAGAAGAAGGCATCAAATCTCCTGAAACTGGGGTTGCAGGTTGTTGTCAGCCACACATTGTGGGAACCGAACCCAGGTCCTCTACAAGAACAGCAAATGCTCTTAACTGCTGAGCTATCTCACTAGCCTCTTGATTCAAGGAGGAGGAAGAGGGGGAGGAAGAAGAGGAGAGAGAGAGGAAGAGGAGAGGGAGAGGAAGAAGTTGAAGTATCATTTCATTCTAACTAGTTTCCATTTAAATAGCAGCATGTGTCTATTTACATCGGCAGTACAGTATAGTTCCCTGATTTTGCCTCCTGTTCATTCCTTCATGCATACACGCATTCACAAACTTTTGCTGTAACAGTCACTGAGAGCACACCCTTTCACTTGACAACTATTCCATAGGATATATTCCTATTCCTTCCGACTTTGCCTCCTATCCTTTTCCTATTTCCTTCTCTCTCTCTCTCTCTCTCTCTCTCTCTCTCTCTCTCTCTCTCTCTGTGTGTTTCATATGTGTGTGTGTGTGTGTGTGTGTGTGTGTGTGTGTGTGTGTGTGTACATGTGCACGTGAGCATGCATGTACCACAACAGCACAAGCATGGAGATGGAGATCAGAAGACAATTTTGGGGAGTTGCTTCTCTCTCCAGTATGTGGGCTTCAGGGACCTAACGAGTCTTCAGGCTTGGCATCAAGCACCGTTACCCACTGAGCCATCTCACTGGCCTCTTTTTCCTTTCTTTCACTCAACTCCAGGCGCACTGACTTTCTGGAGCTCCTTGAACATTTAAGCACACCACGCCCCTTGTACTTATGTCTCTCCCGGTCTGGAATGTCTCTCGCTCCCTAACTTTGTTCTGGTCAAATGTCATCTCTTCACACATGCTTTCTGAACACTACTCACGAAAGCATCACCTGTGGCTTCTCCACCTTTGTTCCCAAGCCCAACTGTTCGTGCTGACCCTTGTGATTGCCTGACACTGGTCCATCCTCCCTGTCATCCAGTAGCTTATAAGTTTCTGGGGGCTGGAGGTGTGGGCTCGTTCGCTATTGTCTATCCTATGCTGAGTCGGGGATCCAGTCATTTGCTGAACGTGTTCATTAGAGAAAGGGGCCTTTGCCAATAGTAAGCACCTAAACTTGTTGTATTGAAAAGAGGCACAAGTTGACTTAATGTCGGGCATGTGTGTGATCTGAAGGAGCCGCACAAAGGCCTAAGGTGCAGGTGTTTGAGCAGGGCGGGGGTGAGCTGGGTGCCGTGAGAATCAGTGTGTGCGTGCATTCTGCAGAGGCCAATACGGAGAACAGGAAGTGAAGGAAAAGAAGACTTCTGGAAGAACAACCTGTGTGGGGAGTGATTTGACCTTGTGGGAGGGCATGGACGCCACAGGCAGACAGGAAGCATCCTCTCCCATCAGATAGAAGGTTTCCTGAAGCTGAGCCATAGCTGCTGACATCAGGCCATCTGGTCTAAGACAAACTTCTCAGCAGCCCGCCCTCTCCAGGGCCCATTCGAGTAGGCTGGCCTGTTGACAACGATGCTCTCCTAACTGGGTGGTATTTGCCTAATGTCTCTCTCTCTCTTGTCCACATCCGCTTTGTGCCTTGTCTCAATTAATTAAAATCTTTCATGATGAGGAGCAGGGAGTCCCTTTGGGCCTCGGCTCTAAGCTGTGTTCTCTTTTTTGGCTTCCCCTGTAATAAAGCAGATATTTTATCTCTTTTTGGTTTCTGAGTCTGTCCTGCCTTAGAATCTGGAGATGTGACTCTCTCAGGCACCTTGACACATGGAGCACCAGTTCAGAATGCCACTTTTTCAAGAAAATATTCTCTCTCTCTCCCTCTCTCTCTCTCTCTCTCTCTGTGTGTGTGTGTGTGTGTGTGTGTGTGTGTGTGTGTGTGTGTGTGTGTGTGTGTGTGCAGGGCCATGGGTATGCTTCCCGAGGCCAGAACAAGATGTCCAGTGTCATCTTCCTCTGTTGTTCTTAACCTTGTTATTTTTATTTTGTTGCTTTTTTAAAAAAGGATTTATTTATTTATTATGTATACAGCATTCTGCCTGCAGGCTAGAAGAGAGTACCAGATTTCATTATAGATGGTTGTGAGCCACCATGTGGTTGCTGAGAATTGAACTCACGACCTTTGGATAAGCAGTCAGTGCTCTTAACCTCTGAGCCATCTCTCCAGCCCCCTTTACCTTGTTATTTTTAGACAAGGCCTCTCAGCAAACTGGAAGCTCATCAATTGAGTCCGGTTGGCCAATGAACTCTAGATCTCCACAAGGCTACGAGCACACATTCACCACTCCCCCAGTGCTGGGGTTACAGGAACACCCCAAGACTGGCTTTTTATGAGGGTGCTCTGAACTCAGACTCAGGTCCTTACACTTGAGAGCATAAGCCACCACCTTTCCAGCTCCAGAATGCGACCCTTCCTAAAGCCTCCCCGACCCCTGCAGATTCTAGCTCCCTTTCCTAGCCTAGTAATCTTTGTACATGCTTGACAATGAGCTCAGGACACCGGACTACCACAGTATCAGACGGCAAGTTTCTAGAACTCCCAGCCTCTTCCTTGTTTCCCCCCTTAACTCTCAGCTCAGAAGAGGCACTCGAGAAGCCCATGGATGGAACAGACGGCTACAGTTTGTGAGACGAGGAAACATACACACTTGGGCAGAGTCCTAAGCTAAGTTCTGTAACGATCATCAGAGACCTAGCCTAGAGGTCTTCATGTCCTCACCTTTACCCCTCCACTAGTGAGCTGACTGGCAATAGTCAGCTGTCTAGGCAATTCTACTGGGGGCCATCAGCTCCGGATGGAGAAAGTACCCTTGTACTGAGGTGGAGGTGATAGCTTGGTGGGTAAAGACACTTGTTCTGCAATGTATGAAAGCTAGAGTTCAAATCCCCAGCACTCATGTAAATCGCTGAGCATGGCTGTGGGTGTCTGTACCCTCAGCAGTGCAGGGCAGACACAGGAGGATTCCCAAGTGTTCACTGGCCAGCCAGGCTAGCCAAAAATAGCCTAGCCATTTCCCTGAGGGGCCCTCTGTCAATAGGGCAGAGAACAATAGGGGAAGACCCTGGTTTCCTGCTCTGGCCATTACATGCACATGCTCAAACACACACCCCTACTTTCTTACATGTGTGCATGTTCCCACACTCACACACCTTGTACTATATGGATCAAAATATGTCAATATGTCAAGACACATTTTAAACAACTGAATAACTTGATTACACATTGCATATTAGATAATTATTTTTTTAGTTCTGTTGGGGATAATGTTTGCATATATATGTTTTGCATATATATGTATATATATATACACACACACACACATGTATATATCAGAAGTATATGCAGATGAATTGACAGGTAAGCTGGAATATGCCTTAAGACTTTTAAAAGATTAGGGCGTGAGATGAACAAGGCTAGAGTATCAGTACATTTGAAGATAGGTGATAAGTGTGTGGGGTTTCCGTTTATTATTCTTTCCTTTTGTTTCTGCATGTCGGAAAACATTTATCAAGCAAAGCTCAATTACTTGTTCTCTCCCCTCATGAGACTGTGTGGGTCACCCTCCGTCCAGTGCCCTGTGCTCTATGTACCAGCTCAGTAGGAACCCGTAGATCTATTAGGGCGACAGCTTCATTAAGAACCCTCAGATTCAAACTTTAAAAAAAAGAGATCTGATGCCGTTGTCAGCGAGCTTGAAAAGATGATTCTGTAAAGGTCAAAGGGATTAGAGAGTCAAGAGGGAGTCTGCCCCTGGACTAGGGCACGACCTTCATCACAGTGAGAGAATTTCCATGTCACAGAAATAGCTGTGTGAACCGGGATGGATAAAAGCAGGAGCTGGGGCTTCGGGTTTTGCCGGCTGTGAGTGGAATTCGCCCCCCTCCAGGGCCTCACACCAGCGCCCAGGCCACACAGCAGTGGAAGTAATTAAGCCAGGAAAGGTCATGGATCCATAATTCATGTCTAAAGGGCTCAATTTAATCATCAGCTGCCTCTCTACTTCCCCACTAGTGTCCACCTCAGCGTGGAAGGAAAAGGACCACCTGAAGGCTGCATCCTTCCCTTGGAATGGATAAGGACAGCTTCTGCTCTCAGTCTTTGCTATTCAAGTTCGGGTAAGGTGTCCCCCACAATAGAGGATGTTATCAAGGCCACACTCTTAAATTTGAGGTCATTCAGTAGACCATAATTAAACCCAAGTGATAATCACACTGCTACTGTTTATTGAGCGCTTAAGGTGTACCAGATTCTTTTCAGGAAGGATCCCAGTTCTAGTAAGTGGTCATATAATCTTTGCTTTACAGTTCATGAGATGGAGGCGCAGATGGGTTGTGGCACTGAATAAATCAATGGACAGGATTTCGACCTGCCTCCCAACCGCTCCAAGGCCCCCATGCTTAACCTCTCTGTGTTTTGCCGACTAGAATTACCTTGTTGGAGATGTCAGAGTGGCTTGCTTAACTCTTCTGAAAACTGGCAGAAGATGGAAGGAAGTGAGGACTTTTGCCTTGTCTGGAATCCTGCTGTCACTCAAACTGGGAACACACAACACAGAACCGCACCAGTGGCCCCTGAAAGCAAGTGCTGCGTCTTCACAGGTGTTGGTGGCAATTGTCTCCTGGTACCTACCTGTTCCTCATGTCTGGGGCTTCCCCTGAAGCACAGGCTCCTGCCTCTGCTCCCCCAGGAGTATGTAGCATTTTTTTTCCTTGTATAGCATAGGACAGCACTTGGCTGTTGCTGGAGAGCTTGTGGCAAACTCCAGGACCTCTCTTCCTGTGGTCCGATTGTCACTCTGAGGACTCAGCTCCAGTGGATCCAGGAAAGGCCTGTGGGCACGGAACCTGGTCTTTCTGGCCAGGAACATATCCAGAGATTACGGCTATGGCACTTATCCAGAGATTATGGCTATGGTAGTGCTTTCTTTCGAGGAATTTTTTTCTTTTTCTTTTTCTTTTTTTTTTTCTTTTTTCTTTTTTTCTTTTGCCTAAAGCCAACTGGCTGTGGCATGCTGAGAAAAATCAAGGAAGAGGATGTTGGTCTTCACCTGTGTGGGGAACTAAGAGATAGAGCAGGCGCCGTAGGAAGGAACACAGAGGAGGCAGCAGGGTCCCAAAGTGGCTCAGGTAGAAGCAATTGAGGCCATTAATTCAGGGAAGATGCTTCCTAGGCATGGAGCCCACTGGACAGCAACAGCCCAGAGGTGTTCTAGAGACCTCAGTGTCAGGGAGCCACAGAAAAGAGGTAGAAATGGCGGCGGGTGGAGGGGGGAAGGGTGTCTACCAGGCTAGTAACTTAATTCTATAGGAAGGCCTCCAAGATACATGCCTAGGGCCTTCAAAGCAGCTGTTCTCGGCTTTAGGGATCCCAGACAGAAGAGGGGGACATCCGCCCTGACCCCTATCCCTGCACTGCTGCTCAACAGGCCTGTGCTCAACTTTGGATACTTGGCGGCCTCTGCTTCCCTTCCTTGCAAGGAGGAACTAACAAGGAGGAACTAACTACCCACTAAGCCACCACCCCCACACTTTGAAACTGCTATCTTGGGCTGGTTGAGTACCTACTAGGTAACAGACAGCGGTATCCAGTCACTATTATGAGGGATTCCTTGTGTAATGGATTAAAATGGGATGCCAGGTATCATAGATATGATACGGAGAAGTTTATTGTAAGAACATGGGAGAGCAGGAGAGGGAGAGAGGCACGAGAGAGAGGGGGGGGGGAAGAGGAAGAAGAGAGACAGAGAAGTAAAAGGAAGAGAGGTAAAATAGGTAAAAAGGTAAGAGAAGTAAAAGGAAGAGAAATGAGTTTGTCCTTTTTACATCCTGAGCTGCTGGCCCACCTAGTTGAGGGCAGGAAATGACGTCATAGGCTGCTAGGCGAACTAGGGGGCAGTATGCTAACATCTTGCCTAGGACAGTTACAATTAAAATAACATACTGTAGGGGAGGCTACATCAAACGAGGAAGAAGGTGTGGAAGGAGGAAGCCTCCATGCACTGCCTCTGAGCCTGGCCCTGTGTGGGAAGAAGAAAGTACTGGAATGAAGAAGGGTCTGTGGAAACGGCTCTAACAAGGTTTGAGGGAGCCCACAAAAAGCATTGCCCAAGCACCATGCATGAGGCAGAAGCAGGGCGCTGGTGTGCTGGGGGGCCCACAGCCTCCCAGGCCAGCATCTCTTCCCCAATTCAGTTACAATTAGAACAGCTTCTGGGGAAAACAGACACTTTCCCTTTGTGGCCTGTTTGGCTCCAGCATTTTAGTGGGATGAATAATGAAAGGCCCCTGCTACTCTCCCTTTCCACCCCAGGTGAGCACAGCTGTGAGGAAAACAATTGTTTGGGTTTTTTTTTTCCGTCAATTTTCATGCACAAGAATGATATAGAATTGGATAGAGGCACACAGGCTATCCAATCTACCCCCTGCTGTGGAAGCAGGCCCTCGGACTCTCCAGGCCCCCTGGGCTCTGGAGCTGTGGCCTGCAGCCACCCTGACGCCTGCTGCTCTCTCTGCAGGGGTTCTTGGATTGTAGGTCGTAGTTCCTAACCTTCTCCCCTGAGGTCTTCTCCTAGAGCCATTCCCTCCCTTTTTATCCTCTTCCTGAACTCTATTCCTAGGGGCTAATGTGGGCTCCGGCCACCATCTGGCTTCCTGCTGGCCAGCACCCTGAGAGAGAGAGAGAGAGAGAGAGAGAGAGAGAGAGAGAGGCCTCTGTGGTTATCTCAGAGTTTTAGACCACCAAATCGACATTCCACTCTTGGGGACGCCAAAGTTTCCCAAAAGCTGAGTAGCCACCCCTAAGGAGAGCTTTGGAGTATTTGTCAGACACTGTTCAGGGGTGTGACTGAAAAATCGTGTGTGTGTGTGTGTGTGTGTGTGTGTGTGTGTGTGTGTGTGTGTGTGTGTGTATTAGGGGAAATAATTACTCAGAAATAAACAAAATATATTCCCATTAGGCTTAGCCAGTGTTCTTAGGAACACAGAGCACCAGCCTCCCACAGCACAGCTGCCTGGCCTTGACTGCTACCTGGACCCTAGACAGGATCTCTTGGCTTGTGGATCACTGCTGAGGCCCCCTCAAATGCTGCCATTGGTCATGTCCAAGGCTACATGCCTACTTCCTCTATGCCTCCGTTCTGCACGTCTCCCTCAGTTCCACTGGTGCTTTGTTAATCAGGGAGGACGGAGAGTCAAAGTGGAGTTGATGACAGCTCCCTCCCATGTGTGCCCCTCCCCCTGCCTCTCTCCCCACCTGGAACGGAAAATGTTGAGAAGAAGTGTGTGTGTGTGTGTGTGTGTGTGTGTGTGTGTGTGTGTGTGTGTAGAGGGAAAAAATGAGAGAGGCAGAAATGGGGGTGGGTGAGGGTGGGAAGGGAATCTTGCATTCCTCATTAGCAGCGCTAATTGCACAGTAATGACTTTGTGTTATTATCAGAAATTTATCCTGGCAAACAGTCAGCTGGCCCAGCAGACACGTGCTTGCCTCACAGGGATGGCTTGACACTTGAGGGAATGAGCAATTTTGTCTCAAAAAAGAAGCTTTTTGGGCCCTGCATTCCGCTGCATGCGCTGAGAGGTTCCAGACAGAGGCCTCCAGCTTGCAATGGAGAGATCACTCTAAGGTGAAAGGCTGGGTTGAGGCCTCCCTCCCAGCTGATGGAACTGGGGCATGAAATATCTGAGGTCCAGGGGTCCCCTCTCTCATTTGGTCCTGGCAAGGAAGCCTGTTACCTCCTTCTTTCTCAGAAAGTATTTGTTTTGGCTCAAAACCTTTAAGCCTGGAATGTTCCCCGCTTCCTTTCAGCTCAAGTCACCTGGCAAAACAAGACAAGATAAAACAACTCAGAGTGCTCAGAATAAATCCCTTCCAAGAAGCCTGCCCTCATTTGGCCTGTGGGACTACTTTGAGAGTCCTGCACTCATGCCTTCACTCCACAATGTACGGCGTGGACCAGATATGAGCCACTAAGGGGATAAAGGCCGTGAGATAGCTAAATCGTGGTTTAAGGAGTGTGCGGGTTAGGAAGTGCCAACAGTACAACTTGTTAAATGCCATGCCCATGGAGGGCACTGCGTGCAGTAGAAGGACAAAAGTGGGCACTTGAGTCTGCTCCTGAAGTCTGCGGCCCGTACACCAGCTCGTGGCTACTACCACTCAGTGCTGACCAAAGGGGAGCAGCCTCTGTCATCTCCATTCCATTCATGAGGAAACGGTGGCGCACGGAGGTTTAGTGTCTTGCCCATGGTCGCACCAATGTTGCACCATTTGTTGCTTGCAAAGTTCCAGAGAAGCGTGGAAGCATGCGAGGTGGGGTGGGTGGACAGGACAGGGAGGAGGAGACACGAGGATTAGAACATAGCTCAGGAAGCCTGTGGAGGACACCAGGGTATATAGAGAAGCAGCTGCACGGAGGGACAAGGGACAAGAAGGACATGTCAACAGGGGCTTTGTACGCCCTGCTGGAAGGAGCCAAACTTATCCCAAAGGGCCAAGGAAGTTTGATGAATTTTGAGAGACGGTGGCATGATCTTATAATATCCTGTGGCATCTGCCATGATCTGGAGGGAGGATGCTGAGTGCCCAGGCTAGGGTCATAAGGATGCTCAGCAGAGTCAGAACAGGGCAAGGCTAAGGCCCAGTGACCGGCTGAGTGCACGGGGACAACGGAGAAGGAACCATCAGGAGGACTCCAATGCTCTCAGTAAAGACTCCAGTTCAGACGTCGACCATCTTTAAGGAGGAAGAGCAGGCTCACAAACTAAAACATAATTACCGGCTTGGATGTGTTGGATGGGAGAGGCCTCGGGTCAAGTTGTTCAGAGTGAGGAGTTTAAAATGCACATGCAGAAGCAAGGAGAGGCAGTTAGAGACAGAGTGAGAGGCCATTGGTGTGGGCTGTGGAGTGAGGTGGCCTGAGTTCCAGTCTTGTTGCTTGGCACCTATAATCTTTGGCTCATAGGATGTTATGAGGATTAGGCAAGCAACACGGAGCCTAGACTCAATTAAGAGCTCAGTGAATGTTTGGTGCATATATATATATATATATATGCAACATTACTCTAATGTGTAAAATAAACTTGACATTACATCTTACTTATTTCATGTGTTGTGTGTATGTGTATGGCACAAGTGTGTCACAGTGGTCTTGTGGAAGTCAGAGGACAAAGTGCAGGAGTCAATTCACTCCTTTCACCACACAGGTTCTGGGGATAAAACTCAGGTTGCCAGGTTTCTCAGTAAGAGTCTTTACCCCCTGAGCTGTCTCACGGCTCACAGTGCTGCTGGGCATGGGGCTATGCCTACAAGTTCAGCCCTTGGGAAGTGGAGACAGGACGATCGAGAATTCAAGATCATTCTCAGCTACCTGTCCAGTTGAAGGCCAGCCTAGGCTAAACAAGCAAAAACAGGATTTAACATTTGAAGTTCTGTAGGAGAGCGTCCCGCTTGGAGAAAGTGCAGAGACACAGGGAACAGAGCTGAACTCTGGAGAAAATGGAAGTGTTGAGAGTGGAGAGCTGAGGAGAGGAATTCAGAATCATGACACAGAAGTTTCCCTGGCAAGGGAGACGTGGGCATCACAGAGGTCAGAGAACTCATTTTAAATCAATTTCATTTGTAGCCTCTCCCCACACAGCAAGCTGGTACACTCCCTTAGGACAGCAGCCTGGGCAGAACTCAGATATCTGTGTGGTGTGTTTGAAGGTTGCCACATGTAGGAAACAGCCCAGGACTGTGTCTCCCTGTACCCGCCACTACTTAACTGTGAATCCAAGGCCTGTTCTCTCTCTCTCTCTCTCTCTCTCTCTCGCCTCCTCTCTCTCTCTCTCTCTCTCTCTCTCTCTCTCTCCCCTCTCTCATCCTCTCTCTCCGCTCTCTCTCCATCCCTCTCTCTCTCGCTCATCTCTCTCTCTCTCTCTCTCGCCTCTCTCTCAGTCTCTCTCTCTCTCTGCTGTCCAGTGGCATGAGATCAGGTAATATACCTTACTCTTAGGGCTGCTATTGGTACAAAAGGAGTTAACACTTGACAGCATGATATCAAACACCTCTCACTTTACAAATGAAATATCAGTAAAGAGAAGAGATGACTCCTCAGCCAGTCACTATACTCTAGCAAACAGCAGAAACATAGATGCAGCCTGGGGTCTAGGATAGAAAAAGAATATTATCCCACAGTATAGAGTGAGGTTCTCCTCTTCCCTGGGGGCGCTGTTGGCTACCAGCCCACCAAGGCACGGGGAACAGAGGTGAGGCACAGAGCTTGGAAGGCCACGAGCGTGATGGAGATTGAACATTCTGGGAAACACGTCAGGGAGCTAGTTCAACTTTACTCGGGGTGGGGGGGGGGGGCAAAGGCTATGGGGAGTGGGTGGAGGTTTCCAGGATAGGTGCACATAATTGGTTGAAACCAGGCACTTTAAGGATGCTTGTTTTGCATTTGGCAGCACACTCCTATCATATGAGCAGAAACATAGTACCTAATTGCCCTATAGGTACACGGAAGGGAGAGCAGGCAGGGAGCTGTGTCAAGGGCCATAGATCAAATGTGGTTGGGGCATCTATGTCTAAAGACAGTCTCCAGATGGAGTCAGGCAGAGAGTAGGATGCCCTGCTGGGGAGAGGGGGTCCTGCACCTAAGGAGCTCAGAATGGCTTTCCGGAGCAGGAGGACTGTAATCTCAAACAGCAGGGTCCTTCCAACAATAGAGGGAAACTAAAATTTGGTAAACAGCTTTATTCTTTCCAGGGGCTCTGGCCCCTTCATTTTATGGGAGACTTCAAGCCTTTGGCTTGCTGTCTGAACTCTATCAAAATCAAGGATTAAGACATCCTTTGGCAGGCCTTCTCGAACATGTCACTTTAATTACTTTTGACATTTTATTTGGTTTTCTTTCATTAGTAGAACAGCCAGAGTCTTGAGATTACAAACTCTCTCCAGGCCCCTTGGGGAAAATTCTCAACACTGAGATTGTGATCTTCTTAGAAAAATCTGGCCTAGGTTCTTTCCTGGAAGCCAGGCTCTGAGCACAGGACACAACCCAGATGTAGCAGAGACTCTGGACAGTTCGGGCTTTGCCAAAAGTCAAACAGTCAATTATGGTTTGAGGAGTCGCTGACCAGCTCAGGTTCTGTGTTTTATAGATGACATTGGCTTTCCTCTAAGCCAGCTACTGGGTCCTAGAGGCAACCAGAATGGCTAAGTTCTGAGAGCTGAGATCTTGGCAAAGACATGCAGGACTAAATCTTCCATTCCTCTATATAATTAATTTCTAAATACCTTTTACATGTAAGAAAGTCTATTTTAAAATATCATAACCTTTTAAAGGAACATATAAAAGTCTCGCAACCATACCGAATTTCTCTCGGCAGGAAGAGGGAAGGGGCACTGGTGTGTGCTTAGAGGGTCAGGGTTCAAGTTCCCTGCCACCTCCCAGCTTGCACCAACAGGGACTGACCTATCAATCACCCACCTCATCTTCCAGGTGGACTATTAGGGCCCACTGACTCTCCCTACTGTAAGGATCGAATGGAGACAATGCTGGTTGGCTGTTTTCATGGACTAATCTAGCCAACAAGTACAGGTTGGCCTCTGAACCCCATACATCCTGGATGGCCCTCTCTGATCTGGAAAAAATACGTCTGAAAGCAAAGCGTAAGGGAGGTAGAGAGAACAGAGGTGGTCCTCAGAGCTGGGTCAGAGCCCCTGTGGCTCTGAGGTACTTGACAAAACACTGAGTTCCCTTGTGTCTAGTTCCCCCGCATGTCAAACTACCTAGCTATCAGCATCAGAGGCTGCCTTTACATCTCTGGAAGGGCTGGGGGTGGGGGGTGGGGTGGGGAGAGGGCTCCCTATTTAGAAATTGCACTGAGATGGAAAGATGATATGACACATCGGTTCATGTCAAAGGAGCTCACTCTTCCCGCCTACAGCATTAGCAATTTCCTACCAAGGTTCAAATTAAAAAAAAAAAAAAATTAAGTGGTCCTCCTTTATTTTATCTGCCACATAATTCAACTAGACACTGCTGCTCTGAATAGGGTGGGCGCCTGCCCCAAGGACATAGAGTCGGGAGGAAGCGAGGAGTGTGCAGTTTGCCTATCTAGGGAGAGGATGACAAAGGCGGGCATAGGAATGGGAGGTCTTCGGTTTCTGCTGCAGATCTCTTTCTCCCTCGGGCCCCCTTTCCAGTCTCAGTCTGTACTTCTGAGCAGCCTGGGCTGGGGACCCCAGTTCTAGAATGTTCCGGCCAACAGTATAAGAGAGCCAGTGTGAGAGTTGGAAGCTAATAGTGAGTTGGGCATTTGGGAAACCAGCCTATGGTCTTGGCCTTGAGCTCCTGTTGTACATGGACACTGAAGTCCAGACAGAGTCTGTGACTGCCCCAAGCCTCCTAGTACCCATGTCGCTGTTTGGCCATTCGGCCATATTTTTTTTGTGTTCACCTTTCCTCTCTTCCCCAAGCCTGAACCTGCAGTACGGTCTTTCTCTAGAGGGTTGAATGTTCCAGAATTCCATTTCTATCTTCTTTCCTCTGGCATGTGAGTGACACTCTGAGAGACTGAATCTGGTTTCTTCATATGGGGAATGCTTTTAGATGTGTTTGAGAGTTGGGCTTGTGGGGCAAGGAGGTTTAGAAACCCTTGAGAAAGTTTTCTTCTGTTTCAATACTGGATACTTCATCATAGTGTTAGCCGCAGCTGATGTCGAGGCAGGAAAAGAACAGCTAGGATGAAACTTGTCTTGGTGTAAGAAAACATATTTTTAGTGTCATTTTCCGAAAATGTGCCTTTATAGGTATCTGACTTGATTTCTCCATATCTCCTACAACCACAGCCTCTGTGTCTGTCTCCTCTATCTCTTGTCAGAGTCTCTGTCTCTTTCCTGCAGTTACTCTGGCACTCCAAAAGCACGAGAAGCCTGGGGCTCCAGCTTCTTCCTGCAGCCCTGTCAGGGCAGAACCTCTTTTGCTCTGTTAGGTTGAGAAATGCCAGAGACGGCAGAACTGCCTGCCGAGTGTGGAGGCTGGATCCGGGAACAATGAGAAATTATCTGTTAATTCTCAGCTCCCGCCACCTGCTCTGCTCCAAATAGGCTCCTTTGCCTTCAGTGTAGAGGCAAATTCCCCCACTCAGTGTAAGCAAAATATTGATGCCCCTGCATCACAGACCTGGGCCCTTGGAAAGGTGGTCCTTGTTCTTTCATTCTCTCCAAAGGCAAAAAACAAGGCGCTTTGTTCTGCGATGTCCCCAGGAACTCGAGACGGGGGAGGGAGAAATCGCCGCGGAGTGAGAGTTGCCGTAAACACCGGCAGAGAGCAGTTCTCCATTTGTGTTTTACATAAACACAAAACCCCGGCTTGGGAAGCTGCTAATGAGCGTGTTGCCTGGGGCCTCGGAACTCCGATTTCTCCTGGGGGTGGGGCGACGATGTCGGGGCGTCTGAGTTCCTCAGGTGGGCGGAAGGCAAGTAGAGAGGCGGAGGCTTACCTGTTGTTGGAACAGCAACCCAGCACCGCCGGCTGGAAGATGGTCCGGATTCACAGGGACCATGCATCAAGTCTCTTTGGTCCCTAACGCCCCGAGATGCTACACTTCTCTATGGCCGGCTCCAGGAACTCGGTGGAAGCTGCGAACCCGCTATAATTGCCCCTCTCCACTATCCCCTAACACGGAATGCACAAACTGCATGGAGCAACAGAACCTTTCAGCACCGCGGACAGGGACACAGGACGCCAGTCCGGAGCGGAAAAGCCTCCAGGCTGAGGCTAGAGTCCCTTCAGGCCGCAGCCTTTGCCTTACTATGCCGAGCACTTGCTGTCTGGGATTTGCAACTATAGGGGACAGCTGATGAAGCTGGTACAGATGGTGCACGACGTGGATCGCCTGGAGCTGGCGCTCCGAATCTCCTCCCTCGGAAGCCTGAGTCACAGCCCAAGCCACTTCCAATTAGCGCGTTAATTCAGAGGAAAGACCCTCCTCCCCGACCACTCTCCCTTGCTCACTCCAGCCCTGCAGTTGCACGCAGGTCCAGAGGCTCCAGCTAAAGTTTCTTTCCCAGATCCCACCTCAGGCAGGCGGGGAGGCGACACATGAATGATTGATGGAGAGCCGGAGTCTACTGTGAAAGGGCCTTACATATTTTGGTCCTCTGGCAGTTAGCAATGGCTCCAAGATTTCCAGGACTGAGTAAAGCATTCTGAAAACCACCACCACCACCAACACACACACACACACACACACACACACACACACACACACACACACCCTGCTTCTGAGTCTCACTTCACGGTTCCTGAGAGGAGTCTAGCCTTCTATTTAATTTTCTGTCTTTCTGGCTTTTCTGGCTCTTGTTATGTGTTTTATAGAAAATATATATTATTTCTAGTGGGTTTGGGCTGGTGCGTGGAGGTGGATCTGGCGGGACCCGAACCCCTTCCTGAAATGCTCCCCATTCCTATTCACCAGAAACTTTCTCCTCCCCGTTACCATGGAGAGAGACGGCGCTGCCTCCAGTCGCCATAGCAACATGCGGGTGCTCGGACCCGCAAGATTGCGGGTCTCTGAAAGTCCTCTTTATAGTTCCCCTCGCTCCGCAGTCTTGGGGTCTTCTATCTCCAAAGCTGGGACCCTCTGCAAGTCTGGTTAACTTCTCCTGTCAACAATCTTTGCAGGATCCTTCCGCCGTACAGTTGGGCCATCCCCTTTTTCGTTGTGTTGCTGCGATGCCCACATGTGTGGCAGGTGTCAATTTCCCCAGTGTTTTCACAAGCACTACCTATATATATTCCCAGAGAGCTCTTGGAGCATCAGTAATCATTACTTTTACGAAAGGGAAAACTGAGTCCCAGAAAAGCCCAAGGTCACACATGCTGTGATTGCCCAGCTGGCCTTGAATGCTGCAAGATGTGGGACAGCGGGGTTGGAACCTGCCCGGACTCAGGCAGGTCCCTAAGTGTGGAGGGGGCGGCCGCGAGGCGCCAGACTTGCCAGCTGCCGGGGGATGCCACGTGAGGGGCGGGGACCCTGCGGGGAAGTGATTAAAAGCCGAACGGAGCCGCAGGGGGCAGCTGCGGGGAGGGTCTTCTTGGGGCATCCTTGCCCCGCCCCAGTTCGGCCGCGGCGGGAGTCGGAGCCACTTCTCTGCAGGTCTTACTGTCCGGGGCATGAGCGGGGTTTGGGGGACCGGAGGGCCTCGGTGCCAGGCGGCGTTCGCGGTCCTGGCCTCTCTGTGCCGGGCCCGGCCGCCCCCTCTCGGACTGGACGTGGAGACTTGTCGGAGCTTCGAGCTGCAACCCCCAGAACAGAGTCCGAGCGCGGCTGACTCAGGTACCGGGAGACCCAGGACCCCCTTCGTTCCTGCATCCTCACCCTGGTGGCTCCCCCCCACCAACCCAGGGAACCAGCCCAAGAGTCCAGAACCTCAGAAGTCTAGCTTGGTGTCTTATCCTGGTCCAGTCCCCTGGTTCACCACCTGCAGGGAAAGATCTGAAGGGGACCCGGGAGGAGAATCCCTTCTCCCCTCGGGTCACTAATTATGAGAGCCCGGACCTGCGGCATCCTTGGGGCCTCAGTTTCCCTTGTGTCTAAAGGCTCACCCCAGGGCCGATTAGTCAGGGCCGGGGAGAGTGGAGGCATTCCTGCTATGGGGAAAAGCCTGTGTCCTCTGAGGGTGAGGGGGTGGGGTGGTGGTGGTCTAGGGTCCAGAGCCCATCGTTGACTGAATGAAAGCGGGCCGAGCTCCTGGGCTTGGGAAAAACTTGCGTCTGCAGCTGGCACGCGGTCTTTGTGTCCAGGTCTCTCAGCAGCCAGTGGCTGTCTGCGTCTCGCCGGGGGGCGGGGTGGGGGAGGGTGTTGTGGCGTACCCCCTCCCCCGCCGGCACCCCTATAACTCGCTCCCTCGGTCTCCCTCTGACTCACTCGGACTCCGGGCTGGTGCTCAACTAAGCCGGTGCCTCTCACCGACTTTGCCAGGCGGGAACCTCCTGCCTGGGCCAAGCGGACCCAGCGCCGGACGCAGCCCCGGCGGCTGCCGTGTCTAGGCGGCAACCCGAGCCGAGTCGAGCTCACCAGAGTCGGTGAGTCCTGAGCCCGAGCCCCGAGGGGACCGGGTCCTGCGTTTAGCCGCGACGTCTCGCGGGAGTCGCAACAACAGGGGTGGCGTGTCGCGCCCTGGCGGCGGGAGCCGCGGGAGTGTCCGCGGCGTGGCAGCCGACCGGCCCGGGTATGTACCTGCTGCACCAGTCTTTGCCGCCAAGCTCTCCCGGCTGCAGCGGGATCCTTTGTCCAGCAATTAGGAGGGTATGGGACATAGCAAGTATGGGTCGTGTCCCCTCGGAGGGAAGGGCCCGGGGGCAGCGCGAGGCCCAGAGCGAATGCGGAGTGGGGGTGGGGAGATCTTGCAGAGACAGAGGCGCTGGAGTTCCTTGGGGCTCCGCAGACTCACTGGCACCTTGTCTTCGACCCTAGTTGCTCTGGGCCTCCTAGGCTTAAGTGGGAGTCGCTTCGTGGTTCCATATGGCTGGCGCGGGAAAGAGAGGAGGGGGCCGCTAAAGGCAGGAATATGGTCCCACGCACCTCTCCAGGGACTAGTGGCCAGGGACCAGAGGAGAGGTTCTCGGGAGCAGGTGCAGGTCAGGTGAGCTCTCCAGTGACCCTAGATTCCAGAGCCTTGTTTCCAATTGAGGTTAAAGGCCAAAGACAGAGGTAGATTCTGGGTTAGGAATAGAGAAAGCCTTTGAGGGAGATAAGAGGTAGTGTGGCCAGGGGAGGTTGTGTGTATCCTCCAGGAAGCCGTATCCAGCCTTGTGTGCCTGGAGCCCACCTACCTCACTTCTGTATGAGTCATTAGGGTTCTCTCTCTCTCTCTCTCTCTCTCTCTCTCTCTCTCTCTCTCTCTCTCTCTCTCTCTCTCTCTCTCTCTCTCTCTCTCTCTCTCTCTCTCTCTCTCTCTCCCCCTCTGTCTTTAATCAATGAGCTGATGACTGCAGTAGAAGAGACCAAGATTAGGCATAAAGAAGTTTTGAGAATGGGGCAGTGATAAAAGTTGGCTCTCCCTTTTCAGTATTATTAGACCGATATTAGACCCTGGTTCTCTGGTGTCATCTCCTTTTGACACCCCCAGCTCCATAATAACCCCAAGACAGCAATTTCCTCAAGTCAAACAGCCACTTCCTACCTTCCCTCATTCCTTAACTCCCTTCCATCTTTTCCTCAAATGCTCCAACTGCAGTGGAATCCCCCCTCCCCTTGCCCCACCCCCACCCCCAGGTCTGACAAATTCTTAGAGTACTGCCCTGCCTGGTACCTGTCCAGGCAAAAATGGGTGGGTGGGGGTGGGGGCGGGGGTGTTGCTGAGAGAGATACTGGTAATCTGATTCCTGGAAGGTTCCTTTAATTTGAATGGCCAGGCTGAGGTGAGTGAGGTAGGGTACCAGATGCTTCACCACCCTGCCCTGAGGGTGAGCTTGAGTTGTACGTGCACTCTGCCCCCCCCCCCAGACCCTTAACATGGTTACTTCGTGGTCCTCACAAGCCCCAGGACATCCCGGGGCCTAGGTAAGACAAGAGATGCAGGCAGACAGGGAGCTGGATTGCACTACAAGAAGGTGGCTCAGCTGGTTCTAGAACTTGGGGGATTTTGGTGAGCACCGGGTCTAGGGGAGCTGTGGTGTTCAGAGCAGGGTGGCAGACCTTCCACCTCCCAGCCTGCTCCTGCACCTCAGATGCTCCATCCAGGGTCCCATCCTCCAGCCAAAGCAATGCTGGGTCTTTTCATCTGCAGTTTATGAGAAAGAAAGAAATGCCAGTGGGTAGAGAATGCTCAGCTCCCTTTCCCACTGCGCATCCCTTTTCCTTGCCTTCTGCCAGCTCCAAAGTCTCTAGCTCCTAGGATTCCCAGTAATCCCCCCCGCCCAGCCCGAGCTTCGACCGTGGAGACTCAGATTCCACTACCATTTTCACAGACCTTCCCATAGGCCAGGGCCTGGGCAAGGAATTGCATCAGAAATCTCCAGGAATCAGACTCTGACTTGGACACATCTGTGCCGAAACTTCTCAACTAAAAGCAATCCCCCCTCCTGCTCATTCCTCTTATAAACCCTGGAGATAAAAGGTCTGTTTTTTTTCCTTAATGTACTCTTTATGTGCCCCGTACACTCAAATAGTTACCATCCGGCCTTTCGTTCCGTCATTTTCCTTGTGGAGGTAAATGAACTTTACAAGTAGTCCAAGTTGCAGAGAACAAAGTGTGCAGCAGAAATCTAAAAGCATTCTGGAATATGCAGGAACCTGAAAGCTGCCCCAGGTTGCCCTGCTCCTGGTGCTGTAGCCTGGCAGCCAGGAGTGGCTGCTCCCAGCCTACCTATGGCTCTAGACCCATGTGGCTTTGTAAGCTTTACTAACGACTTTGGAGATGTTTGATGAGTCAACCACCTGGCTTTGAAGTCGGCTTTTTGCAGCCCAGAGGATTTCTTTTTCTCTCCTGTGTGTGATGGCAAATGAAATGCACAGCATTTCTCTAAAATCTGAGGAATCAGACGCTCCCTGGCTCTGATATGGAAGGAAGAAATATTCTGTTTTACGTTTGTGGAAGAAACAACTGGTTTGATGCTTTCCAATCCCAGTGTGTTTCATGCTTTAACGCTCTCTCTCTCTCTCTCTCTCTCTCTCTCTCTCTCTCTCTCTCTCTCTCTCTCTCTCTCTCGATTTTTTTCTGAGACAAGATCCAGCTATATAGCCCAGGCTGGCCTCAAACTCATGATAATTTTCCTGTATTGGTCTCCTGAGTTCTAGGAGTACAGATAGGCACCTCTGCACCTAGAATGCACTTCAGGTGTCTTAAAGTCCAACATTCCACAGTTGTAGAACATTCTAGATGTCTCTGGAAGTTCTTTTCTGCCGACTGTGACAGGGCCTAGTATGCTTCGTTCCTTCAAGCTCTGTGCAAAAGCTGTGTTTTCTGTTCTTTAACTGCCTGTCTGCTTTGTCTTCTTGGTCTACCAAGCTGGAAGTGAGCTATGATTAGGACTGACTTTGGGGCCCAGGCTCAGACCAGGCTTCTTTGGGGTTGTCTTTAGTTGGGTTGAACATGGTGAGAAAACCCCATTGAGCTCATCGTCACCCCTGCTGGCCAGACCTCTAATCCCGAGCCTTTTAGGAAGTACAGTCAGAGCTGAGCCAGCTGGGCACTCAGTCCAGACCCTGCAGGTTTAAATGACACCATCTCCCTCAATTCTCTCTTTAGGTCACTGAACTCTTTCATCCCATGACTTCCCACACGGCTAAGTAGAAAGGTACAGTGACCATCTGCGATGATACGATGATGATGATGATGATGATGATGGTGATGATGATGGTGGTGATGGTGATGGTGATGATGATGGTGATGATGGTGATGATGATGGTGATGATGATGATGATGGTGGTGATGATGGTGATGATGATGGTGGTGATAGCTGAATTAGTGCCAAAGCTCCACTCACCATAACATTCCACGTTAGCCTCCTATTTATCTCTGAATCCTCTAATGATGATGAGAGCAGAAGCCCAGTCATAAAGCTTGGTGCGGCCGTAATTAGCCCAGCATTGTCTCTCCTCATCACAGTTTTTTCAGGAGCATTAATTCCTTCTCTGTTTGGACTCTGCTAATTATCCCCATCGGTAGCTCAGCCTGGTTCTCTAAAGAAGAAAAGGAAGCGATGGCCCTCTGCTCCCCCACCCCCTAACTCTGAATTTAATTACACCCACTTCTCCTAATAAATTTACAAGCCACGACAGGGCTTATTATTAATGGACCATGTCTGTTAGCCTCAGTAAGGACCAGCTACTGTTCTCTCAACACAAACACATGCACACATACATTCACACAAGCATGCGCACACACACACACACACACACACACACACACACACACATTCTCTCTTTCTTTCTCCTCTTCTGTCTCTCTGTCTCTCTCTGTCTGTCTCTCTGTCTCTGTCTCTCTCTCTCTGTCTGTCTCTCTCTCTCTCTCTTCTCTCTCTCTCTCTCTCTCTCTCTCTCTCTCTCTCTCTCTCTCTCTCTCTCTCTCTGCTGTTTCCTAGGAATATCACTGGCTGGGATTTTCAGGAGCCATCGGCTGTTTGTCTGGTAGTTCATGGGTCACTTGAGGACATGCACAGTTACCACCCAAGACTGCAGGGATCTGCCCAGGTTTAAAAGATCAGACCAAACAGTAGAGAATACACTCACGCACCCCCCCCCCCGAGCCCCCCTCCCTGCCAGGTTCCAGGTTAGAAATGCCTTCCTGACTCTGCTGTGCAGCTGAGACCAAACAGTAGAGAATACACTCATGCACCCCGCCAGCCCCCTCCCTGCCAGGTTCCAGGTTAGAAATGCCTTCCTGACTCTGCTGTGCAGCTGAGACCAAACAGTAGAGAATACACTCACGCACCACCCCCCCTGAGCCCCCCTCCCCGCCAGGTTCCAGGTTAGAAATGCCTTCCTGACTCTGCTGTGCTGGTCCCCAGAGATGCCTGCTTCAAGAGCCTGAGTTCTGATACCAGCACGCCCCACCTTCAACTCCTAGCTCTTCTGCTTTAACACACTGAACCCTTGCGCAGTGTGACTTAGTTATCATCTCTCTACTTTGTTTATCTGTGAGAAGTGAATATGGATTTCTTCAGGAGGCTGTAAAGATTAAATGAGATAATATAAAAGGCACAGTGCTCGCCGCATAGAAATGAACAGCAAATATTACCATTAATATTAATATGAATGGCTCTGCCTGCAGTCTCTTCCCTCTCTGGGCTAAATGCTGTTCCTTCCATGTTATTGGGCCTCTGCATCCCTTATTGTCTGGTTTCTGAGCTGCAGTTTACCTATGTCTCCATAAAGATGTGAAGGAAAGCACACGGCTGGGCACCTGCTTCTGTGTGAGGCCAGCAGCAACTCCAGGCCCTGGGCCAGGCTTCTCGGGTACTGGGGTGAGCTGGGAACCGGTCCTTTCTTTGCTATTCCTCTCTCAAGTTTGCCTTTTCAATTACAATCTGTTAGCGAGAAAGCCTGTGATGGTTACAGAATGGATTTTCCCGACATAGGAACCCATTAGAAAAACGGAACAATAGCAAGTGATAAGAGTTGCTGATGGATCCTAACACCATGGGAGGAGGGAAGAGGAGGGGGTGCCCAGCCTGTCTTTAGAGAATGAAGTGTCGCGGGGAAGATAAGCAGGCCTGGGGATGCTAATTAATAACTGCATTTCTGGTTGAGGAAGGAAGGAGGGCCATGAGCCACCGCTCTACCAGACAGTCTTCTTTAAGGTGGCCAAGCAGGCTCTACCCTGATGACCACGAGGGGAGGTGGGGAGGCCACTCCGCCACTTTGCTCTCTGATCTAGGGTCTCCCTTCTCTGCCCCAGAGGCCTAGTTGTATGCAGCAAACTATTATACTGAATTTAAAAAAAAAAAAAGAAAAGAAAAGAAAGGAAAAAAGAAGAAAACCAAGTCCTGGAGAATAATAGCAGCTTGTGTTTGGGGGGGCATTCTCTGCATATCAGGACTGTGTTTAGTCTTAGCTTATTTGATTTTCATGATGATCTGGTGAGAAAGCAAGGTAAGCGGCATGCGCTCTGCAGTCATCTGCACTGGTGGCCACCCGAGAGCCATCCTGTGAAATCCAGGGGCCCAGGAAGGATTAAAGCCTTGTGCCGTGCCTTTGTTCCAGACCATGTCCATAGGCTTATTATGTCTCCGAAGCAGAACTAGAGCTACCACGTTTTTCCTCTCCCAGAGGTTGCTGGATGGATGGTCGGCAGCTATTGCTTCCCAAATCAGATGCCCGTGAGCAGGCGCTATAGTTTGGATCCGTAGTGTCTGCCCAAAGGCCCATGTGTTGCAAGCTTGTTTTCTTAAGTGGGCCTGTTGGGAGGAGGTGGAACTTTCCAGAAATAAGACTCACTGGCAAGTCTTGCAGCTTGTCCTTACAGGGATATCAGGACCCTCTCTCCTCTTCCTCTCTCTTGCCTCCTGGTCATGATGTTTTCCCCACCTGCATCCACTATGATGTGCCACCGTGAGCCACGCAGTGGGACTTGACAGATCCCAGACTGAGCCTCTAAAACCGTGAGCCAAATGAACTTTCTTCTCTTTGTAAGTCAATTATCTCAGGCACTTGTCATAATGGCAGAGAGATGACTAACACACTAGGGAATGAAGGCTGGCTGAGTTCAAGACCACCTAGGGTTATTTTAAATTATTTTTTAATATTCCTTCATAATTACCTCCTCCTTATTTCTGATTCTGCTCTTGCTTTCTTACTCACCACCTTAAGCCTCCCGTATGGATGAACTCCTAGTGTCTAGAATCTAATTCTCCTTGCATTGTCTGCCTGTGAGATGCCCAAACCCAGGCTCAACTATTCCTGGGAGGAGGTTCTCCAGGCATGGGGTAGCCCTCTTGTTCTTTCATAACCAGTATTGAGTGCTAGGAACTGATTCCCCATAATTCATACCCTCTGCCTTCTCTGAGCATAGCACCAAGGGAACAGCAGCTGGAGGCTACATAGACATGCAATTGAAATAGCAACTTATATGAAGAAAAAAACCAAATCCCCTGGTCTCCTCCTCTACCTTTCTTTCATTTGTGAATGTAGTTTTTTTTTTTTTTCTTTGTCAAGCTGAACATTTAAATGCACTCTATGCTCTCCGGATTTCCCCCTCACCTCCTCCCTTCTCATTAAAATTCTAATTATTACCAGAGCAAGTAAAATGTATGATCAAAGGAAAGCATGGTCCCAGAAATACCTTTTGTTTAAAAGTGACTCACTGCAGATAATAGGCCCCAAGCAGCTGTAACAAAGAACAGATATGAAGGGTCCAGAGATGGACAGACACTTGGAATAAGAACACATTTATCCACAGTAGCTTTTCTGATGCACCCGGAAGGACAAGGGCTTGGAGAAATAGCCTCCGAGCCACTCAGATCATAAATATACAACAGAAAAGGATTGAGTGAGTACTTCTAACGTGTGTTTGCCTATTTCTGAGTTAAATACATGTTCTACCATCGTGGTATTGCTAAGCCTGGAGCTTGGCCCACCTTACTGACTGGCCTGCGCAATCTATTAATTCTCTGAACATTAATAGATGCAAAGGGAGGACAATAATTATACCTGTCTCATCAGAGAGGATTACATGATTGGGCATACAAAAACCATTTTAGTATTGCACATAATTATATTGACTAAATTGACTAAGTCCAATAATAAAAATGCTTATTATCAAGCTATATATGGACTTTTGACTACTTATGTAACGCGATAAATATTATAATGTCTTGGATTTTTTTTCTTTTCATGCACATACATGCTTCACTGGAGACTTGATAGTCTCTAGGACAGTGACTGTCAGCCTTCCTAACGCTGCCACCCTTCAATACAGTTCCTCATGTTGTGGTGACTCCAAGCATAAAATTATTTTCATTGCCACTTCACTAACTGTAATTTTGCTACTGTTATGACTTGTAATGTAAATATCTGATATGCAACCCCTGTGAAAGGGTCCTTTAGCCTCCAAAGGGATCGCGACCCCCAGGTTGAGAATGGCTGCTCTAGGGGTGGAGTTAGTGCAGGTAGCTGTCAGCCAGAGAAATGCTTTGAAGTCTCTGGGATGGACTGAGAGAGAGCAGAGATGGTGGGAAAAGACTTGAAGACAATGTCCTCTTCATCCCTTTCTTGGAGGCACCAAGGACTGGACAGGGAGCCAGAGGGCAGAAGGCATCCTTGAGAGGATGGCTGAGGGGTCTTACCTCTTCAGGAAGTAGGCTAGCTTTCCCTGAGGTCTGGATACAGTAAAAGTACCTTGTAAGACCCAGGCATTTTGCCAAGCCTAGCTCAGAGCCTGGTAACCTGGCATAGTTGAACTTAATTGAGAAAGAATTGCAACTCATTCACGGATGCCTGCTTATATGCTGGTTCAAGAATGAAAACATAAGGTCACTGGAACCTACGGAAGTCTAGAGTTTAATCTGGGAGAAACAAGTCACAGCAACAGAAAGAACTGGACAATGCACGCCTGGGTCCTGGCCCAAGTTCTATATCTGATTAACCTGTGGCATCTTGCAAGACCCTCCTCTGGGCCACTGCTACTATCTGTAAAAGGACAGCCTTGCCTTGGTACTTGGGTAATTGCACACCTTAAGTGCTAAGGTTTGTAAGGCAACTAGCAGCCAGTCCAGAGGCTCCAACTTCCAGGTCTGCAGGGACTAGCCAGATTAAAAAAAAAAAAAAAGAGGGCCAAGCTGATAGGACACATCCCTGCAGAGGGAGCTGCCCGTCTGTGCAGGGCCAGTTAGCAAGTCACTGGCCTCTCCCAGAAAAAAAGTCAGACATCTGGGGTAGCGACGATTATGGAATTTCATAGCCTCTCACTCATGATGTTAGCCAAACCAAGCTCCTCTGCTGGCTCATCTGCAAGCGATCATGTGACAGGCCTGCCAGGCATACCTCTGGCTCACAGCCTTCTGACTTCTGCCTCCGGCTCGAAGATTCATCTTCAAGTTTGGGGGGAGGAAATGTGGGGTAGGAGTCCGCACAGGAGGGGGCGATCTGTACAGATCTCTTGAGATGATGGACACCCTAGGGTCTGGACAGGGGGGTAGGTTAAAGCTTTAAGTGCCTGCTTCCAACCGGGCCACACTGCTCACAAATGCTAGATTTACAACAAAGCTCTCATAGCAAAGCCACAAAATGGAAGACTGATGGGAGTCATTTGTATTTTGTACTTAGCTTTGACCTGTATAGACCCCGGTGATCAGATTCAACTCAATACAAGTAGCCCTGAGCCTACAGCATGCAGAGAATTCTAGAAGACAGAAGCTAACACACTTGCTTGTAGGGAAGTGAGGCTGGACTCCTCTCTCCAGGAGAGAGTGGAGTGTTAGCTGAACCCCTGCTTTGTTTCAGGAGGGAACAAGCATAGAGCCTGGATGAAGAAGGGAGCGTGAGTTAGCCAGTATCTGCCCCCTACCTCGTAGACTGTGTGTGGGTTATGTGCCCAAACCACTGTCGAGCGCTGGAGATAAAGTTCAGTGAGAGAGTACTTGCCTAACATGGGCAAGGCTCTGGGTTTCAGCCCCAGTACCAAAATAAAATGAGGTAAAAAAAAAAAGAAAAAAGAAGAAAAGAAAAGAAAAGAAAAGAAAAGAAAAGAAAAGAAAAACAACACCCTGTTAGAAGTCTGGCCGCAGTAACCGCTCTAATAGAAATTCACACAGCATACAAATATGAACGCTTCAGGAATTTGCACATTTGTTTAGACTCCCATTTAAATCTCTGTCCCCTCCCTGGGCACAAGCCAGGAGCAGTAGGGCAAGCAGCCAGGCCTCCATGCTGGTAAAAGGTGGGGGCAGGGTGTCACTGAAGCAATCAGACTGTGCTGAACACCGGGCTGCAGATAGCTGACAAAACGGACCATCAACAGTCCACCCCCAGACCATCTCTTCCTCCCATGACTTGGCAGCGTTGCTCATAACTGTTCTTCTCTCTTCTTTCGTCTTTGTCCCTTCCGTGTGCGCCTCCTTCCAATGCCTCGCCTGCTTCTCCCCACCTCTGTGTGTCTCTCTGTCCTTCCCCGCCTGCCTCATGCTGAGGGCAGGCACCTCTGTCAGCCTCCTCGCCGTGGTAGTTATTGTGTGTGGCGTGGCCCTGGTGGCAGTTTTTCTCTTTCTCTTTTGGAAGCTGTGCTGGACGCCCTGGAGGAACAAGGAGGCCTCCAGCCCTTCTTCTGCTAACCCAGCTTCAGAGACCCTCCAGAGCCCCAGCTCCAGAGGCAACATGGCAGATAAGCTGAAGGACCCCAGTGCCCTGGGCTTCCTGGAGGCAGCTGTGAAGATCAGCCACACTTCCCCAGACATCCCAGCCGAGGTGCAGATGTCCGTCAAAGAGCACATCATGCGTCACACGAGGCTGCAGCGACAGACCACAGAACCAGCGTCATCCACCAGGTGAAGGGTGCACTCCTTACTTCCTAACCCCCTTGAACCCAAACTTTCTGCTACGGTGAGGATCAGGGTCCAGAACTCATAGCATGTGTCCTTTGAGGACCAGCTCAGATGGCGTGATCCCTGGTGGCGATCAGGATGCAGAGGTAGCATCAGGACAGGTGTAGTGGAAAGGGAACCTTCAAGGCGAGATGCTCTGTGTGGCGTGGTTAGCACATGGGAGGGACCACAAGAACACAGAAGAATAGACTGGAAGCTGGGTTGAGAGTTTTGAGGAAAGACTTCAAGACGGGCGGGGGAGGGTTGGGAGAGTATATGCGAAGACCCAGAGGCATGAAAGTTCACGACCTACTAAGGGTTAGGTCAGAGAAGTCTCCTAGCTACATGTGTCATGCATTGGAGGTAAAGCAAGAGAGTCTTTTTTTTTTTTTTTTTTTTTTTTTTTTGAGAACAAGGATTTCTTTGAAAGCCCTCTGAGGCCCCTACATGGCAGTAGTTGCATAACATGGCACTGTCTAATTCACAAGCATACCAGCAACAAACAGGATGGCTGCCTGTCTACTCTAACTACACCCAGGAACATCATTAAAAGATGTGGGTAGATACTGCGTTGACTCCTAATTTAAGGCTCTTGTAGATTCTTGGATCCCTGTAGTGTGTCCCTCCAGGCTCACAGGTACCGAGCAAAGGGAAAGAGACGTGGTCTTCAGAGCAGAAGCCAAGAGTGAAGATGCCAAGGTCCCACGGGCCCATTTGCCGTATGGCCTTGGCCATATAGCTCACTTTAAGCCTCACTTTTCTAAAATATAAAATAGGGCAAATGACTCTGCTAAGGTTGTGAAGAACCAGTAAAGAATCCGCATGATAATGCCGAGCGCTAACGCGTGTTGCTTACTGCACGTCTGACCCTGTTCTAAGCGCGCTGTATCTGTTTTACCCTCTCACACTTCTGCGCGGTTGTTACTTTCACTGTCTTTCTTTTTGTAGTGCAGAGATTTTAATAACTTGCTCTAAGTTATCAGGACCAAAATTAACCTACGGAGGCGATCTCCTAAGCATGTGCCTTTAAGTACTTGATGTCTGTCTGCTAGATGCTAAATCTTAAATAAAATGGTGGTGGTGGAGGTGGCGATGGTGGAGAAAGTAGTGATGTCCACCGGGAAAGAAACCTGGAGAGCAGATGCCAGAGAAATAGGAACAATGATTAAAGCAATGGCTAACATTTACTGAGCTTGCTATACAGCAGGCACCATCCCAACTACTTTCATATATTAAGAAACACAATCTTCCAACTGCTCTATGCACCAGGTGTATAAAGAGGAAAAGTGGGGTCAATGAGAGGGAAGCAAGGGGGCCCCCAACAAGAGGGAGGATGAGCCACCAGGGTTGGGTCTGACTTTATCCTCACCCCCACCCCAAGCCCTGACATGGGTTTTTTTGTGCCTCCTGTCCTCTACCAGGCACACATCCTTCAAGCGCCACCTGCCACGGCAGATGCACGTCTCCAGCGTAGACTATGGCAATGAGCTGCCCCCAGCTGCCGAGCAGCCCACCAGCATCGGCCGCATCAAGCCCGAGCTCTACAAGCAGAAGTCGGTGGATGGGGACGATGCCAAGTCCGAGGCCGCCAAGAGCTGCGGGAAGATCAACTTCAGCCTCCGCTATGACTACGAGAGTGAGACCCTGATCGTGCGCATCCTGAAGGCCTTTGACCTCCCTGCCAAGGACTTTTGTGGAAGCTCTGACCCTTACGTCAAGATCTACCTCCTGCCTGACCGCAAGTGCAAGCTGCAGACCCGGGTGCACCGCAAGACCCTGAACCCCACCTTTGATGAGAACTTCCACTTCCCCGTGCCCTATGAGGAGCTGGCTGATCGCAAGCTGCATCTCAGTGTCTTTGACTTTGACCGCTTTTCCCGCCATGACATGATCGGAGAGGTCATCCTGGACAATCTCTTTGAGGCCTCTGACCTGTCCCGGGAGACGTCCATCTGGAAGGACATCCAGTACGCCACTAGTGTAAGTACAGCCCTTGGATGCCTGAGCATTGGCGGTTCTAAGTTGGTTTGGACATGTCCCCAGACCTCTGTTCCTCTAGACATACATAGCAAACTATAGAGACTTCTTAGTGGCCCAGGTCACTCTGGGGAAGTCCTTGAACTCTGCCTAGATGTCATTAAGAAGGAATTTGTGTCTTGATTTTGATTGTATGGTATTAGGGTTTCTCTCTACTTGCTAAGCTTTAAGTTTGTTATCTATATAATCGTGTTATGTATTCTTTTTGGTTGACAGTAGTTCATGCTGAACTAGTCAGTAGGGACTAGTAGTCATTGCTGTATTTTAGAAACTTGGAATTGGTGAGTATTAACGAGGTCATGCTGACGTAACAAACAATCCTGGGGACCTGTGGCTTAAGATAACTTAAGTCTATTCCTTGTTTGTGTCACACAGGCTTCCCAGCTTGCCTGTGGGTTCTACTGGACTCGTTACCAAGGGACCCAAGCCAACAGAGGCCCTCTGTCAATATGTGCTCCCACAGTTAGACATCAGGGTGAAGAGGCTACGGCAAAGCATGCAGTATTCTTTCGTGCTTCCAGGCAAAAGTGACATGTGTCACTTCCACTCATATGCCATTAGCCGAAGCAAGACACATGGCAGTTCTCAATGTCAGTGAGGCAGGAGCAAAGCAATCCTACTGCGTCCAGCAGGAGGGCTGCAGCTACTTACGGACAGCATATAACACAGTCCCTCATCTGCGGCATGGTCCTCTCATTACTCTAGCCTAAAAGAATGGCCTGGTTCACACACAAAGGCTGATCCTGGTCTGCCCACAGTCACCTGAAATTGGTCAGGGAAGGTTTCAAAGAGTCAAGGTTTGATTTTTAATTTTTTTTTTTTTTTACTTAGAAATCTAATTTCTCTGTTGGAAAGGGCATTTGTGCATGTTTGTGCAATGCCTGCAGAGACTTGAAAAGGGGGGTCAGGTCTCTTGGAGGTAAAAGCAGTTGTGAGCTGCCCAACATGGCTGCTAGAAACTGACCTCACTCTTAACCACTGAGACACCTCTCCTGCCTGCTTCAGATTGGGCCTTTAAGAGACGTGGAGGATAAGCTTGGTAGAAGGACCAAGTGAGGCCCACCCAGAGCCTCTGTTAACACGGACGGTATGAGACAGTCACTCTGTTTCAAGCATCCTGCGGATGTAGTTAGGTCATACCTCCCTACAACCTCCTGCATCATGGATGAAAGTCTGCAGAGGCATTTAGCCAAACTCCAATTGGCTTGTAGTGCTAACTGCTTGAGAGTCTCCTTGGGTCTGTCTTGACTCTTACTTTAGCAGAGGTGACCATATATGAACACAAACCCTACATTTGGGAAGTCCTTACTTAATATTATTACGTTGCTTATGTGAGAAGGGGTTCAGGGGGAAAACAGCCGCACACCGGTTGGTAAGGAATGTGACACGTTCATAGGGAACAGTAACAAACCCCACTTTTGCCTCAGAAAGGTTCTCTGGGGCAGCCCAGGCTCAGAGTTGGAAGAAACAATGTCCCCAGGCCTTCTTCAGCTTTACTTTCTTGAAGTGCCACCCCCAGGGAAAGCATAAGCAGCCAGCCTATCCTACAGACAAACTGGGGTGAGGAGAAAGGGCCACAAAACAACAGCAACACACCAGAGTGATCCCAGGAGCTCTGGAGCATAAATCACTCTAAAGTTTACATGTGGCATAGCTCTTCACTGTGGTCTCCCACAGTGGGGGCTACATTGTGGTGGCTGGACATGGGGAGGGCAGCTAAATTCTCACAGTGAAGCTGTGGCCCAGGGTGGGGAGCTCTCCTGGCCAGAGGCTGTAGTCTATTTTGTCCTCCTAGGAGCCTTCTCTGACCCTGACCAAAGCCCCCCACCTTTCTATCCTGTGTGGAAGGGCAAGCCTTGTGCTGGAGTGGGCAATCTGTGTTCAAGCACATCCCTCACCTGTGTGTAACTATCCACATCCTGGAATGCAGCTGTCCCCACCCTGGTCCCATAGCTACTTCTCCTGCCCAGCCTCAAGAGGAGACAGGTCCTCTTCAGTCAGTGTGAGTAGAGCCTTCCTCCATCTCGTTACCCTAAGAGGACTATGAGAGGTCAGGGTTAGTGTAGGGCTAGGGTAGAAGGCAACCGGTTTAACCCATGGGAACCACATGGTGGCTCATAATCATCTGTAATGTGATATGGCGCCCTCTTCTGGCTTGCAGGAGTACATGCAAGCAGAGCACTGTATACATAATAATAAATAAATAAATCTTTAACCCATGGGAACTTAGAATCCAGCCAAAGAGACAGGTGATTGATACTTTGTAGCTGCACAGTAGAGCCAGAGGATACTGCACTGGCCTCAGTCTCCAAAGCCATGAGAGTGAACGGCAGTGGGAAAGAGCTCCCAGCAAGAGGACTTAAACTGGATGGGAGGGATGGATACAAATAACCCACCAGGCCAAGAGCAGTGGCATGTGTTCTAGGTCAGGAGCAGAGGAAGGCCAGCACAGGCATTTCCGGGTCTGCAGAGGGGCACCATGCCCATACCTGGATTTGCGTGCAGACTGTCAGAGCCGGATTTCTTCCTCTTCCAGTGAATGCCATGGAAGGCCCTATAGCCCAAAGCCTCACCAGGCAGCATGAGCCTGGAGAACTGGCTCAAACCTGCCTCCCGCCCCCACCCCCCGACAGACAAGAACTCAGGCAAGGCCAGGAGGGCTGCTACTGTAAACAGACTGGTGTTTTTACCTGTGCTGTGATGCTGGCTGTGAAAACTTAATTATTTGGGGACCAGGGAGGACCCAAGTCACAGTCACAGGGAATGACTGAGCAGTGAGTGTATGAAATCCAGGAGCCTGTGCAGTGGCGGGGCGGGGGGGAGGGTGGGGACAGACGAGTGCAAGCAGCCGTGAGGTCCTGCTTCTCCCCTGTGCCTGATTTTGTCCTCAGAGCTGTGCTCAGACCTAAGCTTGGAATGACAGCTTTCCTGCTCCAGCCTGGCTGCTTCCTCACCGTGCCCAGCAGTCCTGCCGTGGTTTGCGAGGGCTCTGTCTTACTTTGATTTCTAATGCGGTGATAAAATACTGACCAAAAGCAACTCGGGGAGAGAAAAGGGTTTATTTCAGCTTCCAGCTCACAGTCCTGGTCAAGGCAGGAGCCCAGAGAAAGAGAACTGAAGTAGAGGCCGTGGAAGAATGCTGTTTACTGGCTTGCTTTACAATAGTTTGTTCAGTTTATACAACTCAGGACCAATTGCCCCATGGTAGCACGACCCACAGTGATCTGGGCCTGCCCACATCCACCATTAATCAAGAAAATGCTCCCACAGATGCACCTATAGGCCGATCTGATGGAGACAATTCCTTAATTGAGGTTTCCTCTTCTTGCGTGCCTTTAATTTGTGTCAGATTGACAAGAGCAGCCACAGGCTCTGTTATGCAGGCAGGCCCACCACTACCCGATGCTAGTCCAATCTACCTTTTAAAACCTCCCTGGAGCTCTCTTCCATGTGATCTTCCGGTGTCACAGCAGCCACCCCTCCCATGTGTTTCCATGTCCCCAAGGTACATCTCCCATCATATTCTCTACTGGAACATCTCCCAGTGGAGGGTTCGGGAACAGCCGTGTCCACAGTTGACTTTCCACTGGAGATGAGGTGGGCTCCCTGGAGGAGACATCCCAGTCATCTCTTCACAGTGGGTCCAGCCAAGCTTGGGAAGGGACATCTTGTGCAGTCACTCAGGGTTCAAGTACAGATCGTTCTGGGGAGGTGAAGAGACTAACCGGTCAGGCAGCCCAGACTGGAACAGAGGGCAGGGACTCACAAGTTGAGTGGGAAGAGGGGCACCATGAGCATGGAGGGTCAGGAGGATGCTCTGTGATCCTGCTCTGCCTCGGATGCTACCTCAGAAACTCCCAGAGTGCACCGGGAACCACATCCAGCCCTCGCACGCGGAGCCAGGCTGGTCCGTTGCCCCTGTGCTCAGGTTGGTTTGAAATAGCAAAGCCTGATAATTGTCTGTCTTTCCCCCAGCCACTGACCACTGAGCTTGAGGCTAGTGAGTGAGAGGTTAACATCCAGGTATTCCAGCTATGTTGACTGCAAACTGAAGCCCCAGGGGACCCTGGCCTGTGGGAGAGTGAGAAGCAGGCAGTTGGAGCCCTCAAGTCTTCCATTGATTTCCAGCCCTTGGGAAAGAAAGCAAGGGAAGTTCATGACATCCATTTCATCCAGCGGCATGGCTCTCTTGGTTCTGCAGCGCTCACTCCTACTGGCATGAAGAAGGCCCCTGCCAGTCTCCCGGGCAGTCCTAGGGGGTTTGCCACTGTCTCTCCAACCAGAACTCCAACTGACAAACCTCACCCGACTCTTCTCTCCTTCCTCCTCCTACCCCTGGTCTCATTATTTCTAGATAAAGCTGTAGATTTATCATTATAATAGAGCCATTGTCACTGGTTTGCTAACATTTCCAGTCTTGTAGTTATTGTCACAGAGGCCTTGGAGCCCAGTGCATACAACCTACCTCTGTCAGTCACTGTCCCTGCTATAATTGGAGCCATAAATATGTTGTTTGGTGGTGCTGACTGACTTGGCCATCTGCTTTCTGAGGTCTCTACCAGGGGTTGTGTGTGTGTGTGTGTGTGTGTGTGTGTCTGTCTGTCTGTCTGTCTGTATGTCTGTGTGTGTGTCTATGTGTATGTGAGTGTGTATCTGTGTATCTGTCTGTGTGTCTGTGTGTGTGGGAATGTCTGTGTGTGTGTGTGTGTGTGTGTGTGTGTGTGTGTGTGTGTACAAGTGTCTGTGTGTGAGTGTGTGTTGGGGGGGAGATTTGAGGAGGTGATGATACTTCTGGGGAGCCCGCACTTGATGTGCAGTGAGGAAAGGATGCCTCAGGTGGCGCAGTAAGGAATGAGGCTGTACAGCAGGAGCTCCCTCCCTCCCGGTGCCAAGCAAACTTGGGTCACATGCTAGCTTCCGCATTGCATGCTCTGAGACCTTGGGAGTATCTGGGCTGTGACTCGGTTTCACCAACAACAGACTGGGGACAATTTGTCTTCTCTGGCCTATAATGGTAGAGCAGAGCAGAGCATCCTGCTTGAACCCTCTTGTTCTGGGCCTTTCCTACTGGCTAAGCCTGTGGGCCACTTTCCTCCTGTTCTCAGGCCTTACTGTCCACCTGAGTGCAGGCCACCTGTCGAGGCTGGCATTTAGACGTCGTTAGAGCACACACTCCTACACACGCTCACCCAAGCAAACATTCTAAGGCTCCTCGTATGGATGCCTCTACTATCAAAGCCTACACATTGTGATGAAGTTAAATTTATAAACTATGCACAGTAACGGATTGATAGCAACGATTCTAAGACAGGTCAATAATGACAATATACCATAATAAAATAGTGTCACTGTTTTTGTGTATCAGGCCATTATCAAGTAAAATTAGGGTTGGCTAGACTCAAGCCCCATCATACTACCGTGGTCTATCCCATAACCAAGATGATAACTAAGTGGCTACCGGGTGGGGGGTGTACACAGTGTGGATACACTAGACAAATGGACAGTGTGGGAGCGAGATGAGTGCTCAGTGTCTTGTCATGCGCCTTAGAAAGGCGTTCGACTTAAAACACGGATTGGTTACTTCCGGAATTTCCCATTTAATATTTTGGGTTTGTGGTCGAGTTGACTGTGAGTAAGCTGAAGCCACAGAAAGGGAAACCACAGATAAGCAAGGAGTACTGTACTTATGTATTTCTTGGCTTAGCCTATTTTTTTTTTCTTTGCTTTTTCAAGACAGGGTTTCTCTATGTAGTAGCCATTTGTTTTTGTGTGACCTTAGGGGGAAAAAAAGTGAGTTGCCCTCTAGGCTGTAGTTCCAGAAAGTCTGTGGAAGCTATGAGATTTTTTTTCAGCTTCTCGGTCTCTCCCATGGGAAGATTCCTGGCTCTCTGGCTGTCATGGAGGAGATGGAATACAGCTGTGTACATCTGGGTGATCTCCAGAACCTAGAACCTGCAATGATCAGCCACTGGGTTCAATTTCCAGACATTTCTCCTTCTCCCTTAAATGTCACCTCTTCCCTCAGAACCAAAAGTTGTTGCCACAGTAGCAAGCTCTCTTTCTCCTTTTCCCTAAGAGGCACGGGCTTATGCTCAGTCCCTACCTTTTTGCTCACCCTCACCAGAACCCAATGACTGTCCCGTCCCCTACATGTGGATACAGAGATGAAAGCTTCAAGGTTAAGTGGCTCAGCCAGTGTCACCCACAGACAAAATTACAAAACAAAGACTTGAACATAGGTCCTCCGTGGAAGGAATCTGTGTGTTTAGATCACTCCTCTGTGCAGACACTGGACGTTGAAACTGTGGGGCTCATCGAGGGAGTTGGAGGATTTATTTTGCTCTTTCCCTGTGGTCTGGTTAGATTGCTTCATCTGTCTTAAAGTCAGATCACTGGAGGGACCGCTTTTTGTGCTGACATCAGCATTCTTTTACCAGCATCCTTTTCTTCAGCATCCTTCCCAGAACACTGGCTTTGATAATCATTCTTCTCTCACTTAATGATACACATTTACTGAGAGCTAACTATGCAATAGTCAGTTGCTTCGTGGAGTGCTTGTTGGATGCTGTGGGAAGGGTTGCAAAGAAAGAGCCTCACCTCAAAGGTGAGGACAGAGAGCCAGTAGATCATGCCTGGTGTGTAGAGTGCACACACCCATACATAGAGTGCACACTTGGCCAGAGACTGATCCAGAGAGCTTGACAACACAGCTATGCAAGCTGTGTCCTACTGCAGACAGTAGGGAGAGAGGGAACAGTCACCTGAGACTAGGAAAACTTTCTAGAAAAGGAAGTTTGGAGCCGGGCCCTGATGACAGTGAAGGCCAGGAAGAGATAAGTGAGGTGATTGAAAGTAGGGGAGCATGTTACTCCGGCTTCTTCAGATTGGAAGAGAGATTTAGAGAGCTCCTCTGTACCCACATTTTGGTTCCTTTGCGTTGCATAACAACCACTTGCAGCCTATGTCTGCACTAGGGACAGGCAGAGAGAGGCTGGGAGTAAGATGCCTTCAGCTCCAGTCCTTTCCTCACAATACCTCACAATCCACAGGAAGAGGCAAGAAGGCCCTTCTGTCCTCCTGGGGACACACAGGTCCTCGCTGGCCCAGCACATGAAGGCGAGCCTCCAGGAATAAAAGCATCCCCAGTGCACCCCCTTCAAGGGACCCAAGAACGTCCACAATAGGTTTCTCAAGTGTAAAACAAGAATCTAATCATCGATCTGCTGTGACTCATTAAATCACCCCGAGACGAAGCCTCCCAAGGGCCGGCTGGCCCGCAGCTAGCTCCCGCCTTCAGAACACATGCTGTAGGCCTCAGGTTCCCGGGTTCGACCTGAACGGAGTAGTGAGACAGAAGCCTCAGGAGTCTGTGCCCAGCATCCTCTCTCCATTTTTTTTCTCTCCAGAGACAACTGAGCATTGAAATAGGGACAAGCACAGCCCTTGCTCTCAGAGTTTGCACTCAAACAGAAGTTGCTGCAGGAAAAGCAAAACTGTGACCAAAGGAGCACAGCGACTTAAATTAAAAGGAAAAGGGGAGAGAGGCAGTCACTGAAGTGAGAAGGATGAGTCGGGTGATGAGAGAAGCTAGGAACAGGAACAGAGCTTTGATGAGCACCACGGGAACAGGGTCAGGGTAGGGATGGAAGGCGTGGCTAATTTCTGGGCAATTTTGTTGCTATTTATTTGGTTGGTTTTGCTCTCTGAGATAGATTCATATTATGTAGCCCTGCAGCCCTGGCGGCCTCTTGAAATCACTGTGCAATGTAGACTGGCCTTGAATTTCTGCGTGTTCCTCCTACCTCTGCTTCCAGAGTGCCAGGATCACAGGCATGTGCCATTGCGTCTGGCATCTGGACATGTTTTGAAAGCAGAAGCAATAATATCTGATGGCAGATTGGATGGTAGTGCCTAAAGTGCAGAAGAACGAGAAGAATTAAGTTTTCCAGCCTGCGCAATCCAGGGCAGACTCACCCTTCACCGAGCAGAGAGCTATGGGAGATAGGAAGGGGGTCAGAGAACCCAGGCTTAGACACTCTGTAGTTGAGACACTTTTTGGACATCTGTGTGAAGATGTTAAGTTGGAAGTTGGATATAGACCCTAGAGTTGTGGAGGGAGGCCATGGCTGAAAAAAATAAATACAAGAGATGGCAGATACACAGAACTGAAGTCTTGAGGCGGTTTGAGATCCCAGTAGGGATAGATTTAGGAAGAGAAGACCAAAGACTGAGCCCTGTAGGAACCACAAAGAGATAGCAGCCAAAGGGATGGGAGCTAGCAGCAGTGCCGTGGGAGGAAGGCTGGAAAGGTACAGTGACTTGGGAAGCAAGAAGTCCTTCCCGAAGAGGAGGAAGTCGCCACTGTGTCAGCTGCTGTAACTAACGGAGGGGACCAGGTAGACTGAGAATTGACCATGATGCCCAGCATCAAGGAGGTCACCTCAAGCACCTGACTGGGGAAGGTCATTTGTGGGGAAACAGGGCAGGATATGAGAACTTCCTAGAGGGCATGGCTTTTGATATGAGATTTAAAAAAAAAAAAAAGGCCCAGGACGGTTGGTTTTGTAGTTTGCCCATAAGGCTATCCCACATATGAAAAAAACAGGGGTATAGGTAAGTCTAGAGAGGTGAGCATCTCTGAGTCTTTTAATACCTCTCAGGTCAAGGAATTCCATTCTTCAGAACTCTGCCACAAGGCCTTGCTGGCCTTAGGGTTCTGCCTTAAACCCCCAGGTGTCTGAAATCTTGTTTGCCAGACTGAGACAGAGAGGGCATGGTTGTCAGGGCAGTCCTTCAGGGCAAGTCATGGGTACACCAGAGCTCCAGAGGGGACAGAGTGGCCCTGCATGAACCACAAAGACAGCTTCCCAGGGCAAGTCCCGCACTCAGGACATAGGGCTGCTCAGCCCTGCCTTGGCCTGTATTTTGAGCAGTCCCTTCCTGGCAGTCACCTGTGTCAGAAGCCACAGGGCCACCAGTGGGGCTGCAAGCCCCCTTGTCTACTTGCAGCTCAGCGGGAGCTCCAGGCTCTCTGATTGCCTTCACTGAACATTTACCCGCTGGTCCCTCAGGCTTAGCCCCATTATCCTCATTAGGCTCTGGCCACATTGTTCCCTCCTGGTTCCCTCTCAGGGCACCCTCTCCCTGGGGCCAATGGAGGACGTGCCCACCCTTGTTGGAGCCCTTCCGCCCTGGGTTTGCAATATTGTAGCTATATATATCACACAGTGTCTAGCCCTGGGTTCTAAAGCCAGCCAGGTCTTGACTTTTCTCAGACTTCTTGAGGGACTAAGATTCCTCAAGCAGAGGACTAATGACAATCTACCAAGAGCCCGGGAAAGATAAGACAGAGATGTTGGCTAGGGCTCCATCCGGTACTCAGTCTTTACTAGGATCCTGAGAGTGGGTGCAGGGGATGAGCCACATGACCTATGGCTACGGGGTCTTCCTTCTGCAAAGGTAATGGGTGTGACCAGCTAGTTCATACCCTTCATCTGGGCCACTTGGGACCAGCAGCCTTTCTTGGGTACCTGGAGTTAGAGGTTTTCTATGTGGTGCTGTAAAAGAAAGCTAATTGGTCCAGACAGGGCTGTGACCTGGCCTTAAGCATAATTGCTCAATAACCGCTCTATTGGCCGTGGGTGTTCTTATTTTTAAGCCTGGCCTTTTGCAATAGGCCCTCCCTTGTAGCTTCAGAGGAAATAGCCTTATGACTGCCCGAGGCTCGGAACAATAGACAGGTCCACTCTTCCTATGACAAGTCTCTTAGCATCCACAAGCCCTGCTGCCCACTGGAGCTTGCCTGCTGCAGAGCACAGCTCCCACTGGGCGACCACAGCACAGCTCAGGTTTACCTCCCCCTGCTCTCGCATCTTGCGGCAGCACAGAGCTGACTGGGTAAGTGCAGGCTGCCCTGTATCCAGCCCCGTGTGCCCCTCATTAGTATGCTGTGCCTCTCAATGGTATAAATAGCTAATCTTTGCCTTACACAAGAATGAATGGGAAATCATTAAGCAACAAGCCCGAACTCTGCTCCTCCAATGCAGGAGCCCTTTCTCCATTACCCCTCTACCTTACCGAAAAGAGCACATGAGCTTGTCTACTTCTTCCATCGCCTGATAACACATAGTGACATTTTCCCCTGGAGGGATATTGTTTGGCCCTCTGGACACTGTCACAACTTGCAACCCGGGATGTATTTGTGGGGAAGGGACTGCCTTGTGTCCCCTAGATCAGCAGCAATTCAGAGAGACGAGGGCCTTGGGGCAGAAGAGTGACAGATCGGAAGCACTGGGACCGTTTTGAGGCAGACTTATTTTTCTTTTGGGCCACAGTGTTCTGACTCCATGTTCTCTTTCTTGGTCTCGGGAAAGGTCAAAACTGGAACAGTTCTCAAAGATGATCTAGCTCAACTTGCACCTGCCACAGGCAAACAAGTTAAGGCCGCGGGGATCACACAACTCGCCAGCGTTCAGGAGACCCAGATCTCATATGTCCCTGTCTGTGGCCTTCCTGCCACCTGCCCTAACTCTAGCTTCTCAGAGGGAATTCTCCAACACCCCACTTTTTGTCCCAAGGGTCCCATCCTCCCATGGCCTATCCAATGAGCTGTCAAAGGGCACAGAAGAAGGCGACATCGGCAGGTAAAACAGGCAGGAAAGAGAAGCCATTCATCAATGTGCCTTCATGCTGAGCAAGCTAACCGTCCACCCTCCAACTCAAAATGTCCCCTTGGGCCACACAAGTGTCACCTGGAAGGGTGCAGTGATGGAGACATACCTTGAGGGAGAAGGTAATGTGTGGGCTGCAGAGCCTAGGTCAGGCTGGTCCAGTTGCTGGCATGTTTTTTTATGGTGTTCAAGTGCCAACAACAATATAGAAAAATGTGCTATCTCCAGCAGCCAGCCACTCCTCCTCCCCCCGCCAACCCCCCCCCCCACTGATCAACCCCTAAGTCCCTCAGACCCGTGAGCATCTGACTCACTCAACCCCATCAGCTGCCCCTATAACTACATTTTCCTCTCATGGCTGGGTTGGCATCTGCTTATTCTTCATGATTATTTCATTTCTTCCTTTCCAGACAAAGTCCCTAAGGTCATGAGGGTCTTTCCATGGCTATATCAACACTCCGATGGAGAGAGTTCCATGAAATCCACTTGGCCTTGGGATGAAGGCCAGTTTCCGGGACTGGAGGAGCCAGACATAATGCTAAGGCCTTTAGCCCTCTCTAGTCAAAAAAGACTAGCCTTTCCCTTAGTTTTCACAGCCTGAGAGGTACTAACTTACCTCAGAGGGCTTCCATGTCTGTCACCCTGTCCCACTGATGTTCTGAACCTGACAGTTTGTACACTACCAGTCAGTGACTTTGAGAGTGGTTTCTAAGAACTGTTGTGTGGCGTCAACTCAAAACATCTGGGTGGTGGCTGTGAGATGAGCTTGGGAAGAGCAAGAGGACAAACTAAGATGAGCAGTCTGTGTGGAGTCATGATGGCTGGTTTAGTGATGACCACTGCGGCTCACAGCCTTCTAGGGGTGCCGTGCCAAGTGCCAGAGATGAGGTGGAATCCTCACGGCCCGCAGAATAGGCCCCAGTCTCATCCTCACTTTCCTTGTATGGTGGTGACTTAGGCAGCCCACTCAGGGTTACAGGGTGAGTGGGAGGAGTCTTCCTGGGTGAGCTGAGCTTCCTTTGATCTGCCTCTCTGGAGCTGGCTAGAAGAGTGAGCTCCCAGTATACCTGCCTCTGTCTGGGATGGCAGCCTGTATGTTCACAGTCCCTTCTGTTTCCAAAATATTGTCATTTTCTCTGTCTCTGAAGACTCCTTTTCAGGGACCCTGTCAGTGTGTACCAGCCCAGCTCCACACACCCATGCCACACAAGGCGAATGACAGTGTCATCGGGAGGCGTGCAGTGGTGGGGACAGTATTTACTTTATCAAGGCTCAGTGGTGCATCGACTGCCTGCTTTGCCTCCAGTCCAAGATCCTCTCAGTGTGACCACTCCCACCATCCTGTCCTACCCCCCACTTCCCCAGTTCCAGGCTTCAAGATCAAATACATAAACACACGGGACCCCTCTTTAAACTACCCCATGGTAACCGAGCTTTCTCTGGCTCTGCCTAGGCTCAATTTCAGCCTTACCTTCCCGTATCCAACCCAAACACCCAGGGCCATGAAATGAGGTTGTTACCTATTGCTTACCTCTGCTCCCTGCATTCTCCCCAGGATACCTCTGTGCTTTCAAATGACATTTCTTTTCTCTAGTTACCTAAGCACTCTTGGAACTTGCAGGGCCATTGGCCTGAACATGGAGGGACAGGCTCCTGTTGGGACGATGAGTTCAACTGTGCCAGAGATCTGAAGGAAGGGGTACCCATCCCCCATCTCAGCCTATCCAATACTATTGGTGGCTGGCTGGGAGTCAGATTGCCCTTCTTACCCCTGACTGAGGCCTGAGTGGGGGCAGTAGGGGGGGTAATAAAAGACCTAATGAGGTCTTTCCTGGGAAGCAGCAGGGCTACGGAGAATAAATATGGAGAAAAGAGAGGGTACCAATCCCCAGAAACAGGTAGAGAGTTACCACGGAGAGCCGAGGGAGGGGCCTGTGAAGGGGGAGTCTCACCTTTGGGCTGGCACTTCCAGGCCATGTCAGTTCATGGCCTCTGCTGACTTTCTTTTGCTCACCCGAGCACATAGAGCTCCTTTCTAGACCACCAGATCACTCCGAGGACACTGGGAAAACCCAGAGAAGGGTTGGTGTCCACACCTGGGAAGTTGGCAAAGAATATTGGTAGCCAGGATCAGAGAGAAACCTAAAGGGGACAATGCAGGAGACCCTGGGGGTGGGCAAGGATGGCTGCTCCAGCCACGCTAGCACCCTGGAAGGCCCTCCTTGAGCCCTCCCTCCCTGTGCCACTGGGAGACTCTGCCTTATTGGGATAATGGAGGCTACCTATGTGGAGAGGAACTGTCTTCACCCCACCTGGAACAGACTGGCCAGGGACCCCATCCTCTCTCCCGGAGCCTTTGGTTGACTCATCTTAGGGACACACTTGGGCTCTGCCAACTTTAGAAGAGGAAAACAGCTCTGTGGTGTGTCATGACAATGCAAGTCACATTTCTCCTCTGAAAAAGTTGGGGACAGGGCTGCCTTTGTGACTCCAGGCACCCACCCACTTGGAAATGCCGCCCCCACACCATCAGCAGCGGTCTGCAGCTGAGTCACTCCCAAGGGCCCTGTGAGGAGAGCGACATTGGAAAGCAACCTGCCCAGCCCGCCCTGGATCACCACATTCACTCAGCTGCTGAGAGGTGGCTGGCAAGCAGAAAAGTGTAGGGAAGGACACAGAGCAGCCAGCATCGTGCCCAGAGGCCACCGTGGATGTGGACCACTCTGCAGCTAGTGAGCTGAGGTGGGACAAGCTGCCTTGGCATCCTGCAGGTGGAGGTTAGGGCTCTGGGTGGCTTCTAAAGGGAAGCTATGAAGACCAAACTCTCTTCCTGTTTCTGGTGCTTTGAGGAAGGTTTGAGCTAGCTTAGGAAAGGCAGGCTGTGGATGCCTTCATAATTCAGTCTTGCTGACAAGGCTATTTCTCTCTCTCTCTCTCTCTCTCTCTCTCTCTCTCTCTCCTTCTTCTTCTTCTTCTTCTTCCTCTTCTTTTTCCTCTTTCTCTTCCTCCTCCCCCCAAGGCTGGGCAGACATCCAGCTCTCTTCAGGAAATGAGTGTACCCTAAGGAAAAATATTCTAGCCTGATTTGGAAGGGTTTTTTATTTTGTTTCTGTTTTCATTTTAAATCAGTGAAGCTCTGTTTCCATTTGCATGAAATAGGAAAGGAGAGTGAATATGGACGGATGGACAGACACACAAATGCAACACACACACACACACACACACACACACACACACACCCTTCACTGGGGAATCAATGAGAGAGCCTCACATTGAGTGTAGCCCATTTCACTCTCTCCCCCCACAGAGGACTCCAGCCACCCCAGAGAGGGGTGCTTTTTTTCTTGTAATGAAACACTTTTGGTAGAAGGGAATTTCTAGGGGACCTTGTGTCCTGAGAAATGGGCATCTTATTAATAGTCAGGAGTGTGGTTGTGTCTCACAAGTGCTCTCAAAGGAAGATAACGACTACCCCTCCCCCATCTTAGCCATAGCATGCCGGGAGGGAGGCCAAAGTCAGCCAGGCCATAGTCAGGATTGGGAAGGTCTGGGAAGGATTTTGGTGTGGGGTAGGCTCAGTGTCAGCCCCGAAGGATCTCTGGCGAAGGTGACTCAGAGCCTGCAGTGCAGGGCTCGAAGCTGCCCGTATTTGTGTGGCCTCCAACAAACAGCATCCTCTGTTCCCTCAGTACCCAGATGTGGCAAACAACCACTGCCACGAGCCTGAAGTCAGAGAGCAAAAGAAAACCTCGGTGAGGGAGAAGGGCGACCCAGGTTATGGCCACCGTTCATTGCTCCTGAATCTAACAACAACAATGCCTAATATGTTTATCAAGAACTTTATCTCATTTCACCTTCTCCATACAGTAAGAAATCCATTTTATAGATGAGAAGGGCTGGGAAATTCCCAGGGGCCACATAGCTTTAAAGCAGTGGAGCAGAGAAGCAAAATTGAGAACAGTTTCTCATCTATTTATTTATTCATTCATAAAGTCTTACTCAATAGCCCTCACTGGCCTGGATCTCACTGTATCACTCAGGTTGGCATGAAACCTGCGACGATCCTCCTGCCTCAGCCCCTTAAGTGCTATGATTGTAGATATGAGCCACCATATTTGGCTGAATAGTTTAAGTGCTATAAAAACTCTAATATATTTTTGTCTTCTTTTGGCTCAAGGTAAATGGTCACATATTTAGTTTAGATATTTTGGAAAGAATAACAAAAGGAAAGAAGGAAAGAAAAAGGGAAGCAGGACGGGAGAAAGGAGAAGGTGGGCAATACTTTCACAAAATCCCCTGTCGCTGCAATGTCACATGCATGCAGAAGAGTCAAGGAAATGCTCTATCTAGAATGTTCTAGAAAAAGGTCCAGACATGTGAAGTTGATGCATCAGGTAGGTGAGGCCTAGGAGTTTCTAGTCTAGAAGTTTCTAGAATTAAGTAATTCTCAAAAAAATAATGGAAAGGAGGGACTAGAAAGATGTCTTTGCAGTTAACGACATTTGCTGTTCTTCGGAGAACTGGAGTTCCATTCCCAGCACCCATGCCAGGCAGCTTACAAAACTACCTGTGACTCCAGCTCCAGGCAATCTAACACCCTCTCCTGGGCTCTGCAGGCCCTTGCACACACGTGGCACATATACACGTACACTTAGGAATACCTGAGGGAAGGGAGCGATGTACTGTGAAGAGCAGGAGAAAGGAGGTGGGCAGGTGTGTGGGCTCAGAAATAGGACAGTGAGGCCAGCCCAGTGGCCACCATAGACCATAGCTACAGGACAGCCCAGTGGCCACTGTAGACCATAGCTACAGGACAGCCCAGTGGCCACCGTAGACCATGGCTCCAGGCCAGCCCGGTGGCCACCATAGACCAAAGCTACAGGCCAGCCCGGTGGCCACCATAGACCAGAGCTACAGGCCAGCCTGGTGGCCGCCATAGACCAGAGCTACAGGCCAGCCTGGTGGCCGCCATAAGCCATGATTACAGGCTAGCCTGGTGGCCACCGTAGGCCATGACTACAGGCCAGCCCGGTGGCCACCGTAGGCCATAGTTACAGTTCCCCTATAGTTGGAAGTTGGATATGCTAGGCCATTGACAGGGCCAAAGGCCTCCCGAATTCTTTCTGGAGGGCCTGCTACAAATTCACAAGGAACCATCTCCCAGCCAGACAGCTTTTTAGTGGGCAGAACTGCAGCTGAACGGTGCCTGGGAAACAGGGTAGCTTGAATCCGCCTTTGAGCTTCTTTGCACCATGCACCTTCTCAGAGACACAGCTCTGGGACCCCAGCGACCAACACTGTCTCTCTTTCCCAAGCCTGGGTTAGATTTTTTTGTTTGTGTGTGTGATGTACATATTCCAAGAACGGGGACCACATCTTGCTATCATCGGTAACAACAAGCTATTAGAACAACCTTCTGTTTCTAGCACACTGCTGAATTTACAACACCTTTTTTTTTTTACCTGTATTGTTTCATTTGATCCTTAGCAAGTTTTTGTACACGGCATTATCCCAGTCCTGTAGATAGAGACAATTAAGCAGAGAGAGAGAGGGACTGAGTTGTTTGAGCACGCCGGGCAATAAGAACTTTCATTTATTTTGTTGTCAGCTTGTAGCTAGCACCCATGACGACGATAGCAAGATTAAAAATGTGCTTAAAACCTCGTGCAACAGTAGCAAAAAGATAAGTGAAAGAACAGCAGCTGGAGTCCCGAGGGGTCTCCAGACAACAGGCGCTCCCCACCACCTCCAAACACTGTGGAGCTGCAAGCCTCCCAGCTGGCAGCTGATGCAGAGGGGGAAACAGAGGCACAGAATTCAGCATGCATTAAGTAAAATAAACCAGGCGCTAGGAAAAAAAAAAATTAGTCTTAGAATGGAAGACAGTAGTAAAAGCAACAAATCAGCACGAGGTGGGGAAGGGGAGCCGTCCATCCCAGAGCTCAGTTTTTGAATTCTGAAACTTTATTCATCTTGTTCTCAGACTCACGTTCTTTATCTGAAAAGTGGGAATAATCATAGCCCCAAATCATAGCCTCAAATTAGCAAAGTTTCAGGCCTGCTAGAGTGTCACACGGTGAAATCTCACGCAATGAGCTGAACAAAAGAACGTATTTTATTTGGCATATGGTAGCACACATCTATAAGCCAAGTGATGGAGCAGCTAAGGCAAAAGGATCCTGGCAAGGCCAAGCTAGGTCAAGGCTAGCCTAGTCTACATAGCAGTTCATACTGTCTAGGACTGCACAGGAAGTCCCAGCTCAAAAAGAAAGCAGACAGGAAAAAAAAAAAAAGTCATTTATTTGTCACAACAAATTCATGAGCTGGGTTTGAAAAAAAAAAAAGTTTGAATTTAGTATCATTGTCATCATTATGTGTGGATGTAGATATGTCATACACATGTGGGGTTTCAGGGACACATGTGGGGTTACAGGGGCACGTGTGGGGTTATAGGGACACGTGTGGGGTTACAGGGACCCGTGTGGGGTTACAGGGGCACGTGTGGGGTTACAGGGGCACATGTGGGGTTACAGGGACACATGTGGGGTTACAGGGGCACGTGTGGGGTTACAGGGGCACGTGTGGGGTTATAGGGACACGTGTGGGGTTACAGGGACATGTGTGGGGTTACAGGGACACGTGTGGGGTTACAGGGGCACGTGTGGGGTTATAGGGACCCGTGTGGGGTTACAGGGGCACGTGTGGGGTTATAGGGGTACGTGTGGGGTTATAGGGACCCGTGTGGGGTTACAGGGACATGTGTGGGGTTGGTCCTAGTTTCCTGCTTTATGTGTTTCGTGTCTGGCATGTGGAGCAAGGCCTTTATCCACTGAGCCTTCCTGTCAGCTCAGATGAGCTGGGTTTTAAAACCTGGTGTAGTCAGGCGGTGGTGGCACACCCCTTGAATCCCAGCACTCGGGAGGCAGAGGCAGGTGAATCTCTGTGAGTTTGAGGCCAGCCTGGTCTACAAAGTGAGTCCAGAACAGCCAAGGCTACACAGAGAGATTCTGTTTCAAAACACCAAAAAACAAAACAAAACAAAACAACAACAAAAAAGCTGGCCTTGATCTTGATTTCCCATCCTCAGCCTCCTCAGTGCTGGGATTACAGGGTCCCTAGATACCATGCATCCTGCAAATGATTATTGCAAAGAGAAAAAAAATTAAGTGAATTGATGGAGTTGGCTGAGATTGCAGAAACAATGGCTTTGGATAACGTGAGGCTGAATGTGATCCTCAGTGATCCTTATGGAGAGCCAGGCTGGTTTGACATAAGGGTTAAAGAAAGGGCCTTGGAGCCACACCTCCCTAAGATGACTTAACCTGGCTGGTTAACTCTGTTTGTTTGTTTGTTTGTTTGTTTGCTCTGGTAAGAAGAGTCTCTGTAAAGTTGTGTTGGGCATTGCAGGAGAAAACCCACACCAGGTTCCTTACAGCCTACACAGAGCAAGTGTCAGGTAAACACTGCCAATAAGCAGCGTCGTCACTACTTACGGGCCATCTCCCTTTGTCCCTTATTTAAATGTCCTCTGAAGCCCTGAACTCCGGCCTTGCATTGACAAACATGAAATGGGACTAGGAAATAAGCCAAGAGGTTCCAGCATGAGGTCTCTATCCAGCATCACAGCAGCTGTCCCGCCCTTCAAAGCCTTCTTCCCGTTTGTGTGTGTGTGTGTGTGTGTGTGTGTGTGTGTGTGTGTGTGTGTGTGTGTGTGTGTGTGTGTGCGCGTGTGCACGCGCACGCGCTGAGAAGGTATCTCTGTCATCACCAGGAACCTGGCTGCCTCTCCAACACCAGCTACCACAGATACACAGTCCTTAGGAGAGGGTCAGTGAGACAGATCCAGTTGTCCCCCCTCAGGAACAAAAGTGGCCTAGAGGGACTGAAGAGATGGCTCAGCTGTTGAGAGTACTGTTTGCTCTAACAGAGGTTCTGAGTCCAGCTCCCAGCTTTCACATGGTGGCTCACAACCTTCTATACTGGGATCTGATGCCCTCTTCTGTCATGCAGTTGTACAAGCAGATAGAGCACTCCTATACATAAATGAATAAATAAATCTTCTTTTTTTTTTAAGTGGCCTGGAATAGAGCAAAATGTGGGCTAGGGTCACAGATTTATAGGAACCACCCCAGTTCCAGGACCACGTGATTCCCTCGTTGCAGGGCCTTGAAGGAACTGACTTGGGTCTGCTTAGAGCCAATTAGTTTCACCCCTGTTTGGGTCCTACAGGAAGAGTCAACTCAACTGACAGGAGACAGCTGGTGGGGTGAGAGGAGAGGCAGATGTGAGAGGGGGAGGTAAGAGAGGCAGAAGAGGAAATGCTGGTGGCTGTGTGGGGAGACCAGGAAATGCTGGGCCTGACTTAGGAGAGGAGCTGTAGGGAAAGCCAGCCTAGCCTGCCCCCCTCAAACAATGTGAACCCTAGGAATAGCTAGCTCGCGGGCTGCAGAACAGCTTGCCTTTATGCCAGACGGGGCTGTTCCTGAGCCAGTAGCTAGGTTTTCCGTGCCCCTTCAGGGCAGAGGAACTTCCTCTGAGAGCCAGAAGGAAAGCTCTGGAACCTTCTGTGGGACTCAGGCACCCACAGCCATAGCTCTGAGGCCCCATCTCCACCTGGAACTCTGGCACCAGGAAAGCTGAGCCTGGAAAACTCTCACAGCTGCTCTCTTCCCCGTCCCCATTTTCCTCCTAGCCTGAGCCTCAGTCCCTCACTGCACTCAGTGCCTGGAAAGAAGGAAATAACCATCCGCATCACCTGCTCACCAGTGGGTGCCATTAACTGGCTCTGGCAGAACATGCAGCCTATAATTTTTGGAGGCAGTACAATAATGGAGCTGATCTGCCATTTCATCATGTCCTCCTGGGCAGGCTCACGGTGGTGGCGGTGGGGGGCTGGGGGGGGGGGGGAGGGAGACCTGGGGCCTGCTTCAAAGCAAGAGCTCAGTGAAGAACCCTGTCCTTCCTCCATGTCTTCAGGATCTTGCTCAGCTCTCCTTTTCTCCTCTGCTACACCACTTGCCCCCGCCTACTGGTGACGAATTGTCAGAAAACAGAGGTCTCAGGAGCCACCCCTAGCCAGCAGCTCCACAGCAGGTCAAAGCAGATGGGGCCTAAAGCCCGAGAGTGTCCGAAGAGTCACATACAACATACCATGTAGAGGGATGCAAGAGCACCCGTTCACCTAGCTGCACAGTTCACCCCATTTCATGGGAAGGCGGGGTTGGGGTCAGCTGGCCCTGTGCCGTTGTTTTACTCCTGAGAACGACAGCTTAGAGAGGACTGGTAACTCGCCATGCATCGGTTTACTAATGTTACATTTGCACATAATGCATAGTTAGCACTGAGCTGAGAGCGTGTTTCCCCTAAGTCCATCCATTGTTGGGGCACCTTGAGCTAGACTTTAAAGCCTGACCAGCAAGTCTCATGGGGTCTAATGGGTGGAGCCTGTAAGAGAGCACTGCATTCCTGGCGCTCTAAAGCTTTCGAAGCCTAGGTCAGATGATGGTCTCCTTCCCATCATCCACCTAGGGACACCTTCCGCCCCACCCCCCCACACCACAAAGCAGCTGCGCCTTCCTATCCCATGAGCTGACTCAGACTTGCATAGGACACACCTGACCCTTCTGCCCACAGGGCAGGCAGATGGGACAGCTGCTACCCAGGAGTACGGAGCCACTGCCTCAACTAATATGGCAGGGACAGCAGGAAGTTTAAAACCACACCCTTGCTACATAGGAGAGGTGGTTTTGCCTGTGAGCAGCTGGCCAGGCCCTCCTTGTGGCTCTCTCATATGCTTTGGAATCAGGGCCGCGGACGCCTGCCCAATAGAGAGCTACCTCAGGCATGACAACCCAGCCCATGGCCCACAGTCAGATAGCTCCAGAGCAGTGACTTTCAAGTTACACAGCTGGTAAGCAGAAGGCCAAACCACTTGCGCACCTTACCAGGTTGTTTGTACTAACTCCCTGATAGTGGACTCTCCATCCCTTGGAATAAATGAAAGGCCGAGACCCCAGCTCCTCAAAAAACCCCAAGTCACATGCTTACTGTTTATAGCTAATGGCGAGTGTAGATCAAAGTCATTCAAATGCTGGGAAGTGTAAAGATCAAGGAAACAATTTCTTTTAGAGAAAAGTAGATGGAGTAAACAGGACCCAAGCATGGTGATGTGTGCCTACAATCCCAGCTCCTGGGAAGTGGAGGCTGGAGGATCAGAAATTTAAGGTCTGCCTCTACTACATAGTGAATTCAAGGCATCTTGAGCTATATGAGACCCCTGGAAACATTGGCTAGGATGCTGAGGTGGTGGCTTCCTGAACTTCAGGGTGCCAAACTGCAGGAAAAGGTGCAAACGAGTCTCTCAGCTGAGGCCGGAAGAGCTGATTGCCTGTCCCTTGCTGCCTGAGTCATGTGGCTAGTGTTGTCTATGTTGCAGACTATAGAAATCACACTCTGAGGAAATGAGCTTTGAGGGTTTGACACCTTCGGCTCTCCCAAGAAGCCTGTAGGGATGGCAGACCCTGTGTCCTTGTCCCTTCTCAAGACTGAAGAAAGCCAAGTCCAGCTGGGTGGGAGATGACGAGGTAACGCTTGCTCAGAACTCCTTCCTCGGGTGGGTTTCCTCACCACAGTGCCCATAGCTGCACCCCAACAGCTCAGGTGGGAAGATCTGTGCAGAGTGCTCCAGTTCCTTCCACGCAGCTACTACATGGTGATTCCAGCTCTGACTCGGGTTCTGCCGGCTGCTAGAAGCTTCGCCACCCCCAACCCCTCATCCCCCCCCCCTTCCTCCTTGAAAATGAGTCAGTGACCGCGGGGACAACTTAGCACCAGAGAAAATGATGCCATCTCATATGCTTTTCATGGGAAATGACAGCTGAAGCCAGAGTGCCACACTAGCTGTTCAAGTGACCAGGAGACGAGTCCCCTTGGAGTCTGTAACACAGGGTGACACTGCACTAGTCACTTGTAGAGAAGAGACAGGCAAAGGCAGGCGGAAGGAGAACTAATGTCCTGAAAAGCCTAGGGCTTCTTGCTTCCAGAGCATCAAAAAAATGTCATCTACCTGGGTCCTTAGCACCTCAGGATCGTTATCGACCGGGGGCAGAGGGCGGGGTGGGGGAGGCTGAAATCTGAGCAATGCTAGCGGAGACTGGCAAGGATGGTAAAGAACCAGGCCTTCAGAGTTAACACCTGAGACCAAATCCAAATGCACTGCTCAGGCCTTAGCAAAGTATTTAACTTCCCCAAGTCCCAAGACAAGGTGCCCATGAGAACAGGCTCCTCTAAGTGAAATGAACTGAATACATATTAATTTCTCAGCATGGTCCCTAGTTGATGCTCCATGACTGTAAATTCTCTCTTTCTTGACTTTGATTTTTTATCATTAAAAGGGGGAGGAGGTTAAAAAGAAGTAGACGAAAGCCTGGCGCAGTGGCATGCCTGTAAATCCCCAGTAAATCTCAGGGAAGCAGAGGCAGGTGGATCTCTGTGAGTTCAAGACCAACCTGGTCTACAAAGTGAGTCCAGGACAGGCAAGGCTATGCAGAGAAACCTTGTCTCAAAAAACCAAACCAAACAAACAAACAAAAAGTAGAAGAAACATCAAAATGCTGCCTGGAATGTCCTTACTCAGTTGGTTCCTCTAACTCAGTGGTTTTCAGTCTCTGGGTTACAACCACTCAAGGGGTGGAAGACGAGTACTGTCATTGAATAACCCTTTCACAGAGGCTGCCTAAGACCGTAAAAAAAAAATTTACATTAATATTTGTAACAGTAGCAAAATTACAGTTATGAAGCAACAACAAAAATAATTTTATGGTTGGGGGTCACCACAACAGGAGGAACTGTATTAGAGGGGTGCAGTGCTAGGAAGGTTGAGGACCATTGCTCTGACTAGGGGTTGTTAGTTCCCAGAATTGCCTAGGGTTGCTGGAACACAGACTTCCGGCCCCGCCCACTCGTGAGAGGTAATTCTGGTAAAGGCCAAGTGCTGCCCATGCTGCCCATCAAAGAAGTGCACCTGGGAGTCATCGTAATAATTAAATCATAGTAGTTAAGCATCATCACCTTTAAACCCTCTAAGCTTGGGTGAACCGCAAATGAACTCCCCGGTGTGCCTCACGGTGCCCAGGGTGATACAGAAGAAGCTCTGTACATGGGCCAGGACCAGCTGAGTCGTCAATCATCAGAACTCTTGCTTAAGCGCAACAAAGGAGAGACTCACTCATACGCATCACTTCTGCTCTGCCTTGGTGTCTAATGGCTTGGGCTCTGTGCAACAGTGATCCCAACAGAATGGGAATGGGGCAGCTTCAGAAGCTTGTCTCTCCCTTCCTCTACAAACTGAGGAGATATATATATATGTTCGTCAACAATTTGTGCACCAAGGACCTACCTTCAGAGAGAATAGATCTTAGATCCCACTTGGAAATCAATCCACCATCTCTTTAAAAAAAATCATTTGGGGTGTGTGTTATGATGTCTATGGGCATGTCCATGTCATAGCATGTGTGTGGAGGCCAGGGGACAACTTTGTAGAATTGTTTCTCTTGCCTTCCACCCTTCCTTAGGTACCAGGGATCAAACTTGGGTCACCAGGCTTATGAACACTGAGCCATTTTGCCGGCTCTTGAAGTGACCTTCATGCAGAAATCTCGCCATTGGTGAGACACGCCTACAAGCCTCTCCCCTGGGGCTTTCTCTTAGCCAGCACTCCTGGGAAGCCAAGGGCCAAGCTGAAACAAGTGACTATTACATTTCAACAACTCTATTTACGTTTGCTTGAAGATTGAATGCAGAGTTTTCTATTTGCCAGGCGAGTGTTCTAGCACTGAGCTGCATGCCCAGCCCGCTTATCAGCTGGTCTCTCTGTCCCTTTCTTAGCCAGGCAAGAGCCCTGCAATGTGGAGTTGCTCATTAGGTAAACAAATCCTTGGCGGCAGCATGTGTTATACACCAGACAGGTGCTCAGTGCTAGGGATACAGTAGTAAATAAATCATAGGGTCAGCACTAGGGTGAGGTGAATGAGATGCCTGCAAGGAAGATACCTAAAGGGCAGCCATTCTCTGGGGCTGACTTAAAACCAAGAGCGAGTGTCTAGGATGGCTTTTGTGCGCAAACACCTCTGTTGCCTCTCTCTTAGCCTGCTAAGTCCATGTCCCTTGGGCTCATGCTCCAGAAAGGAATAGAGTGAGGCAGAGTCCTGAGGCAAGAAGCCCTGGGGCATGGGAAGAGCAAGGCAATAGTCTAGCCCTGAAGTGTTAGCGCCATTCATGCAGGCCCTGCTGGTCTCGATAAGAGTTTGCAACTTTTCTCCTCTTGTTAGTTATTTTTTCTTATTCCTGTGACAAAAGATCTGACAGAAACAAGAGAGGAAGAGTTTACTTGGGGTTATAGTTTGAGGGGATACCATTCCTCACAGCCTGGAAAGCAAGGCAGCCGGCTGCTCCTGTGGTGGGGGTAGCATACAGCAGCTGCTTCTAACCTGGCCCCCACCAAGGAGCAGAGAGCCTGGGCTGCTTGCACCCTAACAATGCACGTCCTTCAGGGCCCTCCTCCTAAGTGTTCCACAGACTCCCTAAAGAATGCCATCACCTGAGGTTCAAGTATTCAAATACACCAGTCTATGGGGGTCACATTACATAAACCACAATGGGGGCGGGCGGGGGGAGGGGGAGGAGCATTGGAGGGTTAACAGGCACAGGGGGAATCCTCTCCACATTTTGAAGAGTACACGCTGGCCCCCCAGCTGGGAATAGAGGGAAGCGAGGCAGTCAGGCAGGCATAGGAGAGAGGAGCTTGAGATGAGATTTGGAGACAGAACATGTTCGGTTTGATAAAGAACTCAATGTAAAAAAGAGGCGAAGTGAGGCTCGGCATGGTTTCTCATTTCTGGCTTGAGCACTGGGGCAGATGGAAGAGCCGCTTACCAATGGGGAGAAAACACAGGAAAATGTAGACGAACGATAGAAAACTCAACTTTGAGCACTGGGAATTCCGAGGTTCCTGTGAGGCACCGGGCACGCTAGATAGGTCTGTCCAGAGCGGTGCTTCTCAACCTTCTTAACGCTGTGTGCAACCCTTTAATACAGTTCTTCATGTTGTAGTGATCCCCGACTATAAAACTATTTTTTTGTTGTTGTTGCTACTTCATAACTGTAATTTTGCTACTGTTAGAAATCATAGTGTAAATACCTGATATGCAGATGACCCTAGCTGACCCCTGTGAAAGGATCATTTGACCCCCAAAGGGGTCTTGATCTGCAGGTTGAGAACTTCTGGTCTAGAGCCTGGGAGTGATGTCTGGAGGACCCCCCCCTACACACACACACAGACCCAGGAGTCATGACTATGGTGGCAGGCATTCGCATTATGGGTGCCTGAGGGGAGAAGACATCTCAGGCCTGGGTGACAGTGAGAACCCTGTGGGCAGGGGCAGGGTCTCAAGGAGGAGCCACAGAGGAGCTGGGCAGAAGTAGCTCATAAAATAGGAAGGAGACAGAGCAAGTTCAGCAAGACTAGGAGGTCCTGGACTGTGAGAAACAGAAAGTTTGTAAAGATCTAAACCTTCAGGGTGCCCGCCCCAAATCTCCAAAGAGACTTTGGAATCAGAGAAGCTGTCAAGCATGGACTTTTGTCTTAGACCAGAGCTTTGTCTTCTAGCTACCTCCAGGGCAACTTTGTTTGCAGAAACATTGCTCAGCCACCCTAGGGGACTATCTACTTGGACCAGAGTGTTTATTCTCCTGCAAACAGACCCTGTCACCACAGCCCAGTGAGGGACAGAGAGCTGAGATCATTCATTGCTGAGATGCCACCGTCCTCCTTGGGAAAACTGACAGCTATCTGACAGCCTCCTGGCAGGAGAGCTTGCAGGCAAGAAATGAAGACAGAGTCTCATCATTAGCATCATTAATTTGCCATTTACTCCTTCCTGCCACCCCCGTATGTCATTAATGAAAAACCAGTAGCAGGAGCAGATCTGAGGGAATACCCAGTGCCCCGGCCTCTCTTGGACAATGCATCTTGTGCTACAAACCATGGCTTTAGCAGGCATTGCCTCCATCCCTCCCAGAACTTCCCCAAACTGTGCTCTCCTCAAGCCCCCTTCCTTCCATGCTCCATCCATATCCCCTCTCCCATCTCTGCCCACCTTCTTAAAGTCATTAGGAAGAGAGCTGCCTCCCTAGTTATGATCCGGATCAACACGGTTGTTGTCTAAAAATAACAGCGTGTGTAGAACTCTGAACCTCTTGCCAACGGCAAGTTCAAAGGGAAGGCTAAGAAAGCTTCCTAGGTGTCCCTCGAGATGCCCAGATACTCAAATATTGGCCATCCACTGATGTGTTTTAGTTTCTCAGTGGGTCCCCTAAGATCTCAGCACGGCTTGGGTGACCTCACTCTTGCTCCTTGCATCTCTGCTCCCCATGAGTCACTGGCTCCTCCGCTGCCATCCCAAGCTCTTGGCATCCACACTGAAGCAGAAGCGAGAGAGTATTGAGTTGCTTTTGAGGCACCTCTGTTCTAATTGATCATTTATTCATAACACTGCAAGGGCTTAGGGGCAGAAAAGCACTTGTGAGAAAAGCAAGGCAGGGAATTCTGAACGAACAGAACCTGCCCCACCATCCAGCAGGAAGCAACCCCAAGCAACTGGAGTCAGCAACACAACAGATAGAGCCCGTCTCTCCGCCTCTGCCACCTTCTGCTTTCTTGTTGGAGCCTTGGAAACCCAGGCTTGAGGGACACGGGGAGTCAACCCATCCCCCACCCCTGGTGTTCACAGCAGGCGTCCCAGTTGCCACCCAGGGAAAGAGTCCCCACCTCCTTGGCTCTCTCCTCTCTCAGCAGGAAGCCAAGCCAGCCACACGGGTGTGGGGCGTTCTCAGTGTCTTTCACTTCCCTCTATACCAGCTCTGCCTGTCATCCAGTGGGCCACCAGGTCCTATTGCTTTTATCTTAGAGATATCCTGCCTCCTTGTTATGGCATGTGTCACCTAGGGGTCATGGGAACACACTCTCAAAACAGAAGCAGTGAGGCTTCCTTACAGGCAATGGGAAGAAGGAGGAGATGAGGTTGAGGTGCAGAAGATTTGGGGAAAGTCTGAGGAGTGGGGACTATTGAGGTCCTTTAGTACAGCACTCAAAGTGTGGGCTGCTTAGCCTGAGTTCACATCCTAGCTCTGTCATTGAGAGCTGTGTGTCCTGGGGCCACTTGTATCACCCTTTCTTCTTGACTTCAGTGCCTATATAGGAAGCTGGGTGTGCTAATTACAAATTTGACAGGGTCTGGAATCACTAGGTGACAAGGCACGGGGTGCACCTGTGAAGGGTTACTTAGCCTCTGGGGATGCCTGGGAGGGACTGTATGGGAGGACACACATCTTAACTGGGGATAGGACCAAGTCCTGGACTTGGGTCCTAGGTTGCATAAAGGGAAGAAGGTGAGCTGTGCCCTGGCGTGCACACATGCCTCTGCTTCTTTACTGTGGATGCAATGTGACCAGCTGCCTCAGGGTCCTCAGGCCGTGACTCCCCTGAACTGCGAGCCAAGATTGCCCTTTCTCCCTTAAGTTGCTCTTGTCAGGGTCCTTCATTATGGTACCAGAACTAAGTAACTAAGTATGAGGGGGTACCAACAGACCCCCCCCATGAGGCTTTTGTGTGACTGTGGAGCTAAATGGACGTAAGCACTCAGGACAGGATGGTATGTAGTTAATTCTCTATAAATGTTCTGGTTTTGTGGCTGAGTGTAGGGCAACTGGGGGAAAATGGTGGAAGGTGAGTGAGGGCCTGCTCAGGAAGAGGCCTAATGCCATTTGAGCCTGTGGACAGGTGGTCATCACACTGACCCCTAGAAGTTCCGAGGAGGTCGCTGGAGGCTGAAGGTGGAAGCTCTGGACCCTGTGTCAGAGCCGCTGTTCATCCTGGTGTATGTATTGGGGGCCTCTGAATAACATTTCATTCGAAGAGGTTGCCCAACTACACAGGCCGCGTGTGAAATGGAGAGCCATTGAGGAGTTTTGAACAAGAGAGGAACATTCCTGCTTCCAGAAAAGACAGATCTGATGGGTGAGCAGAGGGCTTGGGAAGGTAACCCAGAGACAGTGTGGGTCAGGACTGTGTGCCATCCAGAGAGCGAACATTTCAGGGTCTGGGGACACCTAGAGGAGAAAGTCAACACAGCTTCTGTGTGACCCTGTGAGAATCTAGGGTCACTCTCTCCCTTCCTTTTGGGCTGTCCATTCTTGACATGCCTGCTGAGAGCTGCTGCCATCGGCTTCTGTCCTCCTGCCTCCCTGCCACTCCCCCCCCCACCCCCAGGAACTCTGCTTTCCACAGGGATGACACCTAAACATTGTCAAGGTGTCCTGTAGTCTCCCACAGCCTCTCCCTCCTTCCTCAGTACACCCAGGGCAAAGCCGCACCCCCCCCCACCCCCGCAGGCACCAGGCCCATAAGCTCCTGACCTGGACCTTTTTCTTTCTTCCTTTTTATCCTCTTTCCACTCTTAGCTACAGCTTTCTTCTTTAGCTTCCAAAGCTACTCTGGTTGTTCCAGCCTTCACCCGACTCGCTGTCCTCTGTCGCCCGTCAGTGGCTCCCTCATGCCCTTGGATGCTTCAGGCTTCATCTAGCTTTGCCTCCATCCCCCACAACACCACCGCCCAGATAGATTCAGCTTTGGCTTACCGTCACCCAGTCTCGCTCGCACATTGAGTAGTTGTGAGTTGAATAGAGACCCACCTAGGAACGGTTGGTCGTTGGTGCGGGGCCAGCGGAAAAGGCAACAGTAAAGAGTGAATTGGGAACAGAAGGAATGGCTGCGGAAAGTCTCTCACCACCTGAAGAATCAAGGGCAAAGGCTCATGTGAGGGCCAGGAGGCACTCGGGACCGGGCTCTGCTCCTGTTCCCACCTCAGCTAGGCTACTTCCTGTCTTACCTCCAGCCCTTCCTCCCCCCACCCCACCCCCCACTGCACCCTCTGGCCCTGTGGAACTTCTCACGTCCCACTGTGTATTCCATGCACTGCAGACTCAGATGCCTGGGAGGATCTTGCTTGCTTCCATCTGCTAACAGGCGCCTTCTATTCACCTCTCTAGAGCATGGCAAATGTCAGCCCCTCTGTGGAAGCCTGTCCTGAAACTTCCGCCTGAGTTTATTGCTCCCTCCACTCTCCCACACCTGGTCCACAGCTCTGTTACAGTGCCTGTATTATTACACAAAGTGGCACTGACTGCCTTCCTCTCCTCTGTCTCTGTCTGGAGACTATGAAGTTTCTATAACAATAATAATTATAACAGCGAATCCATACTGAGCACTAAGCCAAGCACTCTGCGTGACTCACCTTATTTAATCTTTTCAATAAGCCCTGGAGGTGGGCCAGGAATTAGCCCCAAGTTTACGAATGGTTGCATAAGTTGTGTTACTCATGAATCAGAGCTAGAACTTGGTCCCGGAGCTGCCTGATCCAAAATCCATATTCTTATCTTCTATCCATCAGGCCCTGGGCTAGACATGAAAGGCAAGATGCTAAGCAAAGCCAGAGCCTGTTCCTGTTCTCAAAGGGCATACAGTGGTGAGAAACACAAGACTCTATCGTGGCACCCCCAAATTAGTGTTCAAGTTCTGTGTGTGAAGAGAAAGGCATGGATACCAGGGGACTCAGCCTGGCTCCAATGTCTGATTCGTGCATGTACCTCAGGCCTGAGCAAAGGGCTTACTCACTGCATGATTCTTTACCCATAAGAGCAAATTTGGCTTCCATCCTCCCTTCCAGGCCCCCTTGCCCCAAAGTGACTTAACAGCACTTCCTGGCCAGTGTCTCCAAGAGCCTTTTAGGTCTCCCCTGGCTCTCCTGAAAGTGTAGCGGAAGTTTCGCTGATGATGATGATGAGAGATTCAGACAAGCGACTTAATGACTAAGAGACTAGAAGTGTTCTCTAAGAGATGGGCATCTTTGCTCGGCCTGGATTCCCCAGGTGAACTCGGGGCATTGACGCCACTTCTTGCCTGTTTAGAAAGCAGCACGATTAGCCTTGGAGAACAGCAGAGCATTTGGGGGCTACGAAGGCTGAAGGGCTGAGAGAGTTTGGACTACAAAACAGGATTGTTAGCTAGGTTCCTTGAGGTGCGCAGTGGACACTAGTTCAGTATCTTGGGCCATCTCGGCAGATGATGGTTGGTAGAATAGATTATCTAGTGTGAAGTCTTTAGGTCTTGTGGCTTTCAGGATAGATCATCGAGTACCACCCTTTCATTTCACAGGTGAGAGTTCAGAAATGTAAAATGACTTGTTCAAGGTCTCACGGCTCATAAACAGCAAGCGGGTCTAAAAAGCTGGGTCTCTTGGTTTGTGGTTCACTGTTCTTTCCTGGTCAGCACACTATAAGATTCATCATCATCACTGTCATCATCATCATCATCACCACCCCCACCACCACCGCCACCACCATTACTTACTATGTCTAGGGTTATATTAAGTAAGGAGAAAGAAATGCTTTCCCGATCTGTGGCAGGTTGCCGCTGTGGAGCAAATGAAAGCAGCATTGCCATGGACGTACCCTCAGAATCTTGTTGTCTGGGCACCCTGGACCCTGAAGCCTGAAGCATGCTGCTATTACAGGCAGAAACATTGGTGGGTGGAAGACAGGCTGCACTTCTGACAGGTTTTCCCGGAAGCCAGTCTCCCTTCCCTGGCAGCGGGCTCATGCCCTCCCAGCCTCGGCCAAGACTTCAAGCTAGTGAGCTCAGACCAGCCCCATTGGGCCCTAGGTTAGGTGAAGAGGGCAGAGCTGCTTTCTGCCACTTTGTGGACATCAGTGACCTCTCCCTCACGGGGAGCTCATTACCAGTCTGCCCCGAGATGGCCTCAGACATCAGGTAGAGATGAAAGCAATAAGGCACCAGCTGGTCTCCAGCCCCCGTCACCCCTGGCTTTTATTAAAGGCCAGAGCCTCAAACACTGCTAATGAAGATAAAAGGCTGGCGAGAATTGAGTTGAGACCTGTGTCAGAGGTCAGAGCAGAGAGAGGGCTGTGGCCCAGCCTCGCTTCCCACCAGGTAGGGTGCTTCCTGCCTGGCTGTTTACCTCCCACCTCTCAGTTTACTAAATATTAACCTACTTTGCGTTAGCAAATAACCCAAACCCATGTTGTCTGCCTGTGGAACAATACTGCTTAACCCACTGGATCGTAGCTGCCAGCTTGCCAGCAGGCCACGACAGGAGCCCCTGGCACTGGGCTTCAGCCCCAGACTCTTCCTCTTTAAACCATGATGAGATTCTGGGCCAGTTCCCGTTTCTGTCTGGGCCATCAATAAAGAGCAAACATCACTCTTGGATACAGGGCCTGGGATTCCACACTGCACCACAACCCAGTACCCACAGGACTTCACAGTCTCCTGAGAAAGGACAGCCCTGCAAACAGAGGGGGGGGCTTTGGGCCGGTGCTCCCCTGGAGAAAGCCATCCTAAGAGTTGTTCACAGAGCCTCCATTTACCCTGATGGATACCACGTAGCCAAAGCCAATCTCCCAAGCTCATAAACAAGCCAGCTCTGTGTCCCTAAAAGAAGTAGCTTATGAAAGAGCCACCTTGCTGTAGTAGCATGCCACTGATGGGTACATGGTGTCAGCAGCCTTGGTTTGTTACCTGTTAGAGGAGCTGTAGGGCCTTCCAGAAGTCTTCCCGAGGCCCTACCTTGCTTGTAGCATAGGTACAGAGAATCCTTGCTGCCAGCGTTCTTTTGCCTGAAATGCAACCATCCTTCCCTGCACGCATCTGCAGCCCCTTGTGTGTGCTGCTTGCTGTCTCCAAAGCACACATGTTTTGTAAGGCAAGGACCCCACACCAAATGGCCCTTTGGTTAGTTACTACATGGTAGGCGAGGGCACAACTGAGGAAGAGGGTTGACTTGGTGACTCCCATGAGCTTTTCATCAGTTGTGGAATTATCTAAGCAAGAAGAAGAACAAGCAGGATTTTGGCATAAGTCACTAAAGTTATGTGGAGCAGAGGTTTGCGCACAGAAGATGAACTTATGAGGAAATAAGAAAGAACTCAGGTGCTGAAAGCCCCCAAACAAACTTGCGCGTAGTGTCTTGATTTAGGAGCTGAGCTAGGGAAGAGTTGAAGGTGTCTAAGCAGGGACATTGACGTATGAGTGCTGCTAGTCATGCAACCTCGGGCAAGTCCTTAACTTAAGGAACATTCATTTCCTCCAGTGAGAGGCAGGCATAACGGGAGCATCTACCTTGCAGGGCTACGCTAAGGCTCACTGAGGGAAATCAGCAAAGGACTTAGCAGGCAAGCAAACAGCACAGTGTTGGCTCTTGTTGCTGTACTTAGTGAGCCTAAAATAGTTTCTGGAACTTTGGGCAGGATCAGACTTAGAGTTCTGTTTAGGGAAGTAAGGAGAGATAGAGTTCTGCTTACTTCTCATTGCTTCAGTCAGAGTATTATCCAGATGTGCCCCCTGGCCACACAGATGCACCCCAGACATGGAAGGGGATGGTGACATTCCCACAGTGCCAAGGTATAGGGCAGTTTCTCTGTCTTCCTCCCTTGATGAAGGGTCTAGGAAGACAAGAGGACATCTGAGAAAGATGGTAATCCTAGCACCATCTTTAACTATGTACATGTTATGGGTGTGGGGACTGTGTCCTTTCGACCCTGAGACATGCCTCCAGCAATCACTCATCAAATAAGAGTGGGACAACCCAGGCTAGAGAGATAGCTCAGTGGTTACAAGCACTTGTTTTTGCAGAGGACCTGAGTGATTCCCAGCACCCACATGGCAACTCAAAACCATCTGTAACTCCAGTTCCAGGAGATCTGACATCCTCTTCTGACTGTCACAGGCACTAGACACACACACATAAAATTAAATGAATATGAAAAGAAGAAGAGGAGGAGGAGAAGGAAGAAGAAGAAGGAGGAGAAGGAGGAGGAGGAGGAGAAAAGACAACTGAATCAACCAATGAACAAATGGGTGTAGTCAGAGAGTCCTTACCTGGCTAAAAATTCCACTAGTATCAACTCCCCCACGACATACTCAGCCATTTATTAATCACATTCTCTGCCTGATTCCCTGACTTATTTCCCTCTTAATACTTTAGAGTAATTTGTTTGATATATATATATATGTATATATATATATATATATATATATATATATATATATATATATATATATATATATCCCTAAAAATGTAAGCTCTGTGAAAATAGAGGTGTTTGTCTCTTTGCTCTCCATAAATCAACACCTAGCACATAGCAGATGTTCAATAAATATTTTTGACTGAATAAATGAGAGGGTGAATGAACAAGTAGAAGGCTCCATCTGGAATCAGAACCACCTCAAACTCTGACCTTCTCTTCTTCCTCCACCTCCTCCTCCCACTAACTTGCCTCTGGGAGACGGCTCAGCATCTTTGAATTCTAAGCTCTCTGTCCCCCCCACCCCCTTCAATAAGCAGGCGGAGAAAGCAATCTGGCGAGGTGCTATCTCATACAACAGATGGACGAGCTTGCCATCTCTCTAGAAAGATGCTATGACTTTCTAGGAAGGGACATTCTCTGCTCTCTCAGAAGCTTCCAGGGATCCCTAGGCGGGATGATTCTGGTGTAGGAGAGGCAACAGAGCATGTGTGTGTTTCTAAAGGCTCATTGCATTTTAGGGAAGAAAACAAACAAACCGGATGTGAGGCGGGTCATAAAGCACAGGATGGCCAGAGTACATTTGCCTGGTTGGCATCATGGCCTTAGCAGGCTATGAATTCCTTGCACGTCTACTTCTAGACAGGAAGATAGTGCCTGGGGCCAAGACGGCCTGGTGGCGAAAGACAAATAAGCTGAGAAACAGAGCAGAAAAGAATTGCAGATGTCCTGGAAGCAGGGCGATCCGAGAGCTGGAGCGTGTGTTCTGACCACGTGACTGGATGGACGGGAAGTTAGAGGGTCAGCAACAGGGCAAGGGCATGCAAACCAGCACGGGTCTTCAGCCAGTGGCACACAGAGGGCTAGTATCCAAAGCATGGCCAGAGTCTGATCAAAAGCAAGAAGGACGAGCTGGAGTGCAGCTCAGTTGGCAGAGTGCTTGCCTAGCAATTCATAAACTAGGTATGGTGATGCAGGCCAGGCCAGCACTTAGAGGGTAGAAGCAGGAAGAGTTAGAGGTTCAAGATCATCCTTAGCAGCAAGGACCAGTTGGGGGAGATGACGATGATGACAAAGATAACGACAATGAAGATGAAGAAGGAGGAGGAGGAGACGGGAGAGGAGGAGGAGACGGGAGAGGAGAAGGAGGAGGAAGAAGAAGAAGAGAGGCGATCACTTGAAGGGACATAATTGTTGCCTTTTGTTCACAGGTCCCTCAAATGAGGCCCGTCCCTTGGGTCTTAAGTCCGTTCACTACTGCAGTTCCAAATGCTTTGGGCTCCAGAATCCCCCCACCCCTTGCGTAGAAAGCAAGCACCTTCACCTGCTTTCTCATCTTCTTCTTTTGCAGGAAAGTGTGGACTTGGGAGAGATCATGTTCTCCCTGTGCTACCTGCCCACAGCAGGCAGGCTCACCCTCACAGTGATCAAGTGTCGCAATCTCAAGGCCATGGACATCACAGGCTACTCAGGTACCCACTTCTCTCACCCCAGGGCTTATCGTGTGGCCTCCCTCAAGTCCAAACAGCAGGATTTAGAAGAGTATTCTGGAAGAAAGGACAAGAGTTGGCACTGTTCTTAGGAGGCAAGCTGCCTGCATCTATTTCCACCTCTGCCGCCTCCTTCCTATGTAAGATGTGACTTCTATACTGATGCTCTGCCACTGTGCGGGTATAGATCTGTGATAACTGAATTGAAGGAGGAAAAGATCGTTTGGCTTACAGGTTCAAAGGTTTCAGCCCATAGTAATTTGACCCTCTTGCTTTGGGCCTGTGGTCGCACAGTACATCATGAAACCTGTTAGGGGAGCCTATTCTCTCACGTCAGCTAGAAACAAGAAGAGAAGGAATGAGGCCAAGGTGCTAATATCCCTTTCAAGGGCATGTCCCCAGGAGCCTAGAGTTTCTTGTGTGACTAGTGTCACAATCTGGGGACCAATGCTTCAATGTCCTTGAGGAGCATTTAAGATCTAAACCGTAGCAGTTATTTTTTAATATGAGAGGTGGGCGTGTTGATACTGTGCACTGGTCAATTCAGAATTCCTGTGGTGATCCATGCACTCGTAGGCATTGGGTGGGTCCTATTTTTATTATGTCATTCTGGGAAGGGTGAGCAGTCTTTCCAGTTCCTACTGAAGATATATGGGTTGGAATGTCAGTGTTAGCAGGTTCACCCAGGCCTAGGGCAACAGTCTGTATACTAAGCCAAAGGAGTGAATGTGCTGGAAAGCAAAGTGCCACTGTATACAAATATTTGTGGTTTTCCTGCAAAGCCCCCGTGTTACCCTTAGCAGCATAGCACAGAATAAAAATCTAGTGCAGTTCCAGCCATGGGGAGATGCTTGTGTGAAGGCAGCTGCAGAAACTGACAGGCTTGACGTGCCACAGGAGGTTTGACCCTTCCTGCCACGTTGCAGGCTGCCATAGGGGGACTTACCTGCGTTTTAAGCAGTGGCTTGAGGCCTGGAAGGCTCCTCCCCCACTGTCAGTTCAAAGTGCCCTGGGATGTGCAGAAGTGAAGCCTTCCAGAGTACTTCTCTGGCAATGAGGGGCTGCACTGTGATGCTGAGTGTGGGAAAAGGCTCGGCTTGTTTTCTAAAACCTCCACCCAAGAGGCCCGCCGAAAGATTCTGATTATCAGTGTGAAACCACGAAGGAAGTTGAACTTGAATGAGAATACAGAAGAGGATTTTCCCAGGTGTTTCCATCCATTATTTATTTTCCTGAAAATAGGATTACGAGTGTCAGAAAAAGTATGGTGGTGGTGACACCAAACAGTGTCACTTACCCGCACCCCCAGCTTCTGGGAAGTTGAAGCAGGAGGATTGCAAGTTTGAGGCCAGGCCAGGCAAATAGCAACTTCAAGGCCAGCCTGAGCTACATAGTGAGACCCTGTAACAAAAATACAAGAGAAAGTACTGGATTAGCTTGAATAAAACCCTGAATTCAGTACCCACCATAGGAAAGAACGAAAGAAGAGAGAGAGAGAGGTCTGGTAGAAAACCTCTGGACCTAGTGGCACCTTATGAACATGGAGAAAGGGGTTTGAGGCTTAAAAACTGAGGTTTTAAAAACAAAATCCTCCTAGCCGGGCGTGGTGGCGCAGTGCTTTTAATCCCAGCACTCGGGAGGCAGAGGCAGGTGTATCGCTGTGAGTTCGAGGCCAGCCTGGTCTACAAAGTGAGTCCAGGACGGCCAAGGCTACACAGGAAAACCCTGTCTCGAAAAACCGAAAAACAAAACAAACAAACAAAACAAAACTTCTCACTACCCTGCTCCAGCCTCCAACGGTCGCTGCAGTGCCCACTTCAGCCCAGTAGCCCTCACTGAGGACCACCCCCAGGCCTTCCTCCCCCAGAAGCAGCTGACGTGCATCAAGATGCAGCAGAGAAGCTCACGAACCTCTGCTGACGTGGGAAAAAGCTCTCCGGCAGCAGCAAGCCAGCTTCCCCCCAAATACAGCCAAACGTAGATTTCATTTTAATACCAAAATAAGTGCACGCGAGGACAGAAATCCACTAAGGGCTCTCAAGGCGGCTGAGGGAAATAGGATTTTGCTGCCCCTAGTCCCCAGCATGGTCTTCTCTGTTGTAATCAAGTTGATGTGCTGGAGAGTGAGCTCAGAGCGTAGCCGTAGGTAATGACAAGAGCTGCTGTAAATCAGAGGGTTTGGGCGAAAGGATTGTTTTCAATGTTCAGTTCTAACCTCTCCCTTCACAGTTTCACCTCTTCCCTCCCTGGGTCTGGGATCTCACGGTAAATCTGGGCCGGGTTCTGTGCGTGCAGGGGCGCTCTTTGCAGCAGAGTCTCTGGAGCAAGGCATGAACCACCGTACGCATTCATTAAGTATGGATTAATGAGTGAGTGAGCGAACGGCGAATGAATGAATTTGCATAGAGCTTATGAGTCTGGCCCAAGGTGATGAAGCAGGTACCAGCATGCCCGGGGCGCCTTGTGCCGCCTCCGTCTGTTTGGGAGGCTGAGATTCCATTGCCTTTAACCCAAAGACGTCTGCCATTCAACCAGTACGGAAAGAAAACGGAGCTCCGTAATTTCTCTTCCAGACTTGCAACAGCACTGACCTCTAAAACCAAGGATCTTCCTATCCTCTTGGAGCTAAACAAGCCCAGGATCAACTATCTAAGCCTACTTCCCAGAATCCACGATGACAAAAATAGCACAAAACAGTAGTAAAGACCAATATGCTACCAATGGGTGGGTTCACCCTTTTGTCTCCACTGCCTCTGGTTTATACTGCTTTGTATCTAGTGGTCAAAAGTGGCTGTGAAGTCAGGCCTGAGATCAACTCTTAGGCAAGCCATTAATCTCTCTTTTCTGCCTATGAGATGGAGATGTCGGTGCTAAGTGTTTGATGGTACAGACGTAAAGTAAGCCTGATGACGTCTTAGCACAGAGCGTGTTCCGAATGCTGGATTCTGATCACTCCCACACAGTGAGGTAGGAAGGCAGTCCGGGGTTTTAGGCCCCTGGAGCTCAGGGCATCATAGAGAGGACCAGACCTCAAAGATCATCTGGGGCCGCCGTTCCACTAACCCGCCACAACACTTTCCCGAGGCACCCTGGGGAGCAGCTGGCTCTGATTTTTGATTAGCCTCTTGGATGCTGGCGAAAGTTTGATTCCTGCAAAAAAAGAACTCAGCCTACCAAATGTTATTAGCCAGATATTCCTTATAGGAATGGACTGGGTTGGGGGAAGAAGGCCCTGGCCCAGTGGCTCATGGGACAAGTGGCTATGCTTGTATTTTCTTTACTTGGAAATGTGTCCTGAATGGGGTGTCCGGAACCAGGAACAGACGAGGAGCAAGGTGGTACAAACCTAGAGACACTTTCTAAAGCATTGTGTAGCTGGAAAGACTGGACTATTAAAGATGGGTCTTGGGGCAACTCTTTTTTGCTTCCGGTGACCTGAACAATGCACTAGGGCATAGCCATAGGGAAAGGAGCCCGTGAAAAGCAGACAGCTGTGGCATACAAACTCTCAACACTCCTTCCTTTTTACCAAATGCTCCCCTGAGTGGGAAGCCCTGAAAGAGATGGGGGGTTGATTAAATTCCTCATGGTCTCCCCCGGTTCCTCCATAAACCCAAGTGTCCCCGTGGCTAAGGTGCAGCTGCCACCATCACACTGGTTAGTCAGCAACTCACTTGGATGTCTGTGCAAATGCTTTCAAAGCTTGGAGCCCGGCTGGGCTCATCTCTCAGGCGTGTCGTTTCTCTAGTTTTTAACTCCATGTGTAGCCTTCATCTGCCCTTTTCCCCAACATGATGCCAAATGGTAGGAGGCCTAGCAGGTGCTCAGGGATCCAGGGGGCATGGCCACATACCTCAGAACTCCAGAGCCAGGAGAGGGGTTATTCAGGCTCATGCTTCCTGGCAAGTTCACATGAGCCCTGGCTTTTGGACAGGAAGATGTCTGAGCACATCAAGGCCTCAAAGCTATTATTGCCTGTGAGTTGTCCTCTTCCTTGAGCCGTGCAGCATAAATACTAATTATAGTGGTGACCGAGACACCTGGGCTATGAGATATAATAAGTGTCCCTTCATCTGGATGAGTAGAAAATTTCAGGGTAGAAAGATGACCACGAAATACCCATTCACAAAGCTAAAGGGAAGAGAAGATTAGGAGGTACATGGAAGTTTGAAGAAAAAAAAAAAAAGAAGAAGAAGAAGAAGAAGAAGACATCTCTTTGCAGCATGGAGAGACTCCAAGATCCCACTGAGAAATAAAATGTCAACAAGCTGCCCTGAGTCTCGAGGAGGAGGAGGAGGAGGAGGAGGAGGAAGAGGAGGCTGCCTCCCTCACTCTCCTGGCCACAGTCCCTACTTGCTGCATTGCTCAGAAGTGGCCAGGAAATGGCTTCCCGGGGAAGTAGCAAAGCCAAGCCACTCCCATGCTTCTTGAATCCAAATGGAAATGAGTTTCCGGGGACAGTGGGACCCAAAATCATGTCTTTGAGTGGGGAAGACAGGAGCAGCATTGGGACTGACGTCGTTGCTTCTTCCTAACACGTGACTGTTCCCTGGGCATCACCACATCCTATTTTTAACCCCCTTTATCCTTTGGTTAAAAAGCTGGCAAAACTCCAGAGGGAATGGTTCTATATAGGTGAAAGAAACAGAGCTTTTCGTTAGCTTCAGTGCTCTTTTGAGCTCTCTAGCCAAAGAGAGTGCAGCCGAGATTTAGGGCTGGGAACTACATAACCAATTGACAAGCGTCTGGTCTAAATCGAGGCTAGTTTTCCTATTAGTGACACACCATTAGGCACTCTCCCACGAATACAAAGGTAGCTAAAGACTGAGTTCATTAAGTGTGGAGCGTCCTCAGAGACAGGTGTGCTACATAAATGCAAGGTGCCTTAACCCACTGATCCCGTCCGATGAGCAGCAACAAGCCCAGGGATCCAGTCCCTCTGTGGCAGATGCTGCTTAAGGACATCTGTCTAATGATGGCTCACACCTGGCATCTCAGCACTTGGAATGGCTCAGACAGGTGGATGGCTCTGAGCTTGAGGCTGGCCTGAGTCACAGAGTAGCACCTGTGTCAAAGAAAACCGAACCAACCAAACAACAATCAGTTTAACATACTATCTTCTTGCCCTGCCCTCTCATTGACACAGATCCCTATGTCAAAGTATCCCTGCTGTGTGATGGGCGGAGACTGAAGAAGAAGAAAACGACCATAAAAAAGAACACCCTCAACCCCGTCTACAACGAGGCCATCATCTTTGACATCCCCCCAGAGAACATGGATCAAGTGAGCCTGCTCATCTCCGTCATGGACTACGATCGGTAGGGGCCCGCCCTCTCCTTCAGTACAGTGTAGGTGCCCTTGACCTGCCACTCCAGGGCCCATTAGCTTCCACTTAAGAAAGACGCAGGAATTGGAAAGAGTACAGATGTCCCCATACTGAACACTACAGCTTCTCTTTCCAGCCTGGTCCCATCAGGGGGAACTCTACCTGTCAGCTCCCCGCTGAATTCATTCCCAACTGCTCCTCCTCTTCTGCTTGCCACCAAGTCCCACCTTCTGCCCTTTCCAATGCCTCACTAGCATCTCCTCTCCCGCAGGACAGCTCCCAAGCCCCCATCACTCTCTGCCCTAAGTCAGCCTCCAGACTCAGGACACATTCTGCCTGGATGCTTTTCTCCCGGTCTGAAGAACACCCCTGGCTCCCATTACACAGACTTCCCATAATCTGGATCCCAAATGACCACCCCACTAAATCCTGTCTTTCCCCGCCTCTTTTTTTTTTTTTTCATTCTTTCTTCCTAATGGTGGCTCAGAAACGCGTCCCACTAATCCATCTCCCATGACTCTTCTCCCAGGACCATTTTAGCTGAAGGACAGAAATCACACAATAAAGCCTAGGTGTTTAGCTCAACTCCTCTGGCATAGTAGGTGCTTGACTAACATACTTGAGAGATGATTTATGTCCTTTGCTGAGTGAATAAATCATAGCCTTGACAATAGCAGTATGGAGAAATGATGCTCAGAGCAGGTTGGTTTATTTCCAAGTGCTGGGCTCTCCGGAGAGTTTGTAGCATGCCTCCCAAGTCAAATAAGGAAGAGACAGACTCCTAATGCCCAGCCAGGCTTCCTGACACTGTTTCCTGAAATTTTAAATACGTCTGTAGCCTTTGCTCACTTTGCTGACTTTAAATTAGGATGTTGGACAAAGCCTCGGGGCCACTGGCAGGCTAACACCCCCAATAAACACTGGTTTTCAGAGCTCAGGGTTCTGAGTTAGATACACTAGACAGAGTCCCGCTCCCTTTCTGGGAGCATTTTTGAATGAGCAATGCTATGACCTTTGCTTCTCTCTCAGAGTTGGCCACAATGAGATCATAGGCGTCTGTAGAGTGGGCATCAATGCCGAAGGCCTCGGCAGGGACCACTGGAATGAGATGCTGGCATACCCACGGAAGCCCATCGCACACTGGCACTCCTTGGTGGAGGTAAAGAAATCCTTCAAAGAGGTGGGTGAGGTCGCCTGGCCATTGGCATGCGTGCTGCATGGTGGCGTGGGCTGGAGAATGGCAGGTGGCTGCTTGTGAATCCTCGGCCTTTTTATGGGAAGGGGGCATGGGAGCATCTAGTGTATTAGCAGGCAGATGAGGGAGGAGATGGAGGCTGCCTGGCAGAAAGGTCTCTTGATTGTGAGCATTTCAAAAGTAGCAGTGATATGGCAAGGAATGTTGTGCAGCTGGCAGCCTCCTCGCCTAGCATGCAGCGAAGCCCTGAGTTCAATCCCCCGGCACTGCCTAAAGTTAGATGTGGGGGCACACACCTGAACCCCTAGTGCTTGGCAGAAGGATTCAAAGCTGAAAGTCATCCTTGGCTTCATAGCAGGTCGGAGGCCAATGTGGGTTAAACAGGACCTTGTCTCAAAAAATATCCAAGTCCAAAAGCAGCAGGGAGTTCTTAATGGAAGTGAGAATTCTGAGGAAGTCTTCCCAGCAGTCCATTGGGCTGAGCCTGAAAAGCTTTCACAACAAAGCCCCTGGGCCAATTTAGTCCTATAGGAGTAAGCCCCGAGGGGGTGAGATCAGAGTTGGCACGAAATTCCACCCCAGGCAGAACAGTAAGTTCTCTGAGGCTCCAGACAGCCACCACTTGGCAGGATTCACTTCTTAGGTGAGATAGCCAAAGAACGCAGTCCTCCCTGCTCTGCTGCATACGATGTCTTACCATCCCTGGGAGAGAGAGGGTATGGTGTCAAAGTGTCACACCTTCTGAGTGAATTTAGCTGGAGACCTGAGCGCTAACAAAGCTGGGGCTCCAGGCTCCCAATCTCCTCTCTCAATGGCAGCTTTGAGGAATATTCATCGTCTGTCCCATTCACACCAAACCCTACAAAGGAAGATCCGATGATCTGTCAACTTGGTAGTCCCCCGGCCTGCCTTTCCTTAAGCGTGTTGGGATGTTAGGGTGGTCAGTCAGGCTTTCAGCTTCATTTTCAGTACCTCATACCCACTCCACCCTGGAAATCCGGGAGAGGATGCCTTCATCTTAGTAGGCACTAAGTGTACAAACGGTACAAAAAAGAAAACTCGAGACAGAAACTAAAGATTTCTCTCTTCTGCCACATGGCCTTTAAGAGCACCGTCCCCCTGTCTCCGCTCTGATCAGAAAAGGCATGGCACACCTGAGAACCTGCAGACATCCCTTCCCTTCTCAGGGCGGGTACAGCAATTCGACCATGGCTTGAGGTATCATCCCAAAGAAGGAATAAAAGCTAAGGAGCTTAATTTAAGCATATTGAAATCTGGTGGAGACAGTGGCTTCCAGGGGGCCAGACTAGTCGGGCAGCTTACCTCCCCAGGCCCTGAGGCAGTATCAAAGATCTAGGGAAAGGCCACAGATCCTGTCAAGTCAGGTCTTTCCATCCATTCTTGTGACCGTGGCTGCAGTGATTTTACCACAGCGCTATGGCACTTCAGGGAGTGAGATCAGTCTCTCAGAGTTCCTTCAACCCTTGTGGAGCCCTGTCCTCTCAGCCGGAAGGCGCTTTTCATGGTGTGGGTGAGGTCCCTAATCTAGTCACAAGTAGGCACTCCTGGGCAGTGCCAGCCAACGGTGAAGCCACTCTGACACCTCACTCGAATTCAGCCTAGGGACAGAATGTAATGTCTTAACCCCGCTCCTGTCATAACACTGTGGAGACACTTAAGAAAATAGTAAATATATTAACCAGTTTCAGATGGGCCTGGTGTGGGCTGTGAGCTGAGAGGCCTTCGGCAGGCTGCGACAGTTCAGGCATTCGCTGCCCTCCTCTGCTGATAAGTGAGAGGATAACGCTCCCACCTCAGCTTTTCTGATAAATGCTGACCCTCGGTGACAAAAGAGCCCAGGAGCCTCTGTGTGGAGCCACGGCTGCTTCTGTAATCCTACCTCTGCAGTAGTGAATAGGGTTAGGGTCACCGTTGCCAGGCTGCTCTGCCTGCCTCTCTGGCAGAGAAAGAAACCACGGTGGCAGTGGCTGGAGTGATGCACCCCGGAAGTGGCAGGCCTTGGCCCGGGAAGTATGGTGAATACTGTCTAACTAAGCCAAACAATTGATTCCGAGGGCCTTCTTTTTTTGGAAACTCCAACTGGCTGGTCCAGATGACAAAGGCAAGAAAGATAAAGTGGAGTGAAGCCCTAGAAAATGAATATTTGATGAGACAGTAAAGGGAAAGTAACTGTATATGGAAAACGAAAAAGAGATTAAATTGATTCATATCCTTTGGGTTTACTTTTTTTCCTCCCTTGACCTGGCAGCTCAGAGAGTGCTGAACCCCACCCCACCCCCACTCCCTCTCTTCTCATTCTTTGCTCAGCGGATTGCTCCTCTCTGTGAGGAAAGGCTAAAGGTAGCATTTGTCTCAGCAACTTAGCAGTTTCGGCAGTATGCACCAGTATGGTTTTCACTGCCCCTCTTAACACCCACAGTTTAAGTATCTCTATAAAAATGTGTCTACGGCCTCGCCTGGCCAGTACAAACTGGTCATTGTGTCCCTGGGGTTCTTTTCCCCTGTGACCTCCTACCTTGCCTTCTTTGGGTTCTGTCTAGCTTGAAACTCAGATTTTATATTTGTGCAACCCATAAAGAAGTCGTCCGTCCCAGCTTTTGGGATGATCAATGGCCTAATCTCTACAAAGCCGTCCATGTTTGTCTCACACCTCTCTTAGCAGAGTTTCAAGCGCTGTGATCATTTCTCTTTTATTAATGAGAACAGAGAGCACCATGCGCGCTCCACTGTTTGGGGTTTAAAATGAAGGTTGAGGGAAACAAATTAACTGGAAAGGTATTTTTCCCTGCTGGGAGCTCTCATGAATAAAAATCCATTAAGCCATAGCAAGTGCCCTTCCCTCCCAGTGCTGCCGTGTCACTGTGGCCCCCACACACAGAGTCGACTTGGCCAGTGACCTTATTCAAGGTGCCTCCTAAACAAAGGGCTGTGTTCAGATCACTTGACACAGATTTTGAGATCTCCGTTGGAACATTATCCATTTCAGTTTAGCAAAAAAACCTGAGTGGGGACACAGCTGCCTCAGGACAATAAGCTCCCTATGTGCTGGGGACAGATTTTCTGCCATTCCAGAGCCACCTTGATAAGCCGGCTGGAATCATTTACATTGTCCATGAACTTCATCTCTTCCCTTTGTTGATCTTCGTAGGAAATAGCCAGGCTTAGGATGGGAGCCAGTGTTCCCTCTTCATTTGTCCCGGATAAACAGTTATGTTCTGTGTGACCACTCTCCGGGCTGTGATAGAAAGAAAAATAAATAAATAAATAAATAAATAAATAAATAGATGCTTCACCTAGTCATTTCATGTTTCATGTTCTGACCTGGCCTATGGGTCAGATTGTTGTAAGTAGTGTGCTTCCCCAGGAGAGAAGCCTGTAATTACTGTAACTAAAGGTAGTGAGGGAGAAATTGGAAGTTTTGCTGAGTGAAAGCACCAGGAGTCATCTTATTTGTCACCTTCTGGCTAAGAGACACTGGCGTCAGAAGTCACAGGGGGCTCAAGAACCAGGCATTTATGTATCTAAAATATTTCACCAGGGAACCCCTCGGGTGTGATTTCAGTCACGTGGATGCTGCAAGCGGAGAGACAGCCGCAGGAGTTAGGAGTAAGTACCTGCTGTGGGCCTGAGAAGGTTAGGGTTCTTATTATACTTCTTTGTGTCTCTTTCTTCCTCTAGTGGGTGGTCCCACACCAGCACAGCAGCACATAGTGGCAGGACGGTCCCACGCCAGCACAGTGGCACACAGTGGCAGCGTGGTCCCACACCTAGCACAGTGGCACACAGTGGCAGCGTGGTCCCACACCTAGCACAGTGGCACACAGTGACAGGGTAGACCCACGTCAGCACAGTGGCACACAGTGACAGGGTAGTCCCACGTCAGCACAGTGGCACACAGTGGCAGGGTGGTGCCATGCTAGCACAGAGGCACACAGTGCCAGCGTGGTCCCACACCTAGCACAGTGGCAGCGTGGTCCCACACCAGCACAGAGGCACACAGTGGCAGGGTGGTCCCATACCAGCACAGAGGCACACAGTGGCAGGGTGGTCCCGCGCCAGCACAGAGGCACACAGTGGCAGGGTGGTCCCACGCCAGCACAGAGGCACACAGTGGCAGGGTGGTCCCACGCCAGCACAGAGGCACACAGTGGCAGGGTGGTCCCACACCTAGCACAGCGGCACACAGTGGCAGGGTGGTCCCACGCCAGCACAGTGGCACACAGTGGCAGGGTGGTCCCACACCTAGCACAGAGCCACACAGTGGCAGGGTGGTCCCACGCCAGCACAGCGGCACACAGTGGCAGGGTGGTGCCACGCCAGCACAGTGGCACACAGTGGCAGGGTGGTGCCACGCCAGCACAGTGGCACACAGTGGCAGGGTGGATTAAAAAGGAGCTGGGAGTGAGGAGACCCGACTGAGTCCTGGTTCTGCCCCGAACTGCCTGTGCCTTGACTTCTCTGTGTCTCTGTTTCTTACTTGTAAGAAGAAGAAGAGGTTTAGACTGGGTGATGTCCCAATTTCACCTCTGGTTCTGACACACTGAGACAGTTCAGGCCAGGCGCGTGCCATGGCTGTCACCCACAAGTTAGTTGTAGAAACCTTCAGTGTGCCTGCACAATGAGTACTAAAGAGAAAAGAGCCCCTGTGGACCCCCCATTGACCCTGAAGTCTTCCCACTTACTGCGTAGGTCAAATGGTCTACTTCTCATGTAGCTCAGATGTGTCTGGAAATTACTGAGAAAGGGGATGTTTGCCCTCTTGGACTCTCCGCCACAGCCGTCGGAATGCCTGCGCCCACAGCTCTGTCTCTCTCCACAATAGAGATCCCTATAGCTCATGAAAAGCAGAAAGGGGCTGCGTTTGTGGTTCAGAATTCCATCTTGACCACTTAGGGGCTCTTGCATCCCCCCCTCTGTCTCCTGACCTGCCTGCAGGCCATGAAAGAGTACTGGCTCTCCCCAGCCGCCCCCCACCATGCCAAAGAGTGAGTGAGCAGTGGACACTGCCTCACTTTGACGTTAGAGCACTCCCAGAGAGGTCAGGAATAGTCCCAGGGTCAGATCTCTGCCCAGAAAGCATCCTAGTTATGCCTGGCCTTTTCATCTGAAGAAGCATCGAATGGATGCAGGCACAGGTCCATCCATCCTCTGCCAGCTCCTTGACTTCATCACGCCTCATTACATCATCCACGTCAGCAGGGCTTGGAGGGGCACTGGGAGGAGGCGGGGAAGGAGAAAGGTATTGGAGGGGTGTAGAGGGAATGGCCTCCTCGAGTCCCCCACCCACCCACCCACCCACCCCCGCCCCCGGTTCACGAGCTGGTGAAAATGCTCATAGGATGCCTTAAGACTGAAGAAGAGAGCCCCAACCAAGCAGCATCAAGGCTGTTTTTTTTTTTCTTCTCCTGTGCTAACAGCTCCCAGACAAATTACTAATAATTCATGATCGTAGGTTCTTGGCAGTAAGGGCAGACACACTGCCTCTCTTTGCTGCTAACATAATCTGATTTTCAGTGTGTGAAAAATGGCCAAAGCACTCAGAAATGGTCCAGTCATAACTCACTAAAGCTCAAGCACTCACACATACACACACACACACACACACACACACACACACACACACACACACACACACACTTTTGTATACATATTGTAAAGGAAGGTAAGATTAGGTCTGCAGATCTTTTCTGAAACCCAAGTCTCCCAAACAAGATGCTCTGAGCTTGTAGTCTTATGTTTTTGCATGGCTGATGGCAAAAGTCGAGAAAGCTTACTGAGGCTGGGAGAGGTGGGCACAACGCATGGGCCAGTTAATCTGAGATGTCAATTCCGCTGGCAATAAATGACCAGGCTTTTCTCCTCCCCACAGTGGCAGGGCCGAGCTGCCAGCTTCGACAGTGAGAGCTCATGCCCTTCTCCGAAACCACCTCCGACACCATGAGCCACACGGCCCAGCCAATGGGACTCTGCAACGTTATTTTCGCACTTGTTTCAGTCGGTGTTTGTGCAGTCACGGTGATGGTAGCCGCAGCAGCCACTGCCTGCCAGCCCATGGTCTTAACTGCTCCTGTGCAGGGCAAGGCCGAGACCCTTGTCATGTGTGATCAGATCTGTCGTAGTCTTCTCTGTCTCCCAAGGTGATGTTTTTGTGGTTTTTTCTGCTTTGTTTGGGTCTGCTGCCGAGAGAGAAAGAAAACGCGATGATTAGAGATGCAAATCAAAGAGTGGATGGCCCAGAAGTTGGTTCTGGGAACTACGGTGTAAAATAGCAGTCTTTTAGGGGAAAGACAGACTGGAGCTCTGAAATTTTGTGCCTCCACCCAATGCTCACCCCTTGGAGAGGGCAGCGGTAGGATGGAGCCATGGCTGTGTTTTCAGCATCCTGCAAGAATGGAACCTATCAATCTCGGAGCCTCTCTGAGGCAAGTGATTCCTCGTGAACGCTCTCCACTGCTGGGACACAAGCCAAGATGTGGTCTGCTTGTCCCATGTTGAAACCACGAGACACCTGCCGTGTTTGTGACTCTGTCGGGGGTATGGGGGGGATCCACGCTCCCTTCTTTGTTGGCTTTCCTCAACTGGAGACATTGTGATTCCTCGTGGGAACTTAGTCACTTTCCTTAGGAACGATCTCACCGAAACTAACCACGCCATATGCTTTCCGACACACTACAGTTAATGATCACATTTGTTTGAAAACAGGATTTTGTTCTCAAAAATAACCTTCATTGTAAAGAAAGGAGGCACATATGTTCCAGAATTATTTCTGTGTTATACATAGCTTTATAATGCCACAAAGTACCAAGCAGCTGTTTAAAATGCCTAAATAGAGCAAAGAAAAATCTAGACAACACGTTGTCCTTTTCTGAATGGGGCATTTTGAAACCCAGACCACATTTTTGAGCCTGCTTGTCCATGAAGAGTCTTCTCTTAGTTGAAACCCAGTCATCCTGAGACTAGTCCAGCCCCCCACAGACTCTGGGACAAGAACTCACTTTAAACTTTAGTTTTATAAATGAATAAGTATTCTGTGTTGTTTGTTTCAGTCGTAGTGAAAGAATCTTTGCTTGTCTGATTATTTTTTTTTCCATTAGATCTCTACCTTAGGCCAAATTCAGTTTAGAAAACAAATATGAATGGCTGTATTTATAATAGCACATTTCTATAAAGTGACCGGTGGCCTTCCTGCCAGGCCCTGTAAGTAGGTTGGTCTGCTCAGTGTAACATCTGGGCAGCTCTCTAAGCACATGAAAGGGAGTTTCTTCTGCAAGTTGTGGACACAAGGTACTGAGTTTTCATCAGTGTAGGACTTGCATGAAGCAAGTCAGCTTGGAAAAATCCCTTCTCTCAACAGCAGAAGGTCAAGGACACAAAACTATACTCATACCTCGTGTCTTACTCTTTACCTAGGCCCCACTCTGCAGATGTAGCTACTTAATAAAGTAACACCCAATTTTAAGTCAGGCCACCAAAGTTGCTCTGCTGACCTAACTTTAGGTAGTGTTGCTGGGCAGAAGAATGACCAAACTGGACATGAGCCAACGGGACACTGTGGCAAGAGAAATGCAGACCAATCTAGACCCCCTGAGTAATGAGCCTTGGGCTAGGAGAGCTGTTATGTAAAGATGTGTTTTCTCCCCAAACATCTTAAAATTGGTAAGTCTTTCTATCCAGGCAGTCTCTGGCTTGGAAGTTCTCTCTCTCTCCCCCCCTCTCCCACCCCCCTCTCTTCTCTCTCTTTGGTTTTTCAAGACAAGTTTTCTCTGTGTAGCCTTGGCTGTCCTGGACTCCCTTTGTAGACCAGGCTGGCCTCAAACTCACAGCCTGCCTTTGCCTCCCAAGTGCTGGGATTAAAGGCCTGCGCCACCACGCCTGGCCCTTAGAAGTACTCTTGCGAAGGAGAAGGAAAAAAAAAAAAAAAAACCCACAAGGTCATGATAAGAGTCTCAGTGAGCAAGTAACTTCACCGTGTTTCTTGACCTTAGATGGACCCCACTTAGGTGACTCTCACAGCCACACAGCAATGCCACTAGGAAGTTGAGTTTTCTGGGTCATAAGGAGCATATAAGTTAGTGTGAGTATCCTGTCCTCTCAGAAGTGGATTCCAAATGCATGCCCAGTTGCCATCCCTAAACCTTTGGGCAGGTGGGATGATCCATTCTAAGATTTTAGAGGGGAGGGTGTGGTCTGCACGAATCACAGGATAGCAACTGCCTGTCTGAGAGACCTTTCTATGTCCCGGTTGCTTTTTTCCATAAGTGAACATCCCAAGTGCTTCAGGAAACCACGCGCTGCTTATGGTCAGCCCTCTCACCACCTGAGTCAACCACTGGAGCTCCATCAGTCTTGGTATATACATTAGGCATGGAAGCCCGCTCCAGAAAAGCTTTAAGCTCCTGGGTTCCTTCACCCAAGTCCCCACCAAGGGTGGCCAGACCAGTCCACCCCATCTTGAAGCACAAATGATACGAACAGGCTTCTCCTTTTGTTAGCCAGGATTCTTCCCCTCACATGTGAGAAGTAGCAGAAACTCAGAATAAACTGAAATTCAAAGTCGACTTCCTTGTTGGCTCCCCCTGGTAGAAGAAACCCCCTGCGGGTGGTGAGCTGTGGTAACCAGGGCCATTTGCACACGGAGGTCTGCTAAAGACACCAAGTTCTCCTCTCCTCTATTTAGCAGTGTTTCTTGGCTGAGGGATGCTCCCCCTCCCCCTTTGCACTTACCCAGGATGTTAATTAATTGTATCATCATTTAAAAAAATTACGTTGTTAATTACTGCTTTGTGTCTTCCCACCCCTGTCACAGCCTGGAGTTTTTATTCAATTAAATCTCTGTCTCTTGCCCATTTCTCTTGTCATTTTGTGTTGCTGGGATTCAGCGGGCAGCACACACACACACACACACACACACACACACACGTCACAACAATATAGCTTGTGTTTTTCCTCTTTGCTTCCCACAGATAGCCATTTCCCTAGTTAGAGACAGGCAGAGGGGCTGTTGGGTTTTCGCTCTGCTCAGGGGACACATGGGCTCCACGGCAGGCTGGTCCTGCCCGCCTTCTGTCAGGCTACAGCCCACAGAGCATCTGGGACATGGGGCCTGGCTGTCCCTTCATCCACTCAGCATCACAGGCAGCCTCTCCAGATGCTGAGGCCTCTGTGAGGAAATGGGCCTCACTCCTAGCCGGAAAGCACAATGTTTTCACCCACCAGGAGAGAAATACTGCTGACTCTCATAGAAGCACAACTTGGTAAAGCCTGAAGAAAATAGTATCACAGACTCAAGATCTTTTAAAAAGGTATTCGATCTCAACAGAACGTCCTCTCTGCTCACCTCCAGCTTCTAATTAATTTAGAAGGTGGCCTGTAGAGAGGCAAGCAGAAGGTACATCCATTTCTGCACAACTGCATCTAAATTACTGGCACTCTACAGGGAGCCAAACTGCTGAGAGAAGTGCTCTGATGCCTAAGCAGGCCACTGTGCCTTCTAGCATCTTCCCATCAGGTCAAGCAAGCAGAAGCCACAGAGATATTGGATCTAACTAGAGCTTCACAAACTAGCAGGATCAGTATTCATCAGTACAGGTTGGGTTGCGCTGCACTAACAACCTTCAGCTCTTAGAGGCTGAAAGCGGTAAAGGCGTAACTCTCATTCTTGCTCTGTGCCCATCATCACATCAGCAAGGAGACCCTTGCTCCATGTATTTCACCAGAGGCACAAGATGACAAAGCAACCAACATATGCCCACGGGAAAAGGACACTAGCATCATATTGGCCTGTGCGTTCTAGCAAAATGACATGTGTCACTTTCCTTCGCGCCCCACTGCTAGAATTACCCACATGACCTCACAGAACGCACGAGGTTCTAAGAGTTCAGAGGTAGAAGGCAGGAAATATTTACTGAGTAGCCCTAGGGAAGACCACAGCGAACATAACTGGCCCATGGAAGGTGGTATCCGCTGTATGGTTAATTCCCAGAAAATAAAGGAGCCAGGTACGAACAGCAGGTGGGGAAACCAGGCTGCCTGTGTAAGATGTGGTCACAGAGCAGATGAGCCACAGGGCTGACAGCTGAGCTGAGCTGGAAGCCAGGCAGAGTGAAAAGGATTCCTAACGTATGTCTTATATACCTGAGATCTAACTGATCTGTGTCTCCGGGAATAGCAGAGCAAGGGAAAGCAGTTCAGTTCTGGCTAAACAGTTGGAGATGCTGGGGTGGATTCTGGCAGACAGCTGCAGTTCCAGATGCAGCCTGGCAGAGAGGTCGGGCATGAGACGGTAATTACCGAAAGCTTGCGCACCCAGAATGAGAAGTGAAGACAGAAGGCTGACACTGCTAAGTGGGTGCCAGTGGGCAGGGAGGGCCTCAGAGAGAGATCTTCAGGGACCATCAGCACTCAGAGAGCAAGGGGAAAGAAAAGCGACACAACAGGGAGAGATGCCTAGGATGCACCAGTCAGGGGCAATGCTGACGAACAAAAACGGACCAATCAAGGATTCTAGAAGGTGGCTCTCCACAAGCTTGGCCAAGTTGCTTATACATAGCCCTGTTCACAAAAGTCCATTTCACTCACGTTTGCAAGTCTTTTTCCCCCCCTCTTCTCCCCTTTGTTCTGCCCTTGCCTTTTAAAAGCTGTGGTAAAGTACACATAACAAAACCCATGCCATTTGGATAGTAGTTGGTACAGAGTTTAGTTCCACCGCGCACACTGGTCTGCAGCCACTGTCACCACCACCTTTCTATCCACAGAATTTGTTTCATCCTGCAAAACCAAAGCTTAGTACCTCGCACTTACCACCCCCAGCGCCGAGCAACCACTGCTCTAACTTTCCATCTGTCTAGGTTTGACGGGCTCCTCACGTGAGTGTACTCGTAGAGTTTGCCATCTTGTGGCTGGCTTGTTTCACTTAGCGCGTCGTTATGTTGCTGTGTGTGTGTTAGAACTCGCTTCCTTCGTGAGGCTAATACTTCACTATGTGTGTAGGCGTGACACTTTGCTTATACATCCGTCATCTGTCCATAGGGACATGGTTTCTTCTGCCTCCAGGCCGTGTGAATAGCACTTCTCTCAACACTAGTGACAAAAATATTTCGTCTCCTACTTTCAGTTCTTACAGATGTATACATAAAAGTAGAATTAATTGCAGTATTATAAAAAATTTATCTCTGTTTTTTCTTTCTTTCTTTTTGAACCACTATCCTTATTTCCATAGCAACAGCTCCATTTAACAGCCTCATCCAGGGTACTTAAGATGTCTGATTTTCCCTCAACCTGGCCAGGGTGTTGTTGTTGTTGTTGTTGTTGTTGTTGTTGTTGTTGTTGTTGTTGTGTTTATGGTGGCCATGCTGTTAGGTAATGTAGTATCTTAGTATGGTAATTACTTACTTACTTAATTAATTAATTGAGACAGTGTCTCATGGAATCCAAGCTAGTCTAGAACTTGCTATGGGGTCAAAAATGGCCTCATATTTCTCTTGCCTCCACTGTGGGCGCTAAATTTACAGGTATTCACCACAATGCCTGGTTTTCTACGGTCCTGGCAATCAAACTGGGGGCTTTGTGTGCGCTAGGCTAGCACTCTACCAACTGAACCACAGCCTTATAATGATTTTGATTTGCATTTTCTAGTACTTAGTACACTGAGCATCAGTGTGCTAATTGGCCGTTTAGCATCTTTGGAAAAACATCTATTCAAATTCTCTGCCCATTTTGAATTGGCTTGTTTGTTGTTGAGCTGTGTGGGTTCTCTACATATTCTGGATGCTGATGCTCTGTCGGGTCCATGTTTTGCAAAATTATCTCCCATTCTGGGTGTTGCTTTTGTGTGTATGGTGGGTGGTACTCGCACCTGCTGGCACCCAGAGGCCAGAAGAGGGCACCAGATTCCTCAGAGCTGAGCCACAGGCATTTCAGGGGGACACCAGACTTGTCAGGTTGGTGCTGTTAGCCCCTGAACCATCATCTCTCAAGGCCCTGCTAGTTACTGCTACTGACCATGTCCTTTAATACCCAAAAAGCTTTAACTTTGATGAAGTCTAAGTCTAGTTTGACTGTTTGGCACTTCTGTTGCTTGTGCCTTTGATATCTAAGAAATCGTTGCCAGGTCCAATGTTCGTGGTGTTTTCCCTCTAAGTATTTTTTTTTACATATAGGTCTTGACCCATTTTGAGTTATGTTTTGTGTATACTATGAAGTAGGAATCCAGCACTCCATGTGAATACCTACTTTCCCCAACAGCTTTTGTTGACAAGACTGACCTTCTTACACTGAAGTGTCTTGGTTGAAAATCATTTGACCACATATGCAGCAGTTTATTTCAGAGCCCTCCAGTCTATTTCATCTTCCCGCATGTCAGTCCTTATGCCAGTACCATGCTATTTTTATTATTGTAGCTTTCTATTAAGTTTTGAAATCCGAAAGTGTTAGTCCTCCAGTTTCATATTTAAAAAAACTATTTTGAGGGCTGGGGCTATCGCTGCATGGCAGAGCACTTGTACAGCTCTGGGTTTGAACCTCGGTGCCACAAATACACGCATACGCACATATATTGGGTGAGTTTTTCCATTTCTTTAAGAAAACATCACTTATATTCTGATAGGATATATCAGCTAGGTATTGCAGTGTATCTGTGGATTGCTTTGAGTAATGCTGACAGGGATGCAACTCTTGAGAACCCTATAATGACTTCCACAGGGCACCACATGGCCACATTCTGTCCACAAAGTCACTTCACCTCACTGGGGATCCTACAGGTTGTGACCCTTAGATCAGGACCAAGCACAGTTGTAAGCATCAAGTTCAGCTCTCCAGACCTTGTACACCAACCCAACGACTGTTTTTCCTGTGGAAATTATCTCCCACAACTGCCAACAAGATGCAGCTCTGCAACCCAATGTCTCTTTCCTGCCCTACTTCAAGCCCAAATGTTCAACCACTTTAGCTATAATGGTAGGTCAACTTCTTCTGCATACACACTGACTGTATGCCAGGCCATGGTTAAAGTCCTCCACAGGCATTGTCTCATTCAATTCTTCCTTCAATCCCGTAAGATTAAAGAGCTTCCCAACGTCACATAACTGAATCCAAATATTTAAAACTCAAGAGTCACAGACCTAACCATGATGTTAAGCTGCCTTCCTGGAGAATGCAGCTCTTAAGGAGCTCACAGTCCATAGGAAGAGACATCCACATAAGTAGAAGGTAATTTCTCTGCCATATGGTAAGGATAATGCTAGGGATAGACCAGACATGGGAGGCCTCCCAGAAAAGAATTGCCTAATCCAGACATCTATGCCTCTGTCCTTTAGAGATCAAAAACTAAAACTTTTCCATGACAGAGACCTGCAATGACCCTTTGGTCCCCAATATCAGTTTTTTCCCCTCAAGAATTACTAAAATGTCATGAGATCTGCTCATCATGTGCCACTCTAGATGATTACCTCATATACGTGCTCTCTGATGGATGATTCTGGGAAAGCAAAGCCTTAGTTTACCCTGGAAAGTAGCATCAAGCCCAACAAAGGCAGGCGCAATCACTCGAAACAAGACTTGAAAAATAGACAGCCAAACGGTTAGTTAGGAAAGAGAGTTTTGGGGACCTGGGGGAATCGTTGAAGCTGAGGCACTTCCCCAGGCTAACTCAGTCCCCAACCATCACCTATATCCTTCCCCACAGTATCAGAATGTGACTCTCCTGCTCTAGGGCTCTCAGCCGAAGACAGCCAGCTCAGGAAATAAGTGCTGTGGAGAGGCACTGAGAGCGTACACGCTCTGTTCCCTGAAGTGGTTCTTTTTTTACTCCAGCAGATTGGGGGAGTTTGGTGACACATCAGGGACTATCCAGACAAAGAGCAGGCATGTAGGCAGGCGCCTCAGGCTTTCCTGAGACACATAGCATTTCTTCTCTCTGTGACTCTTCTTCCTGCAATCTGTGTCATAGCCAAGTTTGTGACGACCTCTTCAGACTGGAGCAGTGACAAAGGAAAACTTGTGGCTAGAAATCCTTAAGAGTTTTTTTGGAAATGTGAGCCCCTGAGATGACAGGGGACTTGCTAAATCATCGTTGAAAGGGACAGAGCCATTTTGTACCCTGGCCTTTCATCTCCCTGGAGAAATTACTGACAATGACACACAGCAGGTAAAATAGATTGTGAAATCAAAGAACCGTACAAGCTGCAGATGCTGCCTTCCTTAAATTATCAATAACTTTCTCTCTCGCATGATCCAAATATGCCCAACTCACTTTGCAGAGAAGCCCACATGCGCACAGCTGCCCTTGTGCCCTGTGCTCACTCACTCACTCGCCTACCAATGAAAGCTAGGGCACAATTGAATTCTCCAGATTATTGAATCCCATTGGCCACTTACTGCGCAATGTTGCTTCCTGCCAGATCCTCCTGGTAGGGATAGATTCATCTCTTTGATACCAATTTGTTTGGTAAACTCATGAGCGAAAGGTCAGAAGATCTGGGTAAATTCCTGACTTCTTGGATTTCTTTGGTCTTGCTGTGGTTTGAATATCCCCTCCAAAATGTGTGGTATTTGTGTGGGGAGATGGAGGAGGATTGGAGTTCCAGCCTTATGCATGCTACACAAGCCTTATACAACTGAGCTACATTCCCAGACACTCCTGGTGAAATTTATCTGCCCTCTTAATGGTATTAAGAGCTGAAGCCTGCCAGATATTATTAGATCCATGAGTGCTGTGTCCTCAGATCAGTGCTATTATTGTGGCCATGGGTTGGTCATCTTGAAAATGGATTCCTGATAAAAATGGGTCTGCTACACACATGACAGGAGCCTAACTTAACTGGTCTCTGAAAGGCCCCACCCAGCAGCTAATTGAATCAGATGCTGAGACTTATAGCCAAGCATTAGACACAGCTCCGGGAGTCCTGTGGAAGAGTGGGAGGGAAAGATAGAAGGACCCAGAAGGGACAAGAATGGTCCAAGAAGACCAACAGAGTCAACTAACCTAGACTCAATGGGGGCTTACAGAGATGGAAACACCAACCAGAGGGCATGCATGGACTGGACCTAGGCCCCCTACACATATGTAACTGATGGAAAGTTGATCTTCCTGTGGGTTCCCTAGTAAGTTGAACGGGTGCTGTCTATGACATGGACTCTGTCGACTGCTTTTAATCACTTCGCCCTAACGGAGCTGCCTTGCCTGGACTAGGTGGACAAAGAGGAACTCAGTCCTAATGCTGGGGTGGGTTGATGGGGGCTTCCCTTTTCTGAGGACAAGGAGACACCGCCCCCCGCCCCCCGAGCAGGGCATGAGAATGGGAGGGAAGAACTGGGAGGAGAGGAGGGAGTGGGCTACTATTGGGATGTAAAGTGTAATTTTTATATAAATTAAAAATAAAATTTAAAAAGTGGGTCTGCTAGATTTTCTGTTCCACCCTAAGTGGTCACGTGCCCTTCCATCACAACATGGCCCAGCAGATACCGTCATCATAATTCTTAGGCTCCCTGGCTTCCAGGACCGTGAGCCAAACCTCTTTTTTTTTATAAGTTCTCCAGTCTGTGACATTCTGTTATAGCATCAGAAAACGGACTAAGATGACAGTCCTCTCTGGTGGCTCCCCTTGTATCCCTTGTAAAGAGAAGGTTTTGACAGCAGCTGTGCACTGCTCAGCTGAGTTTCTGTGGGGTGGGGGTGACCAACGGGGAACAGACCTACTGAGGACACACTGCCCCTCAGCACCAGCACCAGCCTCCTAGGTGTTTGAAGGCCTCTCTCTACTCACCTTTCACAACTGGGTAACTTGAAAACAAAGGGAAAAGGGCACCCACCGTGCTGCTCTGAGGCTGAGGAGGGGTGGGAGGGGCAGGAGGATGGATGCATGCATGCGAGGAATAAATCAAGTGGCTGTGTAATTAATTTAGAATAACTTAAGTGCCGAGCATTAAGGAGAAACAAAAGTGGTGACATTTAATGAATTGTCAGTCGATATCTCACTCATTCCAGGTGTCTTTTAAAATGTCAGCTATCGCACAATGCCTTTTTCCTTGCAGCTGTGTGTGAACAGCCACCACCAGGCTGGGCTTCTGCATGGTGTGTTAGCTTAGACACAATTTCAGAAGCAGGGGGCCCTGCCAGCTGCAGGGAAAGATCCAATGTCCCGGTCACCCCGTGAGCCCAGTGAGCAGTTGTGCATTGTCCCTGACGGATTCATTCTCCGAGCCCTTCACCCACCTTTTTGGCCTCAACTATAACAATGTACACAGTGTTTTTACACGGTCACCGAGAAGGACAAGATGGGGCTTTTTGTGCCCAAGAGCATTCGCTGTGCAACCATGAGGACCTGAGTTCAGATGCCAGCGTCCAGGTAATAAGCCAAGCATGGTCTCACTTGAGCCTGAACTCCCAGTGTGAATAGGAGGTAGAGACAGGAGGGTTGCTGGGGCTTAGCTGAAGAACTCAAGTTCCAGTTTTAGGGAGAGATTCTGCCTCAAAGTAATGGCAATAAGTCACAGAGGAAGATAGATGGCGCCTTTTCCTGGCCTCTGTGTGCATAAGCATGGGCACATTTGGTGCGGGCTCTCTCTGTCTCTCTCTATCTTTGTCTTTCTCTGTCTCTGTCTCTCTCTCTTTCTCTCTGTCTCTCTCTCTCTCTCTCTCTCTCTCTCTGTGTGTGTGTGTGTGTGTGTGTGTGTGTCTGTGTCTGTGTCTGTCTATCTGTCTTTGTCTGTCTCTCTGTGTCTCTGTCTCTCTATGTCTCTGTCTCCCCACCACCACCAAAGCTTTGCATTTTCCAAAGAAAGAGAAAACCTTAGCTGAACTCCGATGGTAGAAAGCCTTGCAATGGTTGCTCCAGAGAACTCAGGGCTCAGGAATTCCCATCTGAAACCGACTGGCCCTTGGTTTGGTCCCTATAAATACCAGATTCTGCTTCAGAGACCAAGCAGGGAACCGCTGGATTTTCACTTTAGGGGAAAATGCAAAGACACGTTTGATACCAAAATGTTTTCATCACAGACACCCGATCCCTATCCCTAAAAGTGAGCTTCTCACGTTGGACCCCAGCCGAGAGCCAGTCTCTCTGACCTCGCGGGCTGCTTGAGGTAGTGGGGAGGAACAGCTAGGCCAAACAGAAAGCTGGCTGGTGTTTGGCCGGCCTGTATGTTGGAGTGGCCTGGACAGACAGAGGAGCTCTAGCATCCCCAGCTCAGGTACTCCGTGCAGCTTCTCTGGCCAGAGAAGCAAAGGGCTGTGGCGTTGCGGGCCACTTAGCAGCTCAGTCTTGGCCAAGCACAGCTTCTCAGGGAGTCCACGGTGACATGCAGAGAAGCAGCCACGCCCTTCCACGCATGGGCTTCTATCCAGGTGTTCAGGGAGTCTACGCCAGCTCTGCAACTAAAGCCAAATACGCTGATGCTCCACTTCCTAAAGGCACTCACTGGGGAGTTGGCCCAAGCCACATGAGTACACACACAAAGACACACACACACACACACACACACACACACACACACACACACATGCCCTGCACCACCTTCTTTCCAGCCTGTAGAATCATTGCAGGAAGCAACCCCAAGCACTGCTCCCCTTGAGTTCTGAGGGACTGTGTGGGATCCATCTTTGCAATCACCCCAGCGCTCTCTCTCTCTCCCCCTCCCCCCCCCCCCTCTCTCTCACACACACACACACACACACACACACACACACACACACACACACACACACACACACGAGAACCCATGGAGCTCACACACACTCATGGTCCAGTCCTCAGCCTCTCCCTGGACCCTTTTACATCACTGAACACCCTGATTGGGAACTGACCCACATCCTGGCTGAGTACCCAAGTCCCCTTAAGCAAGGCCCTAAGATGTCCTGGTGCAGCCTGATCCCAATGTACCCAGACAGGCCTCCCCTCTGTGCCCTCCTGCAGCATGGTCCCTTGGTTTAACTCTTGACTCGCCTCCCTCAGTCTCCATGCGCCATGTTTATTTAATCTTTTGTGTCCTGTTCCATTCTTCCCTTGCTATCCTAGCCCTCCTGGATCACTCCTGCAATCTCCCCTACTTGGGCTTTTAACCTCTCACTCTCACCTTTCTCGGTGCCAATGCAGGAGCTGGGAAATCTAGTCCCTTCGAGGGCTGGGTGGGTGGCATAGATGTGGCTCAGCTACCATAAGACTTTGGCATATACCTCTCTGCTAACCAAGAACCTTTACCAACTCTCCTTTTGCCCATAGGAAGAGAACGGAATAGTTAATGTTTGCAGACAGGTTTAAAAATTAGCAAGGACTTTGCCTTCTGTGAAACTGACATGTATTCATCTTCCATTCAAAGCATGCCGCGGGTCTCTGTGCTTGTTTCTCAGGCCCGTGACCCCTCTATAATTGAACTTGTCTTTCCCTGCCCAAGAAACCCAAGCCCACTCAGAGTTTGGGGCCTAACTCCAGCCTCTCTGGGAAGCCCAGAAGGGACTGCTCCCCCCTCCACAGATGAAGGCTGCACCAAATCATCACACCTATTCTATTTTCTTTCTCACCAAACTTGACCTCTACCAGGGATCCCATCAGAGCCCTCTCTTCACCTGGCTCCTTCCTGCTGCCTCCCTGCACAGCTAGGTCATGGAAGAGTCTGCTAGAGAGAGACAGCTACCACCAAAGGGACAAAAAGTCAAGTACCTAGCTTTACAGAAACCAGGGGCTGGTCTGTCAGCAGTGCTTAAACTTTTATGTGCACTAAACCACCAGGAAGCTTGGTAGAAACGGAACTCACTGCCCAGAGACTGCAAGGCAGCAGTTCTGTGTTGGAGTCTAACAATCCGCATCTCAGTTCCTGACTACTGATTTGAATGCAGGGTGAAGTCCAGGCACATGCATCCAGAAACATTTTCTCTCGGAATTAGAGGCTGGACTTGAGTGTGAGTGCTCATTCCCCAAAAGACTGTTACCCAGTCCCAGCTCCCATGGTGCTATGCTGTGAATTCTTCCCAGCAAGGTAGTCACGGGAGTGGCGGGGGGGGGGGGGGGCCTAAGTCTTAGAGTACAGCTCTGTCCTGGGCCCTGAAGGTCACTACCTAGTCTCATCAGTGCTATCCACCTCAGCCTCCGTGACAGCAGGGCGAGCCATCTGCTTTCCACGACCACATCCCTACTTCTGTCTCCAGATTGAAAACAGAGGCAGACAGTTAGTTGGTCATGACTGAGAGCATCTGTCTATAACCCAGGCTGAGAACAAACAGGAACAAGAGGAAGTTGGGGAGTGCTACCCTAGCCTGGCAGCTCCTTTTGGCTTTGGCTGCTCTCCAAGTTGCCCATCTCCTTCAATCAGCCCTCACCTTCTCATAGCCAACAAGCATTGCACAGGCTCCAAAGGACAAATCCAGGAGGATTTTACGAAGCAGATGTCAGACAATGAGGGGCTGATAGGTGCAGAAGGTAAAAGCAAAAGAGAGGGCCTGGACAGACACTAGTTTTAGCCACTGAGTCTAAGGGTGGGAGTTTGGCTAAGCCACCACCTCTTGGCCCATGAGAAGCTATTTTGAGTCGCCTCAAAGCAGCAACCTCTTTCTTGAGCTTCCGGCTTTCTGTTGGAGAACTCCACACAATTCTGCAGGAAGTTTACCCAGAGTGCCCTATGTAATGGACTACCAATCACTTCATGTCTCCTTTCTATTGCTTGTAGCACCATCAATATTCTCAACCCCAGGCCCAGCACCTCTGGCTCCACTTCACCCCCTCCTCGGCCCAGCATCTCACCATAGCCTAAGCATCGTATCCAAAGAATGTTCTAAACTTGTCTCCATCATCTGGACACCTCACCATGCCTTGGTTCAGGGCCTCTTCTTTTGGCCCTGGGCATGGCAAGGGTTTATTAAGGGGTCTGCTGATCTCTGCTAGTCTACTGACTACTTCCTTTCTCCCCTGCTTAGCGCTTTCCATACATAGGAGTCAATGATGATGGATAGAATTATGATTAATAACAAGTACAGTGTGTTAGAGCAATGGTTCCCAACCTTCCTGATGCTGCTGCCCTTTAATACAGTTCCTCATGTTGTGGTGAACCCCCAAACCACAAAATTATTTTCGTTGCTACTACAATAATTTTAATTGTGCTACTGTTATGAATCACCATGTAAATGTCTGTGTTTTCTGATGGTCTTAGGGGACCCCTGTGACCCCACCCCCAAAGGGGTTGCAACCCATGGGGTGAGAACCACCGTGTTAAACGATTGAAATTAAGCTGTCAGATCTATAGGGGCAAGTTGACAGGATTTTCCCAGTAGTAGAGTGTTGGGACTCATGGTCCATCTATATCCACAGAGTCCTAGTTGGTGATCTCTCTGGAAGAAACATCTAGTATTGTCTTTCTTAGGCCTCCCCTGTGGCATGTACACACAGCACCCTTAAGCCCTGTGTGCTTCCTTCCTCTCTTCACTCAGGCTACCTTTTCCAAACGCCCATGCATTTCCACTTCTCCAGGAGCTCACTAAAAACTGTTGCCTCATTCTAGAACACTCTTCCATCCTGCCTTTGACCATCAGGACTCAATCTTTCACATTTGCTATGGCTGAAAATGGACTGTCCTTTCTGATATTCATGTTTCGTGAGGTTTGGTGACCACTGTGGTCGTGTGGTTAAGTGGGTCCTTTGAGAGATGCTGTCACAAGGAGGGAGTGTCTTTCTCACAGGAGTGAGCTCACTCTCACGTCGGTGGGCTCATTTACTAAGTAAGGGCGGGTTTTGATAAAATGGCGTCACCCGTTTTGCCCTGCTTTTCTGCCAGATTATAACACAAAAGAAGGTCCTCCTCAGCCGCAGCTGCCTGATCTTGAGACATCCAGCCCCCAGAACCAGGAGCTGAAGAAATTAGTTTTCATAATAAAGTACTAAGTTTTGAATATTTGGTACAGGAACAGGAAAAAGAATTAAGAGCATGTTCTTGCTCAAATATCCTTCCTGTGTCTGCCCAGAGAGCTATACTTTTGAGATCAAAACTAAGAGCTCACTTTTGTCCCTCTCCGAGTTTCATGCTTGCATCTTCTCTCTAGAGTAAAATCTAGATAGGGTCTCTCCTATCAGAGAGCTTCTTAGGAATTGAAGTCTCCATACTGCCATGCTGAAGTGTCTGACACGAGAAGGTGCTAACAAATGTCTATTCGCTAAACTAAGGAAGAGTGCCTAGATGACGTCTCCCACAGACCAAATTAGCAGCATCATACTAAGCCCAAACTGTCCTGCCCCTTGCACAGAGCACAGGGACATATTCAATTCTCCAAGTATTGGCATTGCTCTTATGGTCTCCAGAAGCCACTTAGAGCCAGGATGGCCACTCTCTACCAATAACACTAATCACACCAGCTGCCATCTATTGAGTGATGATGAGGTACCAGGCACCTTGCCCAGCCATTTTCGTACATTACTACAATCGCTCTGCCATCACCCCATGAGCTACCTCCTTCAGTATCGTCCTACCACACATGGGAGGAAGAGAAGTAGGGAACTTTCCAGGCTGTGAAAGAAGCTAAGGTTCCAACACAGAGAAGTCGGATCTTAACTGCTTCCTCCTGCCACCACAGACCTGAGCTCCTACAATCCATGCCCATCAGTCCTGAGCCAGCAGCACAGATGGCAGGCTCATCTCTTGCCAGGGACATCACAAGTCTCACGAAAGAGACTGGGCCCCTGCAGAAAGGACAGATTGCTAACCAGGCTTTCTCTGCTCTGGTCAAACTACAGGTTCCATCACAGACTAACCTTTCTCAGAAAACCTGGCTCTGGCCACTGTGTCACTATACTGAAAGTGCAGCTTCTGGCCCATAGGGCCTGTCTCCCTCACTCTGCTGGGTGGTCCCTGGGATATGGTCCCTCTCATGAAGGATGCTTTCAGTATTCTGGCCAGTCCTACTAAGAAGGCTTGAATACAAACTGGGCCAGCGGAAAAAGGTAATTAGGCAGAGTTTTCCTGATGAGGTGGGAGGACCAGCAGGTGTACGGCTCAGGGACCTGGGTCCTGGTGTGCATTTAATTAAGTATCACCACTCGGTTCACACATTGACTGCCAAGGCTGGGGGTGGGGTGGGGTGGGGAGAGGCAGGGGAGGGATCCCAGCCAACCTCTCTCCTTATAACCCCTGGTGGGAAAGGAGGAAAGAGGACTGCCTGGCCAGCCCCACCCCCAAATCAACAAGACAAAAGCAGAACAGCCAGAAGCCAGAGCCTCTTCCTTCTGTTCAGCCTTTGATTACGAAAAAGAACAACCAAACAGAGAACAGAGAGAACCCTTGGGAGACAGGGCTCTAGACTCCAAGGCAAACAAAAGGATTGGAGGAAAGGAAAGACAAGCCTGAAAATCGGCTAGGCAGCAGCTTCCCGTCGTCGTCCCATTTAAATCCTAACGAGGCCCCTGCTCCGAGATAACAAAGGCCACTGTGTTTAATGAAGGGTATAAATGGTAGAAATATGAGACAGGAGCTTTTGCAAGATGTTAATGAGGTGGATGGGAAACCTCTAAAAATAAACCGGGGCAAGTTGAAAGGGTAATTAGGGGTGCAAAAAATAAACAGAGGGTGTCAAGTTGAAAGAAGTTCAAGGCTCTTCCGACATACCCTCTGTAGGTAGGGTAGAAGATGTGGGGGAGAATACGTAGTCAGAACACATATCCTCTCAACTGACCTTAGGCTTAAGAACAATACGGCCCTCCCGCCACCTATGGCAACAAGCTACAGCCGCCACGAGCCCCCAAAAGAGACCTGAGCAAATATTAGATGACGGGAAAACCTCAACCACCAAGTAATAAAAACCAACCAGGTCCATGCCTTTGAACTGATTGCGAGCAATTGTGCTTATGTGTGTGGGTGCATGGCTGCACAAACACAATTGCTTGTACCACACATTCAACCTACGCAAACAAATCCCCACCTACCTGTTGAGATTTCCAGCCAAGGTCAGTTGCACATGAACGGAGAGTGGGTGGTTGCAAGCCCTTGAGATAGCTTTGAGATGTTCCAATGTGCCTTCCACCTCCCACCTCCCACCTCCACAATGTCTTTCTCTCCTTCTCCATTGCTGCTTAAGATACTGCCACAGTTGAAAGCTGTTCTGTTGTCAAGTACACTTGGGGCATCCTTGCCCTGGTCTAGGAGACCTGTATTAATGCATTAAGAACAGATATCTCCTTTTCTTTAATTCAGTGTTTCTCAAAAGATTTGACTATGTGAAAATTTCCCCCACAAAATGCTATTTCCTAATGTCCTTACCCACTGCCCACTTCCAATTAGTGGGTCTCCTCCCGAGAGGCCAGAGATCTGTGAGGCTAGTGACAATGGATGGAGCTGGGGAAGGGGGGAAAGTCAGAAACGCTGGCTATAAACATCCCTTCATTCACTTGCTCTCTTCCAAATTTCTGCAAATGTCAAGTAATGCCAATGCTGGGGACAACCAAGTGGTACTCGCTTTAAGAGAACTGCTCTCCCACACTCTGGTCCAGGGCATATAGCTCTGTCCTGTGAATTTTGAGTCCTTTCTGTTGCTAAGGAACTGAAAGAGGGACTCATCCCCAGGCTTTTTACAGTTGCTCCTGTGGGCTATGTGATCCAGGCAATGTAACTTCGCCCTTTTCCATCACTTTGCTCATCTGTAAAATTAGAGCAGCAGCCGCCTCCCAGAGCTGCTGAGAAGGCTCCACAGGATAATAAAGGCAAGGGTTTACTTTCTTGTATGTACTTCGTAATACGGGACATTTATAAGGACCAGAATAAGACGTGTTTCTCATGTGATTCCCTGCACTCTCAGGGTCTTAGGTACATGGAAATGTGGATGGCTCTGAAAAATGTATGTACGTCTACATCTCCTTCTTCAACTTGCAGTTTATGTTTATTATTTTACTTGTGCTTAAGTATAAGAAAGAAGAAAGGCAAAATTAAAAAAAAAAAATATATATATATATATATATATATATATATATATATATATTAAGAAGAAGAAGAAAGGCCGTGAACTTCAAGGACCTCAGAAGACCTGGGAACCAGACAAGTAAACTAGGCACGAGGCAGAAGCCTGTGTCTCTTCCTCTCAGGAGTCATCAGCTCCAAGGACTTGTTCTCATCCCGTACCCCACCGCCCTCCTCAGCTTACACACCAACTTCCCAGGCTTTAGAACCCAACTCCAGAGCCCTGGTTGGACTCCTGGACCTCCGTGCTCTGATTTTGAGCATGTTCGGAGGAGCCTGCTCATTTGTAGGCACGTAGGCTCCCCCAGCACAAGGTCTCCATCTCACATTCCGTAGCTGTGGCACTACAGAGGGAGGCGTTTGTCTGATACAGCCTTATCCCTTCCAATACCACTCCACGGGACAAAAAAAAATATGCGTCTGTCAGCTTCACTCACCTGCCACTCACCTGCCTGACGCATAAGAGCCTTTCCTCTCCTCTGTCCCAGCCTTTTTTTTTTTTTTTTTTTTGTCTTCCTTGCTCACATTTATAACTTCAAGCCACACCTCCTCTCCCCAACAGAAGACAACTTGAAAGTATAGTCTGCTCTCCTTGGAGAGGCAGTAAATATCAAGAAGCCATCACAATATTCAAATCAGGCTCATTCCCCTTTTATTCTGTGAGATTCTGCAATTTCTTGCCTTCAATTAGTAAAGCAAATGATAAATTTAACCTTGGCCATACCCCCCTAGCATCCAGCACAGTTGCAAAAGCATGGAGGCAGATTTTAAAACAGTTGTCTGCATAGGAGAGAAACAGAGGAGGAGAGAGGAAAAGCTCTTCGGGAATAAACAACAACAGCATAGTGTTTTGATTCAAGTGTACAGTAAATACTACCGCTGTAAGAGCCTTGGCCAGCTCCACAAGCACAGCATCCTTGGGATACTGGTTCTTCTTAATAGTCGAAATAAATTTCGAGTATCATGCCCATAAATTTCCTGCTGTTTAGAATGTAGGATTAGCTCCTTCAACCTGACTTCCCTTGTCTGACACGGTGACGCCTTATGAGAGGTAGCTGACAGGCACGGAGTATGTCCCTTCGACTTTGGCCTCTCATCCATCGTCTAGTGAAAAGGGGTCTTCTTGTTTTGTGGGGAAGAATGCAGAATAAGAAATATCTCAGAGGAGCTTTTCGGGGTGCTGTGTCCAAGCAACTTCTTCTCCCCAACAGCCCTTTCCCAATGGCCTGAATATCTATCTTTGTCAATCAGGGATTTAGCGTTGGCACTAGAAACTCAATGAGACAGAAAATTAGGACTAGGCCACAGTTAACAAGGACCATTAGTTTCTGAACTTGGATCCCAGTAATCAGCGAGCGCAAGCTACAGGCAAAATGGGCTCTTCGCAGCAAAATTATATAATCACCCTGCCCTTCTTATTGTCTGATCGACAGGCCTTCCAGAGAGAACCCATCTCTTTTCTGCTAGCCTTTAGCTAACATCATAAGCAACAGTCTTCTGTGTTCTCTGTCAGTTCAGTCATCCAGCTTCCCATGGGTTTACTTGTGCATGTGACCTGGGTTTCCAGGGCTCATATGTGTCTATTATTTATTTCTTCACCAAAAAATCACAGGCTATAAACTTCCTGTTCTGTAATATGTTATTCCAGTGACACCATAGGTTAGTTTTAGTTTAAGGTTTTATCACTTGAAGCCCCACTTCTGATACAAATTTCTGTTCTTCTTTTTTTTTTTTTTAATTTTATTTATTTTTTATGTTTTATATATGGGTGTGTCTGCATATATGTCTGCACAACAGAAGACAGCATCAGATCGCACTATAGATGGTTTTGAGCAGCCACATAGGTGCTGAGAATTGAATTCAGGTCCTCTGGGAGAGCAGCCAGTGCTCTTAACTGCTGAGCCATCTCTCAGCCCCCAACAATTTCTGTTCTAATGAGAATTCTGGTCATATACTCAAAAGAGCTAAAGCGAAAAAAATTTAAGTATTTGTATTTCTTAGGATTCTGCTTCAGTCTGCCTATTTGTGATGTCATCGCTTACCTCCCAAGGGGCGTAGCCCTTCCCAGGGCCATATAAAGGAGCAAACCATCACGTGGCTCTCTCTCTTACCCCTCTTACTCTTCCTCTCTCTTCTTCTCATTCTTCCTGTCTCTCCCTGGGGTGCCTCTCCCACCTTTCCTTCTCCTATGCTCATTTAATAAACCTCATATAACATAATACCTGGCATCTGGTACCTTATTACCTTATATATTACTGCCTTAATTATTAAATATAAAATTATTAGTCTGGGTTCTTTAAGAAACATAACTGATACATGGTATAATGATTTATGGGATTTATTAGAATGGCTCCAGGCTGTGGTTCAGCTAGTCCAGAAAGAAATGTCTGTCTACTAATAGAAGTCCCAAGAATCCAGTTCAGTCCATGAGGCTGGATGTCACAGCTGGTTTTCAGTATGTGCCAAAATCCTGAAGAAGTAGAATCTAATGCCAGGGAAGGAACGAACTTGCTAGCAAGGGTGAGAGCAAGCAGGCAAAGAGCAAGAGCTTCCTTCTTCCAAGTCCTTTATACAGGCTGCCAATAGAATGTGTGCCCCAGATCTGGATTAAAGGAGGGTCTTCCCATTTCAGATGACTTCATTAAGGAAAATTCCCCCACAGGCGTATCCAGCCTCGTGGGTTTTAGTTAATTCCAGACATAGCCAAGTTGGTGACCAAGAACAGCCGTCACAGGGTTCAACAAGTAATATACGTAAGAAGATGTGTGTAAGCACACTTAGTCAGGTTTAAGGAATCAGATACTGAAAGTCGGAACAAAGCCAGGTGTCTCCTTTTTCCCAGTCTCTGTCTGTCTATGTGTCTTTCTCTCTCAGAGACTCAAAGGGGATGATTTGGCTTCCAGTCTTCTGCTCTTTTCAAGTCTTTTAGGGAAACAATAGGGGGTGGCAGCTTGCTGCCTTCTCAGCAATTTACACGTCATCTGAGAGCTACCACAGCCCAAGCCTGAAAGACAGTCTACATGCGGCTGGAAGTCCTGGGTAGCTAGCTTGGTTGAAGCTCTCCAGAGGCAGACTGGTTGACATTCATTTATTTGAACCTGACCACACAAATTACTGGTTAGCCAGCACGTTGGTTGCTGTTGCTTCTGGCAGTTGTCCCATGTCTAGTCAGCACCATGAAGTCTGTAATTCTGTCCTTTTTTCAGAATTAGGAGCATCCAAGAATTCATCATAAAATATAAGTAGCAGGACGGCTCAGTATCTGTCTGTGCGCGTGTGTGCATTTATTTCATCTCACGGAATCTAAGGTCCGCCAGACCATGTTACCTCCGAAACTGAAATGATCATCTCTCTACTCCCTGGCCCGCCTTCTTTGTCCATGACTGTGATCTCAGTAGGTGGTACCATCAACACTGTGGTTCTCCAAACATGATGAGTGCTTTGGCCTTCACTGTTTCTTCTACTCCATCCCTTGTATCTAAATAAGCATCAAGTCTTATTGATTCTGCCTCCCAAATATCTCTTGCGTCCATCTCCTTCTGTGCAACCCTCCAGCACTATCTTGGATCAGGCAATTATACTCTTGATTAGTTTACCTTGGCAGCCTTCTGACTGATCTCTCTTAGTTCATCTTTCTCCTTCCAGATATTTTCCATACAGCCAGCATCCAGACAAATCTTGCCTATAACACACACACACACACACACACACACACACACACACACACACACACACACACAGACACACACACACCTCTGCTGCTTAAAACCTTTCGATAGCATTCCAATGTTCCAAGCCCTCTTTAATGTGCCTTCTGACTGTTTTTCCAGCCTTCCTGTTTGACTTCACTCTTAGAGAGACCCTTTCCAAATAGATTTTTAGCTCCCAGAATCCCCATTTTCCACATCTTTAGATGCGTCATGCCCCACACCTGTCCATCATGCCTGGCCCATCCTCAATCTCATTAGTATGTGCTCTGCATGTTCTCATAAAGGACTTATTACTATTATAGTACCCATCATTCTGTACTGCAATTGCCTTTTCATTTGCCTGTGTGTGTCTCAGCAACTTCTTAGGGGGATGTGGGATGTGGTGGCTCATGTCTATCACCCCAGCACAAAGGAGACAGAGGCAAGAAGGATTAGGAATTCAGTGTCATCATCAGCTACATGCCAAGTTCAAGACCACCTTGGGCTACATCAAACCTGGGCTCAGAGAGAGAGAGAGACATACAAAGGTATCTTTTTATCATTATACTTGATACATATGCTATTCAGTATTATAAAAGAAAGCATATATGCATGCACACATATATGTATAACCTGTGCCATGTAGATATTTCTTTGTCATTACAGTGACTGCTAGTGTCTGTGTAGAGCCTTCTTTAGTTCTATGAAAGATAAAAAATATAGTATATTTTTTGATCATCCCCCAAAGTCATCCAACCCTGGCACAATGTTAAGGAAAAAAACAATAAAGAAGGAACAGCACTCTTATTCACTTATAAGGAAATGTGCTTTAAATATATTAAGTGTCTTATCTGTTGGCAAGTGACTGTGTTTGGTTCCTGTTGGGAAAGTCCATGGTTGGTAAGCAGGTCCCTTCTCCGGCAGTAGAGAAAGGACAAACAGAAGCCTGCTCTACAGAAAGGTGTGCTGAGAGTGGTGAAATCTGAGTCCCCGCCTCAGAACATGCTAAAGTTGTTAAGAAGCCAGTGGAGAGCCTGTTCCAGGAGCTGGTAACTGCCACTCGAACACAAGGGAGGGAGTGACTTTTTTGTTCTAACCATTAACGTAAGTATTATGGTCCTTAAGTGGTGATTTATAATGCTCCTAATGGCAGAAAGCATAGCTGGGCCTGAGGATTAGACACAACACAGCGGGCTCAGTAAGCAGCTAAAAAATCATTGGCCAGGGAAAAGTTAGGTACAGGGTGACCTGATTTTCTAGAGAACAGCATGACAAGGTAGGCCAAGCAGAGAGAGGAAACCGAGGGTCAGGGTGGATGACAGAATAAACTCAGAATGGATTAAACAGTGGCGGCCTGTGAGGAGAGAGATCTGTCCGTCTCACAGCTGTCTGATTCCTGGCACCACTTCGAGCCTCTTAATCAATAAGACCACTACTGCTGTTGTTGTTTTTATTATTATTTTAGTGCTAGGAAATCAGAGCATGTTAATAACAAAACTGCTTTACATACATGGTGGGGTGGATAGCCTCATGGAAGAAAAAAAAACCCAAAAGATTAATTAAATTAGGTTATATCCAGGAAACCCAAGCCACTGGCAGGTGCATGGTGACAGATACACACCTCCATTTGTACTATCAGTTGCCCAGATAGCAACACCAAAAAAACCAAATGACTCGCCAGTAGACAGCCTTGCCTGTAGGTAGATCTCAAGCAGGCTGAAGTTCCTTTGCTGGGTCCAACCCTTAGGACTGAATTAATGCTTCCCAAATGCTGACATCGTGGTTCTACAGTCAAGCATGTGTTTGCATAATTGATCTAGCCGCGAGTCAATTTAAGACCTGTGTTCCTCAGCCTTGTGCCCAAAGCCACTTGCACATTGGTCTCGCCAGGACTGCTGTCACGTTCCTCATATTGGATCTGCAAGCTCTGCCAGCTCTGCCGGTCACGGTGGCCGTCTCCAGCTCACCCCTTTCCCTTTTAGGTTACTGCCAAGAGCGGTCAGTCAGCTGGTGCCTACTCTCTTGTGCCCTTGTGATAAGTATGATGCACACATTTGGATTTCCTACCACAGATCCTGGCTCGCAGCTCCCATCATAACCCTTATTATTTTCCTGGATGACTAGAGCAAAGAGTGTATGCTTCTCTTGGAGCCTAATAATTTGTGTCTCATCCTGAGTGTCTGAACTGGGTTCAGAGCAATAAAGATGAAAAAAAAAAAAAGTTCTTCCTTTCCAGTCTAGAAAGTTGTTTGGGACCCAGAAGTGACCTAGAGAGCATCCTTTCCCCCTCTAACCTCCGATGTTAGGCACAGGCATCCTCTAACAGGGCTTCATGAGATGCTCATCTCAGAAGGGGCCCTACCCTAAGCCCCGAGGGAGGAATGCTGCATAGAAAAGCTCAGAGGATTCTGGAAATACACGTCCCTGCCAGGTTCCCAACTGTGTTTGTTAGCATTAGTTCCAGTCTCTCTGGCTCCAGTCGCCTTCCCACATGGGCAGCCTTATTTCAGTTCTACATCCAGTGAAATCTCTGGTAAGCCCCAAAGGACAGGCCTGGGAGAACAGGCCTGGGCTGAACACACGGAGGCTTGCAGGAAGATGAACAGGAATTCATTTAGGTGATGAGATCGCGGCCCTTCCCAACTCCAGGGTCAGTTCCTGTGCTCAAGGTGCTTCTTGACTTCCATCCCATGCGTCTCTTCAACTGGTTACTTATTTGGATCCTTTAAAATATTTTTTACAATAAAACGGTAACTGCCTTCCCCTGAGTTCTTTGGGCCTCTCTACAAAATTTGCCAAACCTAAAAAAAAGGGGGGGGTCCTAAGAACCTCAGTTTGGGGGCTGGAGAGATGGCTCCAAGGTTAAGAGCACTGTCTGCTCTTCCAAAGGTCCCAAGCTTGTGACCATCTGTAATGAGATCTGGATCTTTCTTGTGCAGGCAGGCACACATGTGGGCAGAATACAGTATAAATAATAAATAAATCTTTAAAAAAACAAAAAACAAAAAACCTCAATTTGTAGCCAGTTGATCAGAAGTTCCAAAGGCCCAGGCTTGCAGCTGGCACCTCCACTGGGCGCAGTGTTGGGGCCTGAGCCCATAGGCTGTGGGATCTGCTGCTATCACCAGGCAAAAAGCATTGGAACTGAACTTAGAGGACCTCTCCATAGCATCTGCTCTCAGAGTGATTGCTTCTGGCCAGGAGAGATGGTTCAACAGTTAGGAGCATGTACAGCTCTTACAGAGGCCACAAGTTCAGTTCCCAACACCAACATCTGGCAACTCACAACTGCCTGCAAACCCAGATCCAGTGAATCTGACACTTTATTCTGGATTCCATGGGCACTGCATTCATGAGCATGCATACCCAACACACACACACACACACACACACACACACACACACACACACACACATCACATCACACATACACGCATCACACACGCACATATGTGCACACACATGCACACATATAACACACATGCACATCACATACACATAACACACACATAGCACAACACGCACACATAGCACATACACATGTGCACACACATAACATACACACATGCACAAACACACAAGTGCATACACGCACACTCACACACAATTAAAAAGAAAAGAAAATACAAAAAAGAAAACTGCCCTCAAATATGTATTAGGGAGAATCTGAAACCCTAATTACTGGGTTTTTGTGTGTGGAATATGTCAAAGAGAACCTCAGACATCATAACTCATCACTCATAAATAATTCTGCATATTGTATCTCCAGCTTCTACAGGCATTAGCCTAAAATTCATGATATCGTTGCACCTAACAAAATAAATAATGATATTATTGAATACTGACCTCTATTCAGATTTCCAGGGTTTGTTCCAAAGCGATTTTTGTAAGGATGTAAATGAGATGGGATACAGTGCTTGGTTCTGTGCCTCAGGCTCTTTTATTCTGCAACAGCCCTCCTCCTGTGCTTTCCTGTCATTGTTCCCTTGGAAATATAAACAAATCCTTTTTGTGATTCATAGAAGCAGTGATTGAGTTTTCACGTCACTGTGAGAGATAGGCTTCTCTCAAACTGTGTTAAACACCAGCCAGTACTTGTCTGACATATAAAAAAGGAAAGAAATAAAAATATAAATCATATCCGGACAGTCTGAGCTTCAACCCCACAACAGACTCCCCTTGCCAGCCCCCACCTAATCCCTGCCTGCTGACCTCCGAAGGCTCTCAACCCTCGCTGATCACTGTGCTGACTCAGCACAGACCATCCATACCTGTTTTACCCAGGAGTCTGTACTTCCCCTTCCAACTGCCCAGAATGCTTTATCCTGTCCACATCTTATGGACACAGCTCCATTCCCAAGTGCCTGATGGGAGACAGACAACATCCCTGACAACATGTTATAAATTAGCTCCTCCTCCCCCAGGCTGCCCAGCCCCCATCACATCACCTGTTCCCATTTCTTCATGGAGTTTATTACAGTCTGAAATTACATTCTCCTTAATGTGTTTGCTTCCTGGTGTAATGGGATGTTAGAAGCTCTTTAGCTAAATACTGAAAAAATAAATGTGAAATATCAAGGCTGGGAAACCATGTATAAAAATCTACAAAGGAAACGGTCACGAATCTTTACCTGGTTCTTGGTGTGTGTGTTTGTGTGTGTGTGTGTGTGTGTGTGTGTGTGTGTGTGTGGTGTGTGTGTGTGTGTGTATACATGTGCCCAGGAAAAGGGCATCAGATCCCCTGGAGCAGGTATTATAGTCAGTTGTGAGTCACTGGAGAGTGGTGGAATCCAAGCTTTGGGTCCTCTGCAAGAGCGGTAAGTGTTCTTAACCACTGAGCCATCTCTCCAGCCAATTTAAAGTGGTCAAAGAATCAGCCATCATCCACAAATGGGCAGGACTACCATGGAAGAGATCACCGTCCTGAGCAGACATCCAGCCGGCTGTAGAAACCAGAAGCACGTTCTGTCTTGATTTTATACAGCAGTACTTCGCTGTCTGTCTACAGGCGCACGAGCCTCACAAGAATGGATTCTGTCACCTCAACACTGTATCGCCAAAGCTAAAATGAAGGTCTAGCATCCCATAAAGATTGATCAATGGACTGGTCCTTAGATTCCCAGTCATGATCCTCCAACAGCAGCCCTTCTGCTTTGAGACGCATTGCAAGTTCCTAGGATAGCTGTCTTAGATAAGTTGTCATGACAACAACCCTGCAATTAGATTAGGTGAACGCAAGACTGTATTTCTTATTCATGAAAAACCCAAAAGTACCATTCCCAAGCTGTCCTCCTCCAGTAGTGGCTCAAGCGTCCAGGTTCCTTCTGTCTTACCACAAGTGCCGTCATCAGTGTCGTGTGTTTTCCAAGGCTGCTGGAGAGGAATGCACAGCTGAAAGGACACAGCCCCCATTCCTGATTCCATTGTCTTAGCCAGATCTAGTCTTTTGGAGCCAAGTAGAGAAAATTTGAAATATTTCAGTGTCTGGCTAGACATTTCAGTTCTTACCGTACTTCTAACGGTGGAAGCCGAGCTTGGGTCCCCGATGGGCAATTAGCATCCTGCCACCGTGGCCACCTGGAAGGCCTGGAGAGGTGGCCCAGTGGTTAAGTGCTCTTACAGAGGACCCTGAGTTCAAGTCCTAGCACTCACATCAGGTAGCTCATAACTACCTGTGAGTCCAGTCCCAGCTGCTCCAACATCCTCTTCCGGCCTCTGCAAGCACTGTACTCATGTGCACAGACTGATAACTCAGATGTAAACATATACACATAACTTAGAAATAAAACATTTAAAAAACAAATTAAAAATAAGTTCCCCTCCAAGCAGAACAGAACACAGACCATGGACCTCAGCTAAGCACAGACTCATCTCTCTGCTGCCAGCTGTTACTTAGCATAGCTCCCACAGAAAGTTCTACTGTCTATTAAAACTCCTGGTATCTCACCACAGGTCTTAGGGCCAAATACCCACCTGCTGCATCAGTAAGCACATCCGTGCATGCTCTGTAAGAAAAAAAGATTATATCCACTGGCGTGGCTGGCCCAATGGCCAGGCAATGATTCCACCTGGTGAGAGCCTTTGCTTTTACCTATCCTAGGAGGAGTAAACACCCTAGCCTTTAAGAGGCCTGGTTCCTCCATCACTTTTTAAAGAAAGAATTACGTTCCAGAGATGGCTGATGATGTGTCCAAGGTCACCCAGCTTGCTAGGTGCAGAGCTGGGGGAGGGCAGAGTCCACTCTCTTGTCCCCATTTGCATCACACATATTCAAAAATTTTCACACTAACCCCGACACTCAATCCCCAGCCACCTACTGTTCCACTCAAACTTGGTTCTCCTTGTCCTGGTGTCCTGAGATGCTTCCCATACCTTTGATATCATCCTTACCTTCTTCACTGATTCCTACGGCATAATTTCCCTGGGAAACTCCTGCCTGCCAGTCAGCCACCACACTCGGTTTTTCTTCTTTGTGTCCTTTTTTTCTACACAAAATATTAAAACCAAGACGGGCCTAGAGACCAAGGACCAAGTTTACTGCCCCATCTCTGCAGACCTCTGTTTTCAAAGAGGAAGCCAGTGGCCTGAGGGTTGAAATGAGCCACCGACTCACATTGTTGGTTGTCCTGTAGTATGACCAAAGTGACTGTTATATACTGTCTTAGTTAGGGTTATTATTACTGTAATGAAACACCATGGGCAAAGCAAGTTGGGGAGGAAAGGGTTTATTTGGCTTAAACTCTCATATCACTGTTCATTGTCAATGTAAGTCAGTGACAGGAACTCAACCAGGGCAGGAACTCGGAGGCAGATGCTGTGAAGGCTGTGTTGCTTACTGGCTTGCTCTCCTGTGGCTTGTTCAGCCTGCTTTCTTAAAGAGCCCAGGACCACCAGCCAAGGGATGGCACTGCCCAGAATAGACTGAGCCCTCCCCATTGGTTACTAATTGAGAAAACGACTTACAGCCAGATACTATGGAGGCATTTTTTTTCAATTGGGCCGCCCTCCTCTCTGATGACTCTAGCTTGTGTCACGTTGACATAAAACTAGCCAATGCTTGTACTCACCTCTTCTGTATCTTCAGACTCTCTTGGCCTTATACTGCCCTCAGCAGTAGACACTCCTATCTTGGCTGAGACAGTCTACACACACACACACACACACACACACACACACCCTTGATCACCTCAGCATTGCCACCCTTACCAGGGGAAACCTGGAAATACCGGAAAGGTAACTATGGAGGGACAAAGCTCTGACCAAGGAAGAGTGGGAATTAATAAGTGCCTTTTCTGTTTCTTCTGGATACTGTTCCAGGATCCAACTGCTTCTCACATCACACACAACCAAGTAGCCAGGAAGCAACGTTCTCCCTACTATGTGCCTTTGAATCGTTTTCTCCCCATGTTTTCCCCTCTGGCTCTGGCTCGTGCTCTGTAGTTTCCAGTCATCAGCCAGAGCCTCACACCAAAGCCTCTTCTCACTGGGGAAGCCAGATTCAGGGAGCAGCAGGCTGATTCTGGGAGTGCCCAGGGATTCTGGGAATTCAATTCAGCATTTAACCGGTCAGAACCAAGTAAAAGCTGCTTTTTACTTAGAGATCCCTTGGGGGTTTTACTTGGTATCACCCTTGGAGATAGCTCACATTAGCCTAATGAGAAGAGACCCCTCCCCCAGCAGTTCCAGAGGCTTCTCAACACCTTCAACTGCCCCGCATCAGAAGCAGCCTAGCTGGGGGGACATCAAGTGGCTTGGTTCCTTTTTCCAAACGGGTAGCTGGGTTGTGGCTCGGCCTTAGAGTGGTTATCTAGTATGTACAAAGCCCTAAGTTCAGAAACTGTAAAACAGGGGAGAAATCAGTATTAGTTGAGCATTATATATGTTTCCCCCATCACAGTCCAATGTATATGTTTCCGTATAATTCTTTTGTTTTTATTGATGTTTGTTATTATTATAACAAGAGCAATATTTGGAAAAAAAATGATTAATGTGTTTTTCTCTCTTGCCTTGCAGTGAATCTGACCTTTTTCCATGCTTGGTCCCAGGTATCCATCTGTCTGGGGAAAGATTAAATTGTTACAGAGTGATGCAAAAGAAAAAAGAAGTTAATATTCTGCTATTGACATTTAAAATGAGATTTCTCCGAAAGACACTAATCTTTGAATCCAAGCTATTATCCTGAGAGGGGGAGAACTGAGATTGGCTAAAAGGACAGACTGAGGGGCACAGTATCTATGGCCTGCCGCTTGCCAGTGTGTGACCTCAGGCCAGCCACCGAGTTTCTAAGACTCAGTCTTCTCACCAGTGAAATAGGAGAAGTAGGGTTACCTAGTTATTAGAAAACAGCTAAGCCACATAAAGTGCAACCAACAAACACTTGTTTACATTCTTCTAGAGGCCAGTGCTGTGACGTTTAGGAAAAGAGTGTTGAGAACATAGCAAATATTCCATAAGCACAGACCCCCCTCTCCACAATCCCCTTCCCTTGCCCTTTACGTATCCAGCAGCAGCTCTTTGGGCACCGGGACAGTAAGAAAGCGACATCCACAGTAGACGCTGTGACACTTGAACTACCAACTTGGTGAGCTCCAGACTCTTGACCAGGTCAGTTAACGTGGGAAGAATCATCAGCTGTGAGCGTGGCACCATTCCCTGAGGTAGGAAAAAGTGGGCGGAGCAGGAATATCCATCATCCCCCAGTGCCGTCTAATGAGCAGCTGCCAGGATTTCCTCACCACGATGAACGACTGGACCTCCAAATGTGAATCAAAAGAAGCCCTTTCTCCCTTAAGTTGCTTTTGTCAGGGTATTTTATCACGGCAACAGGAAATGTAACTAATACGAAAGAGGATGTGAGGGAAGGAAATGAAGTGAGAAAGACAGAGGGGCAGGAAAACACCCATCACACATCACACACATAAAGCACACACCATATGCTATGCCATATACACACAATCACCACACACACCATATGTATATGTCGTATGTTAAATAAAGCCCATATACGGCATATACCACACATCACACACACATCACACACACCACATACATACCATACACCACACATGCACATACCATACCAAACAAACATTTCATAAACTATACATGTACATGCTATGTACATATCCCAGCATGGCATATATACCACACACAGACCATATGCGACACATACCGCATATACACAGGCAGGTACCAGACACCAAACTACATAACACACACACACACACACACACACACACACACACACACACACACCATGTCCCATCCTACATACTGTAGTGCTAAGGTCATTGAGATTCATTTGGGTCTAGTCAGCTTTCTTAGCCCTCTCAGTTGCAGCCCCTTCCTGGAGCTACAGCAAAGGAGAAAAACACAGTAGAGCCAGGACACAGGAACCAGCTGAAAACATCAGAGGACCACCACCACCACCCAGCCAGAAACACCCTGAAGTCGGCCAGGGGGTGATGTAGGGAACTGACCACCCTGGAAGAGAGCAGACCATAAGCCTCTCTAGCTGCCAGCTTCAGAAATGCATGTAATGACTAGGACTAGTGACCCAAGATGGCGCCCAGAGACTCCAGAAACCCAGAGCTCAGACTCGTGATTCAGAGAGAATAAATGAGTGGGCGTGAGTGGAGGGCAAGCTCAGAAGGCAGGGAGGGGGAAGCAAGTGCTTCTACACAGGAAGCCTAGCTGTATCCCGCAGATGTTGCTTAGATTGTTGTCTTGTTGTGAACTGAATCTAGGTTTTGCCGCCAGCTACCCTGAGGCTAGAGAAAACTAGACATCACAATTCTCTGTGGATTTCCAAGGTATGAGTTGCGTGACCTTGATACAGCATGTGCTGTTGTTTTAGTGGGAGCAATCCTCTGTGGAATCCCCCCATTTCCAGGAGTTGCCTGCCTCACCCACAGAGCCATCCGGCAGGCAGAGGCCCCCTTCAGCCCCGACAGACGGCTGTCCCAAAGTGGACATGTGGCTCAAGCTGAAGCCATCAGAACATCTGAAATTTTGAGCCAAGAAAGATTGAGCTATCCCATTCTAACACACGTTTGTGAACCTTTTCCGGAGCAGAGATTTGCACCGTGGGGGAGAGGATCTGCCCCTCCCTAAATGCAAGTGTGTATGTGAACATTCTATATGCAAATGGTCTTTATGTCTGTGCCATGCACTTTATATGCCAGAAGAGCTGTTTTCATTTAACTGGATAAATCATCACTAGGGTTACTAAAAGTTAGAATATTCAACGGAAAATGATTATTGTAAGAGTCCCCTAAGAACTCTAATTTGGTATTCTGCTAAGTGCCACAGCTGGTGATGAGGTGGCACTCTCCCTGGGTGCAGGCTCACAGGTAGCTGGAACCCCTACAGTTTTGGGTAATGGCAGATGATTGTCAGTGCTTCAAACAGTGTTGTTTTGAATCAACGGTGGCCTTTGCTAGGTTAATGGCATTGCCCTTCAATTAAAGTTTACATTCACTATAAATCACTGTAAGTTTGGTTTTATGTTTATTTACCTTTATAATTTTCAGTTTAATTTGCTATGAGTGTCTTGTATAGTGATCTTTGGGGTCTACAATTTGTTAATAATTAGACTTTGAAACCATTATGTTTCAGAGAAGGATCAGCCTGCTCCACTAATACAGATAAGAATATATATCCCTCTTTATGGTTGCATTAATATGGTGATAATTCGTGTAACATGGAATTTTTTTTCACCTCTGAAATTTGGGGTGATTGAAAGGTTTCAAGGTTTTTGCTATTCTTCAGTGAGTCACAATGAAAAATCCAAGGCCTCTATTCTAGAAGGAGGCCCTGGAAATACCTGAACATGAAGATCTGCGCTGACTTTCCCTTTTGCAGGCACCTCATTAGTCAGCTAATGACAATGCCGTAGTTAATGAGGAACATACACGTGATGATGGGCCCATTAGGTTACAATGGGGCTGAAAACGTCTTATTGTGCAGAGCAGTTGTTGATCTCAGTTGTCAATCTGTTTAGATCCGGGAGCAACTGAAAGACAGGCTGCGGGGCACAGAGATCTCTTGATCCGGTTGTTTCAAGTAAAGAGACGATTTGTGACTGCTGCAGAGTGAGTAGCCGGAGGCCCAGGGAAAAGCCAGCTTCCCTGCTTGCCTTTGCATCTCGCTGCCAGTTCATTTATTTACTCTGCTGCTGCTGCTGCTGCTGCTGCTGCTACATTCCTTTGCTCACAGCAGCACCCACGTTGGGATTCCAACATGAACTGAAGACCAGTGACTCTCCAGGAACCCTCGGGGCCTTCAAACCAGATTGGGACTACTGACAGCCTTATTGATCCTGGTTCTCAGCCTACCTGGTGTGAGGACAGCCAGTATTGGATTATTCTATTCAGACCCCATCATGTAAGCCGATCGATAGCTTCTCTGTTCACATGCATCCAGTCAACATCGATACATCCTCTTTTAAAATGCGTTCATTCCACCAGTTCGTTCCTTCTGACCGCCGAGCGTTAGAACCCAGGCCAGACTCGTGCCCAGGCCACAACACCGGCAGCGATCTTTCCTCCCACAGGCATGGGCAGACACCTCTCGAGGGCACTCTCTGTGGATCTCTTTCCAGGTTTCTGAATCTCTTACCTGGAAAAATGAGTGTGCATCAAAAGGACTCTTGGTGGCCACATATTCTGCTCCCCACCCATCCTTGCCTCCTGTCTCAGGAATCAGAAAGCCTGGCTGCAGGTCCTGCTGAGAAGCCCTCCCCCGGCCCCGGCCCCCACCAAGCTGTGAGAAGACACCCTATTTCTGGGCTCCCTGCTCCACATTCCCGGTTCCTCTCTCAAGAGTCCCCAGAACATTATCCTTCTCTGGTGCAAGAGCCAAAACTCACCTCAGAACCCCTGCCATGCTGCTTTCTGTCTGTCTGTCTGTCTGTCTGTCTGTCTGTCTGTCTGTCTGTAAGTCTATGGTGTTAGTAACTCTTCTACTAAACCCCTTACCCCAACAACCCATCTAAAGGTCACTCTCCAGCCTGACTCTAAGACCTTTTACACACACAGTGACTTTGCGATGCCATAGTTCAACCCACCACTCGTGCATCTGTGGTGTAAACTCACCGCTGTGCTTCAGTCACATACAAGTATAGTACAGACAGTTATGCACAGTCCAGCGCACCTGATAATGATAACAGGCGAGTGTCAGTGGTTCATGTACTTACTATGTCACCTACATATGATATGGGAGTGAAGACAGAGCAAGGGGTGGGAGGACCCTGCAAAGATAGTAGGGAGCAAGTGGGGTGAGTGGATAGAGAGGAGTGTGAGGCGTTTTGCTGTCTGCAGAGACTATAAAAGAGTGGCCAGCTGTACTCAGTGTTAGCCAGGCCAAAATCATTTTGTGAGGTTCCTCCATTTTTGGTTGAACTGTAAGAATTTCTGAAACTGCCGCAATTTGATTTTCAGAGCTAAAGTAACACAGCTAACCATGCAGTACAGAATCTCTTCCCTTCCCCTCAAAGGGAGCTTCACGCGGCTACAGGGACCTAACTCTCCTCACAGACTCCATCATGTTGCTATCTCTCTGTCTGTCTGTCTGTCTATGGAGCCAAAAGCTCTTCTAGTAAGTCTCTTACTCCAAAGAACAATTTGCTTCAGTGTCTCCAGGACGTACTATGATCTGTAATCCAAATAAAGCCTTTCTCCCCCAACTGCTTTGGGCCAATGCTTTATCCCAGGAACAGAGGCCACCTGGTGATGAGGACAGGTTTTCTTTCTCTTAAAACACTGCAGAAGGGTGGTCGGCTCTTTCTAAATGATTTAGCAGCCGGCTGAGATAAAAGGCAAGTAGATAAGCTATGCGCAACACTCCCTCAAATCTCACCGAGAGCAACCAGGGCTGTCCACTCAGTGGTGCCTCTAATAGGGACAACAGAGACAGTGGAAGAGACGTTTCCCTCCACTCCACAGAAAGCAAGGGTGAAAGGAGGAAAAGAGATCTGTTGGGAGGACACAGCCCAGTCAAGAGCTGATAATGGCTTCACTGGAGAGGTGGCCAGTATTGGGGGTAGGTAGCAGATTCAAAATGCAAGCTCTCAGCCTTGGTAATGGAATGGAAAGTGATGATGAGAGAGAAGGCAGCGAGGACAGTTCCCAAGTCTACATAGCTTGAACACCTCGGTGTGCTGGTGCCACTCACCAAGTAGAAGAAACGCTGGGGGAAAAATATTTGGGGGGTTGGTAGTGATGGTGGGAAGGCAGAGTTCCACTCTGAACATGTGTTTGAGAGTCATCCTATAGAAGTGCCTGTGAGACGGCTGAATGTTGTAGAGATGTCAGTGACAGGCTGGATATGCCAGTCAGAAGTTCAGAAGAGAAGTTGAGGCCACCGATGGAAATGTGTGAGTCACCAAGCATAGGGTGTTATTTAAAGCCACAGAAGAGGTTAGAACCACCTACAGGGAGAAGGTAGACTTCTGCCCTTCCAGGCTCCCTGCACTTTCCTGGTCATCTAAAATGTACGTGTAAATGTGGCACACTGCTTCAAATTATGCAATAGCGCTCAAAGGGTGTTTTTTTTTTTTTTTTTTTTTTTTTTTTGTTTTGTTTTTTTTACCTTCTTATGAAATGAAATTTTACTAAAATTTTGTTTAAACTGGGAAAGGAAAGCTGTGTTAACACATTGTACATTGACCTAGTTTCTCGGAAGAAATTATATAGCACTGATTAAAAGCCAGTACAATATTTGGAAAGTTAAGGAGAAACAGAGAACGCATAGAAAAAGAAGCACCAAGGCAAGCGCATAATTAAGTTATTGCGAATGTGTTGCTTTTAACATTTCTTTTTCTGAGTAACGAAGATAATTCATATACTCGGCTAAAGATTTTAATTGCTTAAGAGGCCACTGGCTGTGTGACCTTGTAGACCATGTTGGCTGCCTCTGTCTCCTCTTGCTTTTCCTGTAAGATGGGGATAATGATGTTTGCACTGGTTCTCTGCAAAGGTTGCTGAGAGGGCCAAAGGAGATAACGAAAATACAAACACCAGAACCGCTTACCAGAGAGGGGGAGGCTATAAGCTCCTTAAGTCGGAGCACTGTGACCTACTGTGCTTATGTCCTCTCTGCCCAGAAGACTGCATAGAGTTTATCGAGGCATATTATCAGAAGAGGGAAAAGTGCTGCAAGTGTTCCTTATTGCCTTCAGGATAAATCTCAGATGGGTTCCCCTAAGAACAGTCTCAGATTAGGCCTCTAATGCAACACTGTCCACCAGGTTATCCAGAACGGAGGAGGGAGGGGACAGGAAGAGACGAGGAGAGGTGGCGGTGTAATGGGGACACCGCCAGTGCAGACATTAGAGGCATCGATGCCAGGAGAAGCTTGTGGGTCATTTCTCAAACTTCTCACCGAAAAGGCATTTACCTACCAGCTGCAGCTTCTCCCCTGCACAGAGCTGCCCCCCAGAGTACATCGATCAACCTCCCGACCCCCAAATGAGCATTTCCTGCAGCTTTGTTGAGGCAGCGGGAAGGATGTACTTGGTGCAGAAGCTCTTGGGTGCTGAGCTTGAGCATCGTCAGAACATTCCAGCATGGCAGCAGCTGGCAGCAGAGGTAGAAGAGATGTGGTTTGGTCACCAAAAGCTTCTCCGCTACAAACCCCCAAACCTTCAGGCTGTTGTTTCTTGTCTGCTATGGTTGGAACATTTCCCCGCTCCCTGCCAAAGCTGTTAGCTGGAAAGTTACTCTCTAATATAAAACAGTATTGTATTGTTATAAGAGGTGATCAGAGCCGGGCGTGGTGGCGCACGCCTTTAATCCCAGCACTCGGGAGGCAGAAGCAGGTGGATCGCTGTGAGTTCGAGGCCAGCCTGGTCTACAGAGTGAGTCCAGGACAGCCAAGGCTACACAGAGAAACCCTGTCTCGAAAAACCAAAAAAAAAAAAAAAAAAAAAAAAAAGGTGATCAGCTCTTGATGGCACAGGAATGGATTAATGCCACTGTCACAGGACTTAGTTATCCTAAGAGTGAATTCAATAACTCAGTGAGCTCAGTTCTCTCTCTCTCTCTCTCTCTCTCTCTCTCTCTCTCACACACACACACACACACATACACACACACACACACACACACACACACACACACTGCTCACTTGTTTCTTTCTGCTATAACACAACCTAAAATTCTTCATCAAATGCAGCCCCTCAGTCTGGGACTTTGAAGTCTCCAAAAGCAGGATCCAAATAGACTCCTCTGTTTCTAAATCACCTTGGCTATGTTACTCTGGAAAGCAGCACAGAGAGAACGAAAACGTCTTGCCCTAGATCCGTAGGGAGCTGGCCCTGCCATTCAGCTGTGCTGCAGAGGCTCTTTCTGTCTTTACGTCCATGCCCACCTCCCAGTGCCACTACTGCTTGGATCAAGGTTGGCCCAAGGGCAATCAGACTTTTTGGTTGCTTGTGGGGATCTCTGCAACCACCAACAGCCAGCAGAGCAACTATCCGAGGAAAGCAAGAAGGTAGCTCGGTTCAACATGACTCAGTAGCTAGTATCGGTTCAAACTGTGAGAGTCTGACCTTGAGTAGTTCATTTGAGGCGTAGTTAAGCACAGCACAGCTTAGTGAAAACTTTGCTGGAGATAATTAACTCAATCTCCGGTACGTAATAAAGCTTATGACTACATCGAAACTCTTTATAAAAATACATGTGACATCTTCCATAAAGGTAGGTTCTATAGGTTGGCAAACTCAAGATAAGGGTTTAGGGAAGGGTCCAGTGTGGTCTTGGCCATACAGAGAGTAAAAATGTCACTGGGCTATTAATCATACTGGAACAAGTCTGTGTGTTTAACATTCCAGCTCCCTCGGTGCTCATCTGTTTGCACAAGGACTTCCATGACCCCCAACAGATGCTGACCAAGAGCTTATTAGAGATCACGTTCTTTCTCTGGGAAATGTGAACCATGAAAGCCCAGGAGAATGAGTTTATTGGTAGCAAGCATCAAACCTGGCAGGATGAAAAGGAAAGGTGGGCCAGGGTAAAGTGGGCCAGCGGGCAGCCTGATCAGAGGCATGCATCATAAAAGAAATGATTCGTCCACTGAGTATTAAGGGGTGGACCTGTGTTAACCAGACAAAGACAATGAATAACAAAAATGAAAAAGGCAAGCTGGAGAAAAATGAGTGAGGATGAGAGTGAGCCACTACTGGCAGGTGGAATGGGGGCAGCTAAAGACAGACTGCATTCCCTTAAATCAGAGCCGGAACCACCCTGACAAGGCTGTGCCAGCTGCTCCTGAGGCCGGGGCATGAGGCTGTCTTACATGTGTCCCTCTCAGCAGCCCTACCCCCCACCAGATAAAAGAGTCTAAGTTAGGGTTCCAGGCACCCAGAGCTCTGTCAGACTCCACATAGGCCACCTGTTCTCATGAAAGCTCCCCTCAGCAACCTAGGCAATTGGAAAACCTTGCTCAAAGCTGGGTGTGGGGCCACATACCTATATTCCTAGCTCTTGGGAGGCTGAGATAAAAGGGTTTCTATGAGTCTGAAGTCAGCCTGGACTACACAGTGAGAGTCTGCCTCAAATTTAAGAACACCCCCAGCTCACACAACAGACCTTTTCTGTTTTTGTTTTTTTTTGTTTTTTTTTTTTGTTTTTTGTTTTTGTTTGTTTGTTTGTTTGTTTGTTTTGATTTTTCGAGACAGGGTTTCCCTGTGTAGCCCTGGCTGTCCTAGACTCATTTTGTAGACAAGGCTGGCCTCGAACTCACAGCAATCTGCCTGCCTCTGCCTCCCGAGTGCTGGGATTAAAGGCGTGCACCACCACACCCGGCCCAACAGACCTTTTTTGACTGCAGCATCCTAAATAGCCTTGACCTCTATGGTACCCACGTCTACTATAGCAGACTTCAAACTGCCGGCATTCTCATCTAATGCCCTGATTCTAAGAGACAATCAATTATTGTCTATTTAACAATTATATATTGAGTGCTCATTATGTGCTTGGTGTTGGAGACATAAACACAAATAAGGAAAATCAAGTGTGAGAGATGTGCCTGTGATTCCAGAGCTAAACAAGCAGAGGCAGGACCCAGCGTGGGGGTGGGGGAGAGCCCTTTCTCAAAACATTGAGAAGAAAACAGAAGAGGGGAAAAAGGAGTGGGCAGTAGAATCCTTGTTCTCACAGAACTTATATAGGACTTGATGGATGGATGGATGGATGGATGGATGGATGGATGGAGAGTGTGTGGATGAATGGGTAGATAGATGGATGAATGGATAGGGGATGGGTAAGTGAGTATATGGGTGGGTGGGTGGGTGGATGGATGGATAGGTAGATGGGTGGGTGGATGGGTGGGTAGGTGGATGAATGGGTGGGTGGGTGGGTGGATGGGTGGATGGGTGGGTGGATGGGTGGATGGATGGATGGATGGATAGGTAGATGGGTGGATGGGTGGGTGGGTAGATGAGTGGATGGGTGGGTGGATGGGTGGATGAATGGATGGATGGATGGATGGATGGATAGGTAGATGGGTGGGTGGATGGGTGGATGGGTGGGTGGGTGGGTGGGTGGGTGGATGAATGGATGGATGGATGGATAGGTAGATGGGTGGATGGATGAATAAACAGCTGACGTTCTTAAATGGGAAGGTCCTCTATTAGGAAATTAAAGGTCCCCACTTCAATTCAACTTTCAGTCAACTTTCGTACAACTCCATCTCTGAATTAGTTCTCTTTTATTGTGGAACAAACCACCCTATGACCAACAAACTTAAGACAATTTCCCTGGGTCATAATTTTAGACAAATCTCTGGGCTTCTCAGCTAGAAAACCTGAAGGCCAGGTCCTGACTGGCCCTGAAGGCTGGACAGGGAGGCACTGCCTCCTCCTGTGCATGTGGCAAGTGGGTTACTGTCTGCTTGTGTCTCTCAAACTAGTTGAGCAGCCTAACAAATGGCAGCTGGCTTCCCTTGAGCAAATCACCTGAGGAAAGTGAGTGAGAAATGTAGTTCATACCCTCTCCTCAGTGCTCACACACTGCCAGTTTCATCATATTCTAGAAGGTCATGAGCAATGTGCTGTTCAACCTAGCCTATATATGAGGGGACAAAAATTACATGGCATCTTTTGAAAGGAATAGTCTAAAAGAAGTTGTAAGCCAGATGTGGACTTACATACCTTTACTCCTGGCACTTGGAAGGCAGGTGGATTTCTGTGAGTTCTAAGCCAGCCTGGTCTATATAGTGAGTTCCAGTCCAGCTGTGACCACACAGTAAGACCTGCGTTAAAAAAAAAAAAAAAAAGAAACAAACAAATAGTAAGCATATTGATTTATTTTACTTTCTCCAGATAAACCACGTCTGTACAACCCCTCCTCCACAAACGTCCTTCTACCAAATATGACATAGACACCATCCCTGCATCTTTCCCCATATCAATCTCATCAAAAAAGAATAACCGCCCTTTGCATTTTTAAAAGGTCATATTGCTAATCCCCACAGAAAACAGATGCAAAGGAGGGTTAAAATGACAAATCTAAAGGAATTTTTAAAATGGCAAGAAGTGGCAAAACAGCAGAAATGGGGATTCGTGAAAACACCATGACCTGGTTCTACGTCTCTGACCTCACTTCAGATGCCTGCCGACAGCTGGATGTGCCTGAGGTCCTGAGGCCTTACCCAGAGACATCTGCTTGAATCTCTGACATCTGGTAGAATTTCTAGCCTCTTCTAGAACCGCCTTGACTTATAAACTGTCTGGTTTTTGTTGTTACTGTTCTGATTTTTGAGGCCCGATCTCCCCATACAGCCCAGACTGACCTTGAATGCCCAACCTTCCTGTGTCAGCCTCCCATGTGCTGGGATTACAGGTGTGTGGTACCCCAGTCTGCTGAGCTAGTCTCCTTTACACTCCTGGCCACACTGGCACTTCTAGGTTGTACCCAGACCCAGGGATAGTGGCAGGAAGTCCAAGTCCTGGCTCCAAACAGGGAGCCCAAGAATGGGCCCAAGAAATGTTCTTTCTTTCTTAGAAACTTCAGTAGCCCTCTACCAGCCTTCCACATGCCAGCCAGAGTGGCTGAAGTCTGTAGTCCGGTCGTGTTGTTCCTGTTCTTGAGACCCTTCAATGACTCCACCTTTTCCCAAAGTCCACACATCTACACAAAGCTCACAAGGCTTCCTGTGACACAGCCTGACACCGGCTTTCAGTCAGCAGGGAGAGCCAGGCCTACCATGTTGTCGCTCCCTTGTGGGTCTTCACCCATGCTGCTTCCTCTACCTGGAAACCTTCTCTGTCTGCTCACACCTCGCCAGGCTTCATATCTACTGACTTGCAGAGGTCAGCTTGGATAGTACCTTTTCCAGGAGTTCTGGCCCAGGTTAGCCAGCCCACAGAGCTGGATGTCTCTGGTCTATCCATACTGTTAAAACATTGAAGATCTAACCTAGGCTCTGTATTCATATTGTGTTTGGCTCACAGTACTGGCAGAGTGAACATTATCTGGTTGGTGAGTGACTGAACGAAGGAACGGAGGTCCTTTGTGTCCATGGTAGTTCTCCGGGAGGCCTACCTTGGCCCTAGTCTCCTGAAGCATACCATTGCTTAGAGAATTCCAACTTAGCGGACAGAAGAGTGCTAAAGGGCTCAATTCGTCTGTGACCTTTGCTGTCCTGGACCACCGTCAGAGCTGAATCTTGTTAGGTCTAGAAACGGGGCACCTCAGCACCACAATCATCAGTAACCCCAGCAACGCATGTGCCAGCACCCTCTTTCCTTCAGATCCTCAAAGAACAGGAGACCAACGGCTGTTTTCTTCATCCTTCTCTACATGACCCGTCCTCCAGATGTGCAAGATGACCACTGAGTTTGGCCACGCCCCTTTCCTAACAGTTTGACTGCTCTTTACAACTGCTCTCTATATGGTCCCACCTCTAATAGCAGGTGAAACAGTCCTTCACCAGAGAAATCCAAAGCTAGAAAGACCCAGAGGCCTGAAGGTTGTGACTACTGTTGACCCCAAATAAAAACTCAGGGACTAGGGGTATAGCACGTTGGTACAGTGTTTGCCCAGCATACGCAAAGCGTGTTCAATTTCCAGTGCTCTGATAAAGATCCTACTTCAGAACAAATAAGGAAACAGTTTATTCTAAGCCAAATAATGAGGGATGATGATGGTCCAGGAGCACACATGGAAGTCACATAGAAGAAGTTATGTGAACTTTAACACGGGACGAGAGAAAGTGACAAATCGGTAGCTACGCTTCCCACTTGTGGAGCAGGGGCATCAGGTAAGCTGGTGGCAGCAAATCGGAGGTATCTCTCCGCGTTACCATCTTGTCATTGTTATAAAATACCCGGCCTAAGCAACTTAGTGGGGGCAATATCAGATACAGACATTTCAGGCAGTGGCTAGCTGGCAGGCTTCAGGCATGAGGAGGAGGAGAAACACCATGGTAGCAGCAGGGCTTAGGCAAGAAGAGCTGTTCTCTACCCAGCATGCAGAAAGCAAAGAGACATATCTTTCCATGGCATCCCCCCAGTGATCTCCTTCCTGGGATCAGCCCATGCCCCCCCCCCCCGCCGCATCTTTCTCCTACCTTCTAATAATACCAACAGAATATTTACACAGAAACCAGCCGTTGACTAGGTCAGAGCCCTCAAGATCCAATTTCTTCCCCGCAAACCCAACAGCTGGCAGCTAAGCCCCCAACTCAGGAGTCTTTGGGGTAGGGGGATGGGGAGGGATACTTCATATCCAAAACTGATAGCATTTAGAAACTGCTTTTGAGCCGGGCATGGTGGCGCATGCCTTTAATCCCAGCACTCGGAGGGGAGGCAGAGGCAGGCGGATCGCTGTGAGTTCAAGGCCAGCCTGGTCTACAAAGCAAGTCTAGGACAGCCAAGGCTACACAGAGAAACCCTGTCTCGAAAACAAAACAAAACAAAGAAAAGAAACTGCTTTTGCTCTAAAGCATTGCCTCCTCACTCAGGCTGACAAGTTTGAAAGGTTCTGGGTTTGGGACTCAAAGGGGGCACTGGGGCAGGCTGTCTCTTTGGGTAAAAGATTAATTAGAAGACTTGTTAACTGCACTGACAGACAGGCAGACACAGCATGGTGGGACCGCTTAGGAGAGACCAGGCCCCTGTGACAGAGTAGAGGCCCCAGTTAACAGGCTTTAGAGAGGAGGGCAGAAAGGAGATTGAAAAGTTTCCCTTTTGGGGCATGTTGGTCATTGCTAGGGGTAACCAGGAAATGGTGAGTTTAAGAATGTCAGGTGGTAGACTAACACATTTCCTGGCCAGCAATTACAAGGGGCTAATAGGGTGGGGAGGGCAGAAACAAGTTGCTCGGTTCTAAGAATCAAATTACTTTCATTTCTGGGATTGTCACAGATCAACAGAAATGGAAGAGTTGTACAAAACAGTGTGGCCCTGGCTGACAACACTAACTAAAGCAGGACAAACATCTTACACCAACGTCTTGGTTTTGTGTCTGTCTGCCTCCTTTACTTTGGCAGAAAACACAGAGATAAGTCATTGTCCTGAACTTTTTGTCTTGAGTGACACCTTGGATTCCCAGAACAGCTACTACACCCACACGGGGACAATTCTCCATGCCGAGGAGGCAGCAGCCTGGAGCAGAAGTAGGATGTTCATGAGAACAGGTTGCTCCCATCAAACAACGATGGTGATGACAACCTCAGGACCACCTCACACATCCACAACAGAGGCAATGGTCAGGTAGATGACACCTCAACCAGGACTCTTTAGTGATGCAGATCTTTTGATCTTTACCCTAATTTTTTTCTCTCTACTTAAGCCCAGAGTTTGTGTCGCTAGACCCCCCTCGGTCTGTTCCACATCCCAGTGCACCCACATTGACTAAATCTCTTCTCCCCACTTTGTACCATTAGTCACCTCTTTAATAAGCTTATGTGAGGATGAGTGGCCCAGTCAGCATTTTGAGGATGCTGGAGCTTAGGCTTTTTCCATAAAAATCTAGTTACAAAACCGTAGCATTCCGGTCTGGGCTTCAGATGTTATCACGCAGCACCGTTGGCTTCGGGCGTCGTGGAGGTTAAGCTTCATAATACATTCTAAGAAAGGTATATATCAGTCACGAAAATGATAGGTCAGATGCAAAAGTTAAAGTAACTGGCTATAAGAGGCCCTAAGATAGTCTAAGATAATTTTGGCTTGAACCTATAGCATTTCATCTCTCCACAGCCACAGTGGTCTCCAAGGTCAAGTCCAAAGTTAAGCAGTCCACCAGATCTTTAATAGAGATACATTGTCTTCTGTAATCAGTCCTTTGACTACTTTACTTGGTTCTTTTTCTGACCTCCCTACACCACCCCTATCCCTTCCAACCCCCCAACACTAAGTAGGAGACAAAGAAGGATAGAGGGGAAGGGGTCGTCAATCTCATTAGACTACTTCCTGCTGATGAGGTACACTGAGCTCCTTGGGGAAAGTTTGATCTTTATCATCAGGATAGCTCCAACCAGCAAAAAGCAAGCAACAAACAGCAACAGCAGGAACAGCAGGAGCAGCACCCACCCAGCCTCTCAGGGCTCTGGCATTGTATACCCTCTGAAGAGTCCCCAGGGGGCAAAATCATCATGCCCCTGCCAGAGAACAAGGCAAATCACAGTCAACTGCTGTGGCCTTTCTGAAGCAACCTCATAGCCCACACCTAAGACTGAAACAAAAACATATTCACACGACACATTTCTGTGTTTTTAAAAGCAACCACAACTCTCACTGTAGTCTTCAGAGAACTTCAACTCATGCTACCACTCTGTTTGCTAGAACCATGTGTGTACGGGTGGAGGCCTGCATTCTAGAGTCACTACCTGAGGTAAGGCTGGGGTCCACCAGTGACCAGTGGAATGACCTTGGGCAAGTCATAGCAACTTTTTTTTTTTTTTTTAGATAGAAAACTCACTTGGTATCCCAGGTTGGCCTTAAACATGTCTCAGCCTCCCAAGTGTTAGGATTATAAGTATTTGCTACCATGTCTCAGAACTCAGAGAACTTTTTAATCCTCTAGTGTTTTCTCAATATTATTGTGAGGGTTAAATGAGAACATCAGTGTAAAGGAACTTAGAATAGAGTAGGTCCTTAAATAAATGACAGCTATTGTATTTGCACGTAAAGGAAGATAAGGAACAAGTCAGCATCACTCATTCTCTTTGTCTCAGGCCATCCCGTCCACATCATCTTCCATCAAAGCCTTTCCTCTGCTGGTATATTAGGTATTAGGTACTTTCCTATTGCCATGATAAAACACTATGACCAAAGCAACTTATAAAAGAAAGCATTTAATTGACCTTACTGTTTTAGAGGGTTAGAGTCCGTAGTAGCAGAGCAAAAACATGGCAGCAGGAAGAGCTCAGAGCTCACATCTTGATCCACAAAGACCAGGTAGAGAAAGCTAGCTGGGAACAGCATGAGCTTTTGAAACCTCGAAGCCTGTCCCCAGTGGGACGCCTCCTCTAACAAGACCATGCCTCTTCATCCCTTCCAAATGGTTCCACAAACCGTATGAGTCTATGAGGACCATTCTCATTCAAAATCCCACAGTTGGGCTGCTATTCACCTCCCATGGTGTTAGTAGTTACTTTTTGCGTCACTGTGACCAAAACACCAGACACCAACTTAAGGACCAAGTGAGCATCCCTCATTCTCCAACTTTTCTCTTTGTCTCACTTCATCCCCTCTACGTCTTCCTTGAAGCCTTTCCGCTGTTGGTGTAGTAGGTACTTTCCTACTGTTATGATAAAATACCATGACCAAGGCCAAGTGGTGGTGGTGCACGCCTTTAATCCCAGCACTTGGGAGGCAGAGGCAGATGGATCTCCATGAGTTCAAGGCCAGCCTAGACTATAGATCGAGTTTCAGGACATCCAGAGCTTTTACACAGAGAAACCCTGTCTCAAAAAACTAAAAAGGAACAAAAATACCATGACCAAAGCAACTTTGGGAAGAGTTTATTTTGCCTTATGGTATAAGGAGATACAGTCTTCATGGTGGGAATAGCGTGTCAGTAGGTGTGTGAGGCACTTGGTCGTATTACATCGTCAGGACGCAGAGAAAAATGAATGATGGTACTCTGTTCACTTTCTCCTTTTTGCTCACTCTGAGCCCCCAGCCAACAGGATGACTATTCTCATATTCAAGGAAGGTCTTCTCTCTTCAGTTTAACCTTTCTGGAAACGCTGTCATGGACACACTCAGAGGCCTGTGTCCATGGTAATCCTAAATCCAAACAAGTTGATAATGAAGATTAGCCATGGAGTGAGACTTACCCATTTTCTCTCCTTGGTGAACGTGTGTGAGGTGTTCTTAGCACTGGGTTCTCTCAGCTGAGGACAACTCCTATTTATTGAGGGAAGGGCATAGGGAATTGTTTCCCTACAGTCTGCTTTTCCTTGGATGATCTGAAAGCAAACACCTCTGGCTACAACAACGACCAATTTCCTTCCAGAGACTGTGGTACGGGATAGAGAAGGGATACATAGTATTCCTATTAACACAGCCTTGATCGTACTCTTTGGGAAATTATCCCAGTCTTCTGCTACAGGGACAATCACATCCTTATTAGCTCAGTTTTTACTGCAAAATATCACCCCCTTAGCCCAAAAAGGCTTTCACCCGAATCAGGAGCCTAATGACACCGCTCCCTTGGCATAAATTCCCTGCTCTTCAATTTCTCCTTTACTAATAGCTGTTTTTCTTGCTGCACATTCCACCATCCACTTCCATCTTCCTAGTTCGAAGCTCGGCCCCTTGTGGCAACTCCCACTCAGCCCTGTTTACCAGCCTGAAAGGCTGTTTTGTCTCAGCTCACTGCAGAGATAGATGATGACTAACACCCCCTAAACCCAAAGATGAATCAGCCAAGTTACCAGCTCCTGCCATCTACCTCACAGACCCGGTGGCCTCCTCCAGTGCCCAGCCTTAGCCCAGCCTTGGTCTCCTGGAACTGTAGTTGCATCTTTTCCTCCTCTCTACCCACCTAGAATGTCCCCGAGGCAACATTTCTCTACCAGGGCATCCTAGGTTTGGGTTTTCCCCTTCTTGTTGTTTTGTTTTCTCTTTTATGCTGTGTGGCATTAATGAAGCCATCTTCAAGGCAATGCTCAGTCCCCAGGCCTGACTATAATAAGATCTTCCCACAACTGAGCAATACAACACACACCCACATCCCGTTGAGAAACTTTGCAGTCTATTATATTGTGACACGACAAGTTCTCTTAAAGAAAAAAAATTTTTTTTGAACATGCAGTCACAACAAACAAAATTCCTTCCAGGGAAAGAGAAAGCTCAACCCCCACATCACTTCACCGTCTCTCCGAACTCTGGCGAGAAATAATTCTGCCTAAATCTCAAACCCCATAGTTCCAAGAGCAACTAATAACCAAGTGCCCGTAATGGGCTCTTCAGCTCACCCCACCCCACCATCCGCCCCAATTTCCTCAGTCTGCTCAGCAACCAGAGCCGTTAAATCCAGAAAACTAATTTGTAAGGAAAACAATGAGGAAAGCAATCGTTTCTCCGTAGGACTCTAATGCGGAGTCCCACCAGGCCTAATGCCCCTGTTGTAAAGAACAGGAGAAGGGTGCCTGGAGAGAAGCGCCTATTAACATTCAAAGCCCCAATGCCTTGGAAGCTGACCCGCTACAAAATGGAAATTTGCCCTAGCCCACAGGGGCCAGCACTCAGGTTCACATTATTTATCCTGCAAACCGAGTTGTTAATAGCAAGCAACCATGGGCTTCCTACTCCCCCCACCCCACCCCCCAATCCCGCGCGCATGCGCCAAGATCAGGGAGAGCCTGTAGAGTTTGCCGAGCCATCCCAGGACACGTGTCTGGGTTACTTAGAAGCAATGCTATTTGGGAAAGGAAAAAGCGAGAGGTGGAGGAAGCTGGGGAATGGGAAGAGAGGATGAGCCAGGAAGGCCCGGGAGGAGATGAGCTACAGAGAAGACAGGCTAGTGGTCTTTGCCCAGCTCCTGCAGACAGCTGACCTTGCCTGCTGGGAAACGCTGATGTGCTCTGTTCCCCATGGATGGGGGCGGGACTCGGAGATTGGTAGATTCACCTTGAGTCATCCAGTGAGTCACTAGCAGGAGGCAGAAATAGATCTTATGATCCAGTGTTCTTGTCACAGCGTCTCGTTTCTGCAACCAAGACTTCTAAGAGGGGAGGGATCCGACTGCTCCACACAGCCAGGTTGGTTCATTTGATGAGATGTCTGTCTGCTTCCATTCCCAAGGCAAATGATTACAAGAACCAAATAAATTTCTCTGGCCAAGTCAACCACTCTCTTCACACCAAGCACACCTGTTTTTCATCCCTCTCACGGTCCAACTCATTTGAGCCACACACGGGGTCCAAGTAGGACTCTCAGCTTGGAGCCCAGGCACCCCAGAAAGCCTTCCTTGATTACTTTTATTCAGTTTTTCCTCTTTTCTCTAACTTGTAGTCTTTTGGGCTTAGGACAGAAATGTAGTTGTTTACCCGCTATCTCAGGTACCATCAGCCCAGTGTCCTCCGAATTCAGACTTAGCTTGCTATGTGTCCATTCATGGGTTTGCATTGTTTTAAAAACATTGGCTTTATTATTATTATTCAACTATAGTTATCATTGGAAAAAAAATAGTTTGTTCTCACAGTTTTCTAGAAAAAGCAATAGGCCACACTATCCAGAGCCACACAGGAACACCCCATGGGCATTGAGGATGAGACAGGAGCAGAGGGAAGTCCCCCCAAAAGCCTTTCTGCGGCATGAAACAGATGCGTAACCAGTGAATCCTGGAGCCTAGAGACTGCCCTTAGCTGCCTCCTGACTAACTGTGAGCTCATTAGAGCTGGTCAAGAGTGGCCTGGAGTATGAGAGCCTGATTTTAAAAGAAAATGTATTTTGGAGCACAGGCTCTGCATCGGTTGATTTACACACAGAGACCTGGCCGAGCAATTTACTGTGTTTAATAACTGAGTGGCACTGGAAGGGAAGGTTTTTGAGAGACAGCAAGGCCCCCAGAAGACAAGGCATTTGTCCAAAACAAAAAAACAAAGTAAACACAAATGCAACCATTTTATGACCATAGGCGAAGCCAGTTCTGGAGAAACTACTGGTTGCACATCCAAGCAGGGCAAGCCCTGAGCTGCCTGCCTCTGATGGTCTCACACTATGAGCTAGCTCATGCCTTCCTGCCTTAGGCACTTCTATTCAGCAGTTATGCTGTCAGCTTACTCTAGAATTCCTGACCTTGGCCTAGGTTGCTGAACTAGAATTCCTCTTTAAGGAATGAGTCCAATGCCGCCCCCGGGGTTACAGGAACCACAGATGGCACTGGGGTGGCCCATCACATCCGTTTCCAGGTTTTGTAGGGGTTGGCCTCACTCATGGCTACAGAACCTTTCCAGAATCAAATAGGAAGTAAAGACAGGTGCTCTGGAACCAGATGAGAAGGGGGAAGTATCCATGCATCCTTTTTCTCTGCTGACTCCTGCATCTTCACAGCTGATGTTATTCTCTTGAAGACGCAGTTGGCCATGGGCTGGGGACATACTTAGGAGAGGAGACATAAGCCAGTATCGGTGAAGGGAATGACATGTAGTTTCTATTCAACTGCAGGATCAAGCCAGTCTAATTGGGAATCGTTATCTGAAAAGACAGATTTTCCTAAGGCTTCAGGGACAATAGATCCATGGTAGAGAACTTAGGTAGAGCTCCAAAGGCCTGGAGTTTACATCCTCATCAGTGAAGGGATAGAAGGACAAACAGACAGACAGACAGACAGACAGACAGACAGACACACACACACACACACACACACACACACACACACCAAAAACAAACAAACAAAACAATGTTTCTAGACTTGGACTGGCCACTATCCAGATATGTGCCCACTGCCAAATCGCATTACAATTCTAGGCTTCAGTCTCCTCAACCATGAAATATGAGAATTGAACTAAATTATTCCTGGTCACTTTAGATTCACTTTTTTAAAATCTCATGATTCTAAATATAAACAAATCATATCAACCCTTAAAAAAAAATTTAACTGCCAAACACACGTCCATTATCAGAGGGGGAAAAAACTGCCACTCAAATCTAAAAGACCAACAGTAGATAATTTTGTTCTACCAAGATACAGGAGACAGTGCCTCTTTTTCCTAATTCCACTATTTCTGACTGTGATCCCATTTGGGAATACAATCTGACTGGTTAAGACAAGGTTATATGGCCATATTGGAGTAGCATCAGTCTTTAATCTAAAATAACTGGTGTCTTGGCTGGGTCTGGTAACACAGTTGTAATCCCAGCACCTGGGAGGCAGAAGCAGGCATATTTCTGTAGGTTTGAGGCCAGCCTGTGCTACATAATGAGTTCAAGGCCAAGCCGGGACACTAAGTGAAACCTTATTTTATGGCTATTTATTGTCACTTTGACTGGACTTAGAATTCCAGGCACCTGTCAGTGAGGGCACTTCTAGAGAGGCTTGCTGAGGAGGGAGGAGTCACTGAGAACGGGGAAATGGGTGGCGTCACCTCATGAGCTAAGACCCAGAGCTAGTAAAAAGATCAGGAAAAGTCATGAGCACCAGCAATCTTCCCTTTATGACTGTGGATTCAGCGTGGCCAGCCACGTCCTGTTCCCACTCCCTGATTTCCTCACAGTGGTGGACCGCGCTGTCAGACTCTATTCCAAATTAGAGCCTTTCTCCCTCCCCTTGCTTTTGTCAGGTATTTTATTACCATCAGTGAGAAAATTAATTAATGCATCCTGTCACCGTGAGATAAATAACAGAAAATAATTAAACTAAGTATCAGAGTCTTGATAAAAAGGGGAAAGGTGGACAGAGATGGAATACTGCGTGAGGCCAAAGGCACAGAGCTATGTGTCTACAGGCGCATGACCTGAGGGATGCAGCTCGGAGCCCAGGAATTTCAGAGTTGCTACCAAGCTCCAAAGGCTGGAAGAGGCAGAGGGAGTCCTGCTGCAGGAGGAACACAGCCCCGCTGTGATGTCTGGTTTCCCAGCAGGAAGTATGAGGCACCAAGGGACCACCCAGTTGGCAGCAGGTTGTTACAGCAGACTCAGGAAATGAATACAGCCACCAATAGCGAGTACATACTCAAATGCTTACTAAGGACCAGGGGCTATGTTATGTACCTGAGCACCGCTCACTCCATCTTTGTCGAAATCTTGGGATGTCACCAATATTTTAGCCACATTGAACAAGTGAGGATATACGAATATGCCCACAACAACCAAGTCAAGGGTGGACTTAAACTTTAAAAGTTAGAATTCTGTTATAAGGATCTCTCAGTGTGAAGGGAATTGGCTATTTGGAGCCTCTGTGGGCTCCACACTTCCTAGACTTGCTGTTTCATTTGGCGTGATTGTGACATGTTTGTCAAAACTGTAAGGTGCCTCAGATACAGTATGTCCAAAACCATAATCTTCATTTTTCCCTTCTAGCTGTCTTCTTCAGTTGATCACTAGAACATTTTCTTCCCCCGTCTCTCCAGCCGTAGTCGGTGGCTCTCTGTATTGACTCAAGTCATCCTTGCTTTGACTCCTTTCCTCTGTCAAATCCTGAACCCTGGGCTGTATATTAAATCCAAGGATGCCTCACAGTCTCCATTGCCACTACCCTGGCCCCAGCCTCCAGTGTCCCCTACTCTGAGCTCAGGGGTCTATGAACTCTTCCTGCCTGAACCTCCCAAAGGCTCATCATCACACTTTGAGTAAAACCAACCGTTAGGGCATGACGTTGCTCAGCTGGTAAAAGGCTTGCTTACACGTACAGGCTGTGGATTCAGTCTCCAGCACAGCATAAAACTGGACATGGAGATACACACCTATAATCCCAATACTTGGAAGGCAGAAGGTTTACAGGTTCAAGGCCAAGCTCAGTTACATATGGAGTTTGAGACTGGCTTGGGCCACATAAGATCCTGTCTCGAAAGAAAGAAAGAAAGAAAGAAAGAAGAAAGAGAAGAAAGAAGAAAAAGAAAAAGAAAGACAGAAAGAAAAAGAAAGAAAGAAAGAAAGAAAGAAAGAAAAGAAGAAAAGAAAAGAAAAAAGAAAGAAAGAAGAAAAAAAAAAGAAAAAGAAAGAAAGAGAAAGAAAGAAAGAAAAGAACGAAAGAAAGAAAGAAGAAAAGAAGAAGAAAGAAAAAAAGAAGAAAGAAAGAAAGAAAGAAAGAAAGAAAGAAAGAAAGAGAGGGAGGGAAGGAGGAAGAAGGGAGGGAGGAAAGGAAGAAGAGAGAAAGAACAAGAGAAAGAAACAACTTTTTCCATGGTCCATGAGTCTCCCTGGCCTACCCTCACAGTCAGCCACTTCTGTAGTCCTCCAACATCCCTTGGGCCCTTGATATGAAAAATTTGTCCTATCCAGAGCCTCCTATAGCTGCCTCCTCTCATGCTTCCCCATATTTAAACTCTATTTTCTAGCTCCAGTCTATTCTGTTATCTGGGTGTTTTTTTTTTTTTTTTTTAAGATTTTATTTATTATTAATACAGTGCTCTGCTACATGTACACCTGCAGGCCAGAAGAGGGCATCAGATCACATTATAGATGGTTGCAAGCCACCATGTGGTTGCTGGGAATTGAACTCAAGACCTCTGGAAGAGCAATTAGTGCTCTTAACCTCTGAGCCACCTCTCCAGCCCCCATTACCTGGTTTTATCTCCCTCATTCTCTGAAGAATTAGCATGTTTCTACAAACTTCCTTTTTGGCTTATCTTTCCTGTCCTTCCACAACGACAGGAGTCTTTTCCATCCTGGCTCATCACTACTCTAATGCCCAGATTGCACTTTGATTCCACAGGTGCATTATAAAGGTTGCCTGGCAAGAAGGAAACCTTGAGGTTCCCAGCAGGATCCTGCACCTTTGATGATTTTCTTCCATCTGCTGCTGCTCCTTGTTGGTCACTGAGGCCCGAGTGGGTATTCATCAAATGCTTATCGGCTGCTGCTGTCTGAGTTAGGGTTTCATTGCTGTGAAGAGACACCACGACCACAGCAACTTATAAAGGAAACATTTCGTTGAGGCTGGCTCACAGTTTCCGAGGTTGAGTTCACTGTCATCATGGCGGGAAGCATGGCGGTGTGCAGGCAAGAAGACACGGCGCTGCAGCAGGGCCTGAGAGTTCTACACCTGGGTCAGCAGGCAGCAGGAGTCTTTGTGGCACACTGGGCACAGCTTGAGCATAGGTGATCTCAAAGCCTGCCTCCGCGGTGACACACTTCCTCCAGCAAGGCCACCTCTACTCTAACAAGGCCACTCCTCCTAATAGTGTCACTCACTCCCTATGGGCCAGCCAAGCAGTCAAACACATGAGACTATGGGGGCCACAATTATTCAACCCACCACAGCTGCACAGAGAGATCTTTCTTCTACTGTTTCTGCTCTTCTTGGATATAAAATTATCTGGTGATTCAATTCAAGGAGTTTACATTCAGAAACAGATACATAGAAAAGACTCAGAAATATACACATACCCCAGTTTCCTTTCCACAGAGGTCGTCTCCACTCAGCAAGCATGGTCATCCTCCGCGTACATGAAGCCTTGACCTGCCTCGAATTTGGGACCTGCCTGGCCAACTAAGCTCAGAGACGTAAATGCTTTCTGGATTTTTAATTACTTCCAACACAGAGAACACATTTGAAGCCCCTTGCCAGCCATTTGCCATCTCTTACCACCGCAAACTGCAGAGGAAAATGAGCTTTTCTGCCACAGGAGACAAAGAAAAAAAACCAAGGACCATTTTTTTTTAAACTAAGTCTCTGTTGTTATTTGCAGATGCATAATATCCTTTGTAATAAATGGAAGTTGGTTTGTTGTTTTGTTTTTTGTTTTTCAATTGATTTCTTCATTGGACCAGCACTCTGTTTTGCTCGACCATTGACTTTAAACATTCGTATTACATTGATTGATGATTGGTTGATTGATTGATTGGAGGAGACACTTGAGTGAAGGTCGGAAGACAACTTGCAGGAATAGTCCTCTCCCTTCACCACGCGAGACCCAGGAATCGAACTCAGATCATTAGGCTTGTCATTGAGTGCCTTTATCTTCTAAGCCACTTGCCTGCCCAGGACCACTGACTTTGAAAGCTCTGTCTGTAACTCAAAAGCCACTGGGCAAGCAGTACAGGCCCAGCCAACAGGGTCCATGGAAGCAGGTTTCCTGAGGCCTTTCAAGAGTCCACAGGAAAGAGTGAGCTGAGAGAAGCCAAGCCTTAGGTGGGTCCTGGACATGGGTGCTGCTATTCTAAAACCAATATTACATGGGGTTTAAACCTCTGCCCTATTCTTCACACCCACTCTCATTTGGGCCTAATTATTCCAAATACTAAAGGAGGGGAAATGGTCTACAGAAGGTTAACGAAACTTGATATTCACCTCTTAGAAGCAACAGTATTAATTTGGGGCAAAAGTATCTCTCAGAAAAACTACTCAAATTCTTCTTTGTTTTACAAAAGGTATTGGGAAAACAATCTACCTTTCTGTGCATTTTTGGTCAGGGTCCTCTCTCTCTCTCTCTCTCTCTCTCTCTCTCTCTCTCTCTCTCTCTCTCTCTCTCTCTCTCCCCTCTCCCATTTGGCTTATACAATGTAGAGAAATGAACTGTATAGATCAAGACTATCTCATCATTCAGAGGATTAGGGGGGAAATGTGCTCTCAGGGAAGTTCCAGACCTGAGCTGGAGTCCACCAGGAGCCCAGCCAACCCATCCCTTCCCTGCCTGACACTCTAGAGTCCACCTCAGCTCTTTTACGGGTTCAGATGTTACATGTTCCCCTCATTCTCATGTTTGGATGTTTGGTCCCCAGAAGATGGTGATGGATGGATGGCTATGGAACCTTTAGGAGGTGGAGAATCACCAGGGAGTGGACGGGCAGACAACTGGAGGCAGGCCTTCATAGTTTGTAGCCAGGTCCAGCTTCCTGTCTGGTCTCTGTTTTCTGGTCCAAGGAGGCAAAGAAAACACACCCCTGCTGCAACGCCTGTCCAGTCATACTGAGCTGTATCCTCAAACTGTGAGACAAAACAACTCCTCAATGCCTGGCGTTGCGTCTCAGGTGTTGAGGAGGATATATTTTTTATAAGCCAGCCTGACTCCATCAAAGACTTCAGATTCAGTATCAGGCTGACTGGGCCTGAGTTTCAGTTTCTTTGAAAATGAAACTTCAATTCTTGGCAAAACCATAAATCTCAGGAAGCCGATCAGCTCCTACCCTGACACCTGTCCTGAGCCAAAAACAATGACTTAGTAACTACCCCGGAAAGTCCCTAAGCGCTGGGCCAATCCTGAGTGCCTCTGTATCCCCTAGACTATTGCCAACCAATCTCTGTAAAGATTTCCTAAACACCTTGGAAATTCCCTAGCTGCCTCTAAATTAAGCCTGCAAGCTCACTTCAGGATTACCATTTTGTGAAGGTGGTGATCCCTGCATGCTGGAAATCTTTGCAGAATAAATGCTCTTTGCTTTGCATACTGAGTCTGGGGTCTTTCTTCAGCAGCTCACCTGGACCCCAACAGTGTTTGGTGAGAGTGATGAGAAATGTAGCGCAGACTCCCATCTCCACCTCTCTCGGCAGTTTCAGCGATCCAAGTTTCAAATGCCCTCATTCCTAAGACCCCACAGGCTCTCGCTCTCCATGAATCACAGTTCTGCGTGGAGGAAGAAGACGCTGAGCACAGATCGACTCACAATCCACCCCACTGCTGGGTAAACAAACGTGAAGCCGCCTCCACAGTGCCTACATAGACCAGACAGAGAGGGTCCTCATGCAAGGCTTACTGAGGACTAGGCAGCACTCCCCCCAAAGTATCACCACCATGCTGGCTATACAACCACTTAAAAGAAATTATTTTTTTATTTATTTGACTGTGTGTATGCATGCGCAAGTGCCCACATACGTGCAGGTGCCCACAGAGCCCACAAGACGGTGTCAGATCCCTTGGAGCTGGGCTTGCAAACAGCTATGAAACACATGGCATGGGTGATAAGCACTGAACTCTGGTCCTCCTCAAGAGCAGCGAGCACTCTTAACCTCTCAGCACTCGGTCTCTCCAGCCCTGCTTTCAGCCATTTTTTTTCATTCTGCATAATTGCTCATCTGTTCCCCTATCTCTAACCTTGTTAAATGTTAAAAGTGCCTGGAAGGTGGGTGGCTCTTTATTTATTAATTTTATCTGAAAAGTATATTTAAAGGGTTTTTTTCTTTTTATGTCTATTTGGTGTGTGTCTGTGTGAGTTTATGTGCACCACCTGTGTGGGGGTGTCTCTGGAGGCCAGAGACATTGGATACTCTGGAACTGAAATTACAGGCAGTTGTAAACCTCGGGGAACCAAACCTGGGTTCTTAGCAAGAGCAGTAAGTACTCTTCCTGCCTTAGCCAACTCTCCAACCCTAGGAAACATCACTTACAAGGTATGTCTGATGGATTCTTAAGCCAGTTTTCCAGATTAGACTTGTCGCTGTTGTTGTTCTGAATGCCCGAGCTAGGGGTCTCCAAACCCCTAGGTCCTAATACTTACTCTCAGACACCGAACACTGAGAGAGCGGTCCTGAGGCAGGCCGAATTGAGCCTAAGATATAGTGGTGACAATAATAATAACAGCTGGCAGAAGGAAAGTCCAGAAAAAGAAATGGACGTGAAAGAGGGAGAAAATGGGCTACCGCACTCACAACCACAAGGTGTTCTGTAGCAAGCATCTGGGGGACTCTGGCCAACCCTTTCCGCAAGCAATCTGGGGACACTGGCAGTGATAATTGGGCTACCCTCCCACTCTCAGAATTGCTGTCACCCCTAGAAGTCTCTGCAAGTGCTTAGCTTGATTATACAAAATATTACCGGTTATTTTCATTTACGCAAATAGCTTTCATTTGCAGCTAATCACCATGTAGCACAAAGATGATCATGTGTTGATTAACTTTACTTTAAGATTAATTTCACCATTAAACTTCTGCACTTTTTTGTTGTTGTTGTTGTCCAGGGTTCTTGGTTTGTTGTGTGAACGGAATTGATTGTGTGCCCAAACTTTAAAAGAGCCAGAAGGAGCATCATCTCCTCGGATACCAGGCTAGAATACAGATGACTCACACAGACGTCCCCCGGAAGTGAGGACGAGTGAGCATTTTGAACAGCAGCTCTTGTATGAATATAGGAATGTTGGAGCTGGTGAGATGGCTCAGAGATGGTTAAAAGCTGTGACTGCTCTTACAGTGGACCCTGGTTCCATTCCCAGCACCCACACGGTGGCTCACGACCATTTGTAACTCCAGTCCCAGGAGACCTGACACCTTCTTCTGGCCTCTGTGCACTGCAAGAACATGGTACACAGACACGCATGCAGTCAAAACATGAATACACATAAAAGAAAAAGGAAGGCTTACACATTTAAAGAAAGCTATCTGAATATTCTTTTCAAGGTGGAGAGACTTTTGGAGTTAGGAAGACATACACTATAGTCTGTCTAATGACATTCTGAAGGTGCTGATAGAGAGAAGAGACACTGTGGAGGCGTGCTCAGTGTAAACTGATAGGCTGGGGTCAGCTTGCCTGGGACAGTAACTGACCATGACCCTCAGGAAAGTTGCATGGGAGGCTGTGGAAAGGCAACTGACATTTGTTGTCTTAAGAACTAGCACCGATAGATACTTTGTAACAGAAATGGAACACTAATGCAGAAACAAGATACCATCTACAGAGCCCTGTCTGTAGGCCACATGTTACCAGGTTCAGTTCTTCACAACCCCAAAAGTCTTAGTGCCCTTAGCATCCTCAAAAGAAGAAGACAGATATGAGACTCCTAGCGATGGTTATATGGATATCACAGAGTCTGACTTGAAATCAGAGCTGCTGAGCAAGGAAACTCAAGGGATTTCAGTTCTACGTGATCCCCAAGGTGAAATAATCTTTAAACTAGTTGGACAGAGTGGCGCACGCCTGTGATCCCACCACTCAGGCAGGTAGAGACAGGCAGGATCTACAATGTGTGTCCAGGACAGCCAAGGCTACACAGAGAACCCCTGCCTCAGAAAACAAAACAAACATCTTTAATCTCCAGACTCTCAGCTTCCTCTTTTGGAAAGTGGGATAATAAATGAGCCTTCTTTTCCTTCTGCTGAGTTCCAGCTGCTTGCTGTTGAAATGGGCAAGTTCAGGAAACCTGGGGAAACGGTGCTGGTCCTGGCTGGATGCTACTCCAGATGCAAATCTCTCATCATAAAGAACATTGGTGATGGTACCTCAGATGGCCTTTACAGCCATGTTGCGGTGGCTGGAACTGACCACTGTCCCCCAAAAGTGACAGCTGCCACGGGCAAGGTGAAAATCACCAAGAGATCAAAGATCAAGTGCTTTGTGAATGCACAAGTACGTGGGTACTCTGTGGATATCCCCTTGGACAAAGCTGTTGTCAACAAGACCGTCTTAGAGACTCTTTACAGCTCTGAAATGCAAAGCCAGGAAGGAGGCCAAGGTCAACTTTGAAGAAAGATGCAAGATAGGGAAGAACAAGTGGTTTTTCCAAAAACTTTGCCTTTAGATATATTTTTGTTTCCACCATTAAAAATTTAAAGGGAGGGAGTGTGATAATATTTTGCTTACCCAGACTGAGAGTGTGGCTCAGTGGTAGAGTATGCATCGAACATACCTGAGGCCCTGGAGACCACAGGAAAAGAAATGTATAGACTTAGCACTGAGGGTCTGTCTTTGTATGGCCGAACAGGATCAGACACAAATACCATACAACACAATGTGATACCCAGTGCAAAATTGTTAGACAAAATTTCTGCTTTCCTTGCGGTTCTGTCTCTCCCCTTCTTCCTGCTCCAACTCCCTCCTTCCTTCCTCCTCCTCCTTTTCTCCCCTCCCTCTCCCCTGTTTCTTTTCTTGCCCCCTCCTTTCTTTCCATACTCTATACTTTCTATGCCACCCCCAGCCACTGCTTGGTTTAGGGAAGGATAAACCAGAGAGCTCTGGAGAGCCTGCATTCTGGTTAGTCATCAATGAATCACTGGGACTTTGTCCCTCTGGAGAGAGAAGCAGCCTAGAAGCTTCTCAGTTCCACAGAGCTGGCTGCACCCCCAGCAGGGGCTCTGGACATAGCTGCTGGATGATGGATGACACTGTTCCTCCAGGTGATGTGCTCACTGGATGAGGACAAGCCATTTCTCTTTGTGGAATGGTTTTCCTGCTGTGACTGTGACACCAAACTGGGGCTCTTCTACAGAGAAATAGGACACCTGGCCTCAATGGGGGGAGCGGGGAGGTAATGCAGAAGGCACAGGATCTGTGACCAGAAGGTCTCCATCTGACTCACAATGGTGGCGCTGCTCTGATCTGCAACCTTGAGAAAATGATTTACCTCTCTGAGCCTCAATGTTCTCACCTACAAGAAGAGGATAGTGGAGGTGATGTGTTGGAGACCGTGAAGCGTGAGAACAGGTCCTTCAAGCGCAATGTGTTTGTGACTGATCACAAATATTAGTGGTGGATAAACTTGTGTGTTTCTCTAGCAGTGAGGAGAGAACAGAGGTGAAAGCCAGTGGGATGACGCCCTGGAATGTTCTTGAGTGGAATGTACAGTGGATTTATCTGCTTTCTTTGGGAGACTCACTTATGGTCCCTTGGAGCTTTCACCATTAAAAACAAAAACAGGCAAACAAAGCACAGCATGGAGGTGGTGGCGCACACCTTTAAACTCAGTACTTGGAAGGCAGAGGCAGGTGGATCTCTGAGTTCGAGGTCAGCCTGATTTACAGTGTGAGTTCCAGGAGAGCCAAGGATACTCAGAGAAACCCTGTCTCCAAAACCACAACACAAAAAACAAACAAATCTCTTCTGTTTCTCTCCTCTCTCTCTCTCTCTCTCTCTCTCTCTCTCTCTCTCTCTCTCTCTCTCTCTCTCTCTTTCTGTCTCTCTTCCTCCTCTTCTCCTCCTTTTCTCTCTCTCCTTTCTCTCTCACCCCCTCCTCCTGCACAGCAGCCAAGAGCTGCTCCAAATAAACCTGCATTTATATACTTTAAAAGCAAACAAACAAAAAACAGCTGGGCAGTGGTGGTACACGCCTTTAATCCCAGCACTTGGGAGGCAGAGGCAGGCAGATCTCTGGGAGTTTAAGGCCAGCCTGGTCTACAAAGTGAGTCCATGACAGTAAAGGCTACACAGAGAAACCATGTCTTGAAAAAAACAAAACAAAACAAAACAAAAACCCTGCATATATTACTGACCAGAACTTAGCACAGGCAGTGACAGTGTTGGACAGATGTGAAATACCAGAAACCTGGGCCTGGGCTCTGCGGGTCACCCCAACAAAGCTAACTGAAGGAGGGAGGGGCTAGAGTGCATCACCGAGAGGTAGCAATCATCTTACAACCTGACCCACTGAATCCCATGTCCCAAGCTATGACCAACCCCCAGCCACCCAGGCACTCACTGTAACCTGAACTTGGGGAGGCAAGAAGGCAACAGGCCTAGTCCATCTTGGCAAGGAGTCCTGCTAGCAGGAGCTTGAGGCAGCTGGTCAAGTTTCATCTACAGTCAAAAAGTAGAGAACAGTGAATGCTCAGACTCAGCTAGTCCTTTATATGCAGCCCATGGCCTGAGCCCAGGGAATGGTGCTGCCCACTTATTAAATGAGTCTTCCTACCTCAATTAACCCAAGCAAGATAACCCTTCACTGGTGTTACCAGAGATTAACTAGCCATCAAATATATTTTAAATTTTTTTTTAGATTTATTTATTTATTATATATACAGTGTTGTATCTGCTTGTACCCCTGCAGGCCAGAAAAGGGCATCGGATCACATTATAGATGGCTGTGAGCCACCATGTGGTTGCTGGGAATTGAACTCAGGACCTCTGGAAGAGCAGTCAGTGCTCTTAACCTCTGAGCCATCTCTTCAGTCCCTAGTCATGAAATATTATCAGTCACAACCAGAAACACAGGTCTGTCACAAAAATGCCAAATAACTTCTGGCCAAGTCATTTAATCTGTTGGAGCCTCTGTTTCCTCCTTAGTAAAAAAGAGGAGGTACCATTTTCCCTGACTTCCTCACACTGCTGACATTGAAGATCACCTTTCAAGACAAGAACAATCCAAAAGCCATGAGAACAAAGATGTTATTTAAATGCCTTGTGTTAGGGAAGTGGTGAGACAGACAAAAGCAATAAGCTAGTTTATAGGGCCAATAATGCAGTAAAAATGAAAACAAAGCAAGTTCCTCTTAAATTAGTTTGTCCAATAGTGGGCCCAAATTTGAATTCTCCACTTCCCCTGTCCACAGTCTGTCTGTTGTGTATGTCTCTGCCTGATGCCCAGGAGCTGAGTTTGTTCCTAACAAAGGGCTCTGCTCTGTATTTATTGAACAGCATTGAAAACATAATTCTTTACAGAAACCTTTAAAAGACTTTCACAAGAGAAGTTACTTCATCGACCGTGAATAGCACTCAAAATTTGACATAGATGTTGTCAACCTGTATCTATATGTTGATGCAACATTTATGGGATGTTTGCTTTGCTTAAAGTTGCTTCCAACCTCTTAGCTGCTCTCAGCAACACACACACACACACACACACATACACACACACACACACACTATTCTGCGTCAGGGATACTGAAAAGTGTATAGCTTAAGATTAAGGCCATGAGTTTAATGTAGGCTGCAAAATCTGATTACATGGCAAATCTAAGGCATAACAGGTTGGTTACACTGCTCTCTTAGAGGTAGGTTCAACTTAAACAGGCTGAGTACACAGTAGGATATCAGGTTGAGTATATAGTTTTAAATGATCTCTAGGCATATTTGGTGACAAACTATAAAAAAAAAAAAGTTCAGACTCTTTGGGATCAAGAGATACTTTCAGAAAAGTATATCACCACAAACAGGTTAGTTTTCTCAACTTGACCCAAACTAGAGTTACTTGGAACAGGGAACCTCAGTTGAGGAATGGCCTACATCAAATGACCAATACACATGTCTGTGGTAGCATTTTCCTGATTGCTAACTGCTAAAGGAGAGCCCAGTCTACGATGAGCCTGGCCTGTTTAAAACAGCACCTAAACATGAGCCTGCAAATAATCCAGGAAGTAGAGCTCCTCCATGGTCTTGGCCTCAGTTGCTGCCTTTAGGTTTCTGCCTTGAGTTGCTGCCTTGGTTCCTGTCAAGGGTGGGCTGTAACTCATAAGGTGAGTCCTTTCCTCCCCACATTGCCTTTAGCCAGGGTTTTATCACAGCAACGGAGAAGCATGCTAGCACAGATGGACATACACAATGAAAGACAGTTGACTCTTAGAAACATGGCCACGAGTAGAAAATTCAAGAAACATAATAAAGGACCAGAAAGATGGCTCAAATGTTAAGAGTGCTTCCTGCTCATCTAGAGGACCTGAGGTTGACCCACATTGGGCAACTCACAACTGCTTGTAACTCCAGCACCAGAGGGTCCAAAGCTCTCTCGTGGCTTCTGTGGGTGTACCTACACATGTGGCATGCTCACATACAGACACACCTGTTGGAGGTTGGTCTGATGTATTGTGATGCTAATTACTGCTTGCTAGCTCTACCCCATTTGTACTATGCCTAAGAGCGTAACCTGTTTGACCAATAAAAAGCCATCTGGGCAGGGCAAATGGGATGGGGGTGGCTAAGGTTTCCAGGGCTTAAGGAGACAGAGAGAATTTTGGGAGGAGGAGAAACAGGAGGAGAGGAGAAAAAGGTGGAGGTTGCGCATGGATTAGGTGGAGGAGAAGCACATGGCCAGCGTGGATGGAGAGTTGGCCCAGATGATGATAATTAGCAAGTATTTGGGATTATGGATGGGAAGTAGCTTGATAGAAGTTACTAGAAGCAGATGGCGTGGGACTGGGGCCAGGTATCCCATACCTACCCTCACTATGGGAAGTAGTTTAGGGGATTAATATCTGCCCTGCCCCAGGTTAAATAAGACTATTTTAAAATATAACAGGTGTCTGTGTCTTGATTGATTGCTAACAGGTTAGAAAATACTGTAGTAATAATAATTATAGACCCAATAATAAACATTATTAGGCCATACAGGCAAATTAACTGCAACACATACCATACACATAAGTAAAATAATGAGCTATGTCACAATACTATTCACATGAATTAAAATACATGCTCATAAAACAACCATTACTTTTTTTTTTTTTTTTTTTTTTTTTTTTTTTGAGAATCCAACATTAAATAAATACAATAGAGATGGGGTGAGGATTTGGCATTAAGATGAATGAGTGAATGGCAGGGGTCTTGCATGAACCAGTGGCATCATGTGACACAAGGCACAGATTAACATAATCCTCCTCTGTACCTGAGGAAAAAAGTATCTGTATTATTGAACATCAGCTTCATATAAAAGAAGATGGACAATCTTTTGAGATGTGGCCATTCACTTACTTATTCACTGAGTAAAAACATTTGCTCAACATCTAGAGCATGAGGCTATGTGCCAATTACCAGGAGGATGGAGGGGTTTTGTTTTTGTTTTTGTTTTAATCCCTCCTCTACATTCTCTTGTTTGCAGACAGAGGTACAAATAGTCACAAGGCAGTAGGTAGTCTCCGTATGTGACTTGCTTTTGTGTCACTGTGACAAAACGCCTGACAGAAATAGTGCAGAGGGGATGATTTTACTTTGGCTGATGATGTCAGACCTTTCAGGCCATTATGGTGGGGAAGGTAAGGCAGAGCATCTCAGTCCGTGGCAGCAGAAGGATGAGGTGGAGGAGAGCCGCTCACATAGTGGCAGGCCAGGAAGCAGGGAGTGCCAGCAGGAACGAGGAGCGGGAGCTCATGTTCAAAGCTCACAACAGTCTGTAACTCCAGTTCCAGGGGGATCAGACATTCTTCTGACCTCCAAAGGCCCCAGGCATACATGTATTTTATATACATACGTGTGGAGAAAAATTCATATACGTGATATAAAAATAAATAACTATTAAGGAAGAAAATTCCTATAGTCTTAACACTTCAGCCTCCTGAACAGTCTTTACTAGCCTCATGTCTGTTGGCATTTGAGGTTTCCAAATTCCCACCAGAATTATAAGTTCCACTTCACAGCATTCAAGGGCTTTTCAAACCCACATTTCCAGTTTTCCATATTCTTTCGGCAAATCAGTTCCAAAGGCCTAAGGACCATGTGGTCAGGTTTAACCTCATGAACAACCCATTTTCTGTGTCTATTTTCGGTACGAGATACTTCTGTACCAGCGTGACATACTGCCTGGCAATTTACGGGAGGGGGGGGTTAATGTGGCTCATGGTTTCATTCCCTCTTAGTGTCAAGAGCAGGGAGGGACAGCTCAGTCTATGGTGGCAGGAGCCTGTGGGGATGAGATCTCTTTGCATAGCAGACCTAGAAGCAGAGTATAGGACTGGAACTAGGAGGAAGGAGCAAACATTCAAAGGTCACCCCCTTGCAACCTATTCCTGCCAGCTTAAGCCCGCCTCCTAGAGGTGGCATCATCCACCAGGGAGGAAGCATCCATGCTCTTGGGGGACATTAGAGATTCCAACCATAACAGTCTGGGGTCCAGAAAAAACAACCGCAGGGACAGATGCGGCACTGGCCTGGGAAGGGAGCGGACTGGACAGTCAGATGCATGGGCAGCAGTGGACAAAAGTGAGGACAGAAACATGAGGCCCAGTTCAGGGGTACTGAGATGAAAGGCAGTGTCTCCCCCAGTGACTGCCCCCTCCACGGAACCCAGAAGAGCTGAGCCAGGGGCGCAGGCATAAGCCCACTGCCGAGGACCTAGGAGAACAAGACAGGGAGTTTGAATTCCCCTAAAGACAAGCAAAGTGCAGCAAACTAATGAAAACACCATGCTCAAATCGTCCTTCAAGCTTCCACCCCAGACGCTACATGACAAATGGTTAAAGGAGAGGAATGTGAGAGGCGAGGATCCTATCCGGCTGCCATAGGAGCTTTGCCCGACACAACACAGTCATGGCTGAGGCTGGAGACAGAGAAGCCTGAAAGAGCAGGCCGCAGAATCTAGAATTGTGCTCATGGAGTCTGATTGTCTTCAGACTCCAGAACAAGAAACGCAGGAGGAAGGAGTGTGGGCAAGACCCTGAATGCAGTTTGGGAAGGATGGGGCTCAGGGAGCATGGGTAGTACACACACACAAAACAAGAGAGGATTCTGGGCTTGAATATCTGCATCAAGAGCACTGTGACATAGAGCCATGGAGAAATGGCAACTCTAGAAAGAGAGGAAAGAAGAGGGGGAAGAGAGAGGGGCAGTCAGAGAAGGGAATCAGAGTGAATGAGCCAGGTGGAGCGGCACACACCTGTAATCCCAGCACTCAGTAGTGAGAAGATCACTTGAGTCCAAGATTTAAGATCAGCCCAGTTCTCACTGAATAAGTAAGTGAATGAATTGATCAATCAAGTCGAGGAAGAGGCAGATTTAAAGAAGGAATCGGGCGGGGGGGGGGGTCAACAACAGGTCAACACAGACAAGTCAAATAACAGCTGTGGCAATATATTATGATAAAAAATATCTCTTACATTCTGAGAGACTAGAGCTTTTTGCTGAACCACATAGCCATAGTTAATAACACACCTTAAGGCTTAAGACTGCTATACTATTGTGTGCCCAGCCCTTTTGTTTTACGTGCTTTCTAATGTAACAGTCAACCTTACTTGCTTTGGACTGCCCATGTAATCATCTTTTGCAACCTAAATTAATGCACAGCTGTAATCTTAAGTTATGTACTCTCCCATGCCTCTGACCCGGAACAATGCACGTGCATCATTTGCTGAAAGCAGCAAATATGGAGGTTGAAAGCAATATTCTAAGATGAATATCCACCATAAATGCTGAACACAACATCTGTATATTAGTTGATAAAAAATGTTTGTTGTCTGGGTCAGTTGGGGGTCAGTTGGAGCCAGTGACTGAACCCCTTGTAAAGCTCTGTGCAAGATTTCTATAAAATATCTCTCTTTCCTTCTCATGCTGCTTTCTGTACAGTTCAATAAATACAGAGTGGAAGCCCTTCGTTAGGAGGACAAAAGATATTGGGAGCTTGAAGTAGAGATTTAGAATCCGGGCTTGCCCTTGGCTAAATGACTCCAAAGGGGAAGCACTTGTATTTCTTCCTTTAAGACACTGACGCATTCCTGGTGGGTTGGAGTTAACCACTGATGCATTTAACTCATGCAAACCTCAAGACTGGGGTTGTAACAACCAAAAGGTCACTGGTTGCAGTAGGAAATGGCTCCCACTGCAGAGTCTCAAGAAACAAAATAGAGACTTCAGGGGCACAAAAAAAAAATGTCCAAGAAGGGTCATTTGGGACAGATACATAGCTAGAGGGTCCAAAAAGATATTTAAGATTGTGGAGAGGACCAGTGGGGAAGGGAGAGGGTGGAGCCATAGGTGAGGGGGACGGTAGATGGAAGGAGATGCTGGGGAAGGAACGTAGGCTGCCATGCTGAAGGGATGTGGGTGGGTGGAAGAGGAACAGTTCTTCCCTGGATGCAATGAGATTTCCTAAACTGATACACCGTCCACAGCTACCCACTGCTCTGAAGGGTGATAATGTGAAAGTGTCTTTTCTTCTTCTGATGTGATTGCTATCTCCAAGGCTTACTGCCCCCATCTGATTACCTAGGCTTAGCCCTAGAAGCTTCTAGCCTCCATACAATCTAATCTAGGCTTAGAATGATTTCAGCCTCTGAGACCTACGGTGGAATAAGCTCACCCTTTCTAGATCTTTCTGAACTCTTGCTGGCTGATTCAACTCAGCTGTTCTGGCTCAAACTTCTCTCTGAGCTGACTGATTTGAACTGGCTTCTCTCAGCTTCTGAGTGAATTGCTCTGCTTGGCCTCAACCTAACTCTAGCAATTTATTCTAGTCTTCTGGCTCCTTCTCATTGACTGGCTTGTTCTGTTTTCACCTGAGTCTAGTTTGTTCTCTTTTCAACCTGTCTCTGTAAAACTCTCCTGTAAAACTGCCTCCTCCCCCTGCTCCTCTCTCTCTCTCTCTCTCTCTCTCTCTCTCTCTCTCTCTCTCTCTCTCTCTCTCTCTCTCCCTCTCAATCCACCTCTCTTTCCTCTATCTTCTCATGAGAGTTAGGCATATCCTATTCTGTCAAATCTTTCTCTGATCTGTCACTTTGCCTCTCAATTAGACATCACTTTCAAATGTGAGTGCTTCTTTCTACAAATTATCCTTCACTGTTAGTGATTAGAGGTGTGTGCTAAGGAGATGTCTGCATGCCAGCTGGATCACACAGAGAAGCCATGTTGCTGGATTAAAGTTCCTCTACAAGACAGGCATTGGCCGAAGAGACTCTACTCCATCATTGCCCCATTTCCTCTCCCAGGCTTCCTTCAATAGTGGCAAGAACACTGTATGACAAAGAGCCATGATGGAGGGCCACAGTGGAGAGCCAACAGAGAGGGAAATGGGAGGGGGAGCCCAGCCTGTGTGGGCACAGGGGTCCACAGCCCTCTAGCCTAAACTCAGGGCTCTGCTCAACTGTAAGACTACTAGCCTGGAAACTGTCGCATGTGGGCTCAATTTTCTTAATTGATATATTTTATTAACAACTTAGTGACTGAGCATACATCACTTATAACCCGACTAACCAAAACAATAGGAAATGAGGATTAATAGACACAATAACAAAACTGTAAGGATATCAGTTCTGAGGAACGATTCTCCTGGCACAATCTGCAGGATTTCTTCTGCTGGAACCTAGAGTAACCAGAACCCAGAACCTTAGCAGGAGTCAGAGCCCCGAAGCCTTTCCTCAAGCGGTTCTCTCTAGGAGCGTCTCGAAGTGCAGCGATGAACAGCCAAAATTATTCCAAGTCTCCAAAAAGCCCCGCCTCCATTTCTGGGCTCATTTATATATCTCCTCCCAGAGTCTGTTCATGAGATCTTTTCAGCTGGCAACAATCAAGCTCCCACACGAGGTGGTCAGTCTTCTAGTGGATTAGCCTCACCTGTTCTCTCATGAGACCGGTCCAATCCCACACTTGAAATCCTAAAAAACAGGTTTATCTCTCCTTCAGTCCTGGCTTTGTACTTTAAACCTGTTCTCACCGTCCCCAGATCCAAACTCTGGATCCACCTCGTGTGTGTGTGTGTGTGTGTGTGTGTGTGTGTGTGTGTGTGTGTGTGCATGTCTTCATGCAAGGCACATGTGTATGTATATGCATATGCAGGGACATAGTTGACACTGAGTGTCTTCTTTGGTCACTCTATATCTTTGGTCACATCTTCTATATTGAGTCAAGACTTCTTTTTTGTTTGTTTTGTTGTTGTTGTGTTGTTTTGTTTTGTTTTGTTTTCAGTTTTTTGAGACAAGGTTTCTCTGGATAGCCTGGGCTGTTCTGGACTCGCTTTGTAAACCAGGCTGGCCTCGAACTCACAGCTATCCGCCTGCCTCTGCCTCCCTAGTGCTGGGGTTATAAGTGTTTGCCACCATGGCTGGTGCAGGCCTTCTTGTTTAAGCCCAGAGTTTGCCAGTCTAGCTAGCCAGCTTGCTCTGAGTTTCCCTGTCTCTACCTCTGCTGTGCTGAGGTTATAGCCAAGACATTACACCTGCCCAGCATTTACACAGGTGCTAGGGATCTGAACCGTGGTCCTTACAATACTTGTGTAGCAAGCATTTTACCTGCTGGGCCATCTCCCTAGGTGCCCCACTGCCACCACTACCATGTCTCATTACTCACCCTGCCCTGGGTCTCAGAAGTCTGTTTCTTATCTCTGAGCTCTCATTCTTGGCTTAAGAGTTTTGTCTTGCTGCATTTTACACCATAGCTTTTGATAATCATGGACATAGTCGTGTACTGATGTCCCTTTCTTATTCAAAAAGGTATTCGGGTTATTTTAACAAGGACACACTGACTGTGGGTGCTGGCTAGTTTTGTATCAACTTGATACAAGCTCTAGTCATCTGAGAGGAGAGAGCCTCAACTGAAAAATTGAGAGAATGTTTTAAATTAGTGATTGATGGGGGAAGGCACAGCCCATTGCATAAGAAAGCAGGCTGAGCAAGCCATGAGGAGCAAACCAGTAAGCAGCACCCCTCCATGGTCTCCGTATCAGCTCCTGCCTCCAGGCTCCTGCCCCGCTTGAGTTCCTATCCTAATTTCCTTCAGCGATGGGCTATGATGTAGAAGTCAAATAAATCCTTTCCTCCCAAAATTGCTTTTGGTCTTAATGTTTCATTACAACAATAGTAACCCTAAGTAAGACACTGTGGGATAATAGAAGTTCCTAAACATGAGATAATGAGTAGGAATGAAATCAAAGTCAAAGGAAGAAGTATGATAAATCTAGTGATTGGGTTAAAATGTCAAAAATGCAATCCATTAGCTTTCACACATTTCTAAACAGTCACGCATTGAGTTCTGAGCTTCCCAGGAGACCTGTAAGGAAAGAAAGACAATGAGGTATGCAATTCATGGGGCGTTTGCATTCTCTTAAAGTACTGAAACATAAGAACCAGTCAATTCAAAGTAAGAGAGGCAAAAAGAACCTTCAGGGTGTGAATGAAAGAAAGCCCTCCTCAGGATCAAGATGCAGGCTGAGGACAGCAGCAGCCCTCCAGGAGCCTTCTCTGAACAGCTGTCTCCACTGGAGGAAATTGATGAGATATTTGATAAATTTAAAGTATTCAGATTCAGAAAGTTTAAACATAAGTGAGTGATAAAATACATGGAAATGAAGCAAGGAATTGAAGCAACAGTTAACCTCAGCTGCCACACACACACACCAAAAATTACATTACAGTGGTGTTCACATAGTCACAGTCATGTGATCCTCAAATGCTGATAGCAGCTTAAAAGAAGTGTTGATAAAACTCTCTCGTTGTAGATAGAAGAAGAAAGTGGCTGTGAGATAATGCTCACTGTTGTTTAATCTACTGGATTTTGGGGTAATTTACAGCTCAGTATAAAAATGCAAAAGTAGGACTCAATAATGTCTAAAACAAAATTCAATAAGTAGCAATCTAAACTTTTTATTTAGAGATGTGAAGGGTGCATATATATTTACACACATACACACATAAGTAAGCATATCTATACACACATATATAAGTAAGCATCTCTATACACACATATATACATATGTATATAGATGCATATATGTGTATTTATACATACATACATACATATGCACATATATGATTACAAAGGTTGGAATATGTTTATAATCTCACTTCTTTAGCCAAAAACAGAAAAACAGTTTATTACCTATGGTTAACTTCTGGTAGCTAACATTCTCTGGCAATCTAAACTTGTTATTTAGAGATAGGAAGAAAGATACATACACACACACACACACACACACACACACACACACACACACACATACATGAATGATAAAGGCTTATGAAAGTTAGAGTATGTTTATAATCCCAGCAAAAAGGAAACAGAGTCAGTAAAGATCCTGAGTTTGAGCCTAGCCTGGGTTACATAGTAAGAGCTTGTCTCAGAAAACAAAACAACAAATTAGAAAGCTGGGGCTAGAGATCTGCTTCCAGGATGGGTCACCCACGTGGCTGGCTAATTACTGCTGACTGTTGACAGGAGGCCTCATCCCTTGCCACAGGATCTCTCCATGGTGCTGCTTCCGTGCCCTCACAGCATGGCGCTTTGCCTAGAGTGGACAATATAAGAAAAAGACATGGTAGCAGCCATAGTGTGTTGTAGGGCACGCGGATGGTGCCACCAGAGGAACTGGCATAGAAATGGTGAGGTGGAGGGTGTTCAAAGCCCTGGAAATCTCAAACTTGAGATCCGCCGCAGTAAGAACCACTCCCTCCCTGCTCTGAGCCTGGCACAGGTAACCCTGCGACCCCCAACTCTCCAGTAGACATCTAGCTGACGCCTGGATGCAAACAGAGCATCACCAACGTGCCAGCCATAACCAATGGAATGTATTCACCCCCAAACCACTCCCTACTCCCCAAGGTTTATATAGTACTTGTTCACCATGAATAAACAGACATAAGCTGCTTTATTAATAAACAGTCACAAGCTGATTCACCAAAGATCGTCTAAGATGTGAGTATGGGGGGGGGGTGAGTGGGGGGGGGGATCCTAGGGACCAAAGCTGATGCCTCTGAGGTTCCTGCCCACTAGGCAAGTGCCCTATCACTGAGCTACACCCCAGCCTCTGTAACTACAGTATCATCTCTAGCCCAGGCTCAGAAGCCACACTATTATTGCTGGCACAACATATTAGTTAGACATATCAGCCCTATTTAGTGGGGGGATGTGAATATACAAAGGTGTGAATTGCTAGGAGGCATGAATCACTAAGATCGACAGCAAGTGTTCAGGCCGTAGAAACTTGCCCAGTACCTTGAACATTATCCATAACATTCTTCTAGTGTCTGAGGGGGTCAGAAGAAGGCATTAGATCCCCTGTAATGGCGTTACAGGGGGTCGTAAGCGATCATGCAGGTGCTGGGAACTTCCTCTGTAAAAGCAGCATGTGCTCTTATACACCGAACCACCTCCAGCCCCCATTCTGAACATTCATGATGAGTACCTGAGGAGTTAGGACAATTACATAACAGAAATCTTAATGAAAAGGCCTAGCTAAACAGAGGCCTCAAGTATGTATATAGGCACCCAATTCTCTTAAAGGTTGACTTTTCTGTGGCTTCAATTTATGGACTCTAGAGGAATGCTGGAAACGAGTGTCTTTTACCCCCAATAACTCTACTTTTTTTTTCCCTCCCAACTGAGCATTTGGTGAATGTTGGGCTGCAGGGATCTCAGTGTCCTGCTATCTGACAAGAACATGGAGTTCAGCTCCTCCCTGTTAGCAGTTAAGGGCAGACCAATATTCTTTAACAGGATGAGCTGGAGATGGGCAGCCAGCCATCTATGAAAGTTCAGGAGCCCGGCTAGGGCATCTGTTTGGCTGGCAGGAGAACTTCTTCCGAGGAGTACCTGCCCTAGTTACAGACAGCCTTGGCATTTTGAGTGTTCCAACTCTAAATCCACACCCCTCTTTTTAAGCCAAGACCAGGAAAACAACTCCTTCCCTCTGGTTCGTTTCTATGAACCCTCCAATTTTCAGTGCGCAAGCAGCCCCTCCAGTCCTGTCCTTCCAGCATGCAAACCAGTGTCTGAGCCCCTCATACCCTCCCCTGCTTCCTTGTGAAAACTTCCCAGCCAACGTCTAGTCACAGTGGGGGATTCATGGAGACAAAGCTATATGTGGTCCTGCATACCTGTAATTCCAGGGTGTGGGGGTCTGAGGCAGGATCTTAAGTTCGAGGCCAGCCTGAGCTACATAGCAAGACCCTGTTGCAAAAAGTAGTAGTCAAAAAAATCAAGTAGGGAAGGAAAAATGTCTAGACAACCCAGAGGTTGATCAACTGACCCCAAACCACCTCATGGTCTCTTTCAAACACAGCCCACGCAGTATTCACTTGCTAGAGGCTCAGCTTGTGCCATCTGAGACCTCAGCTCTCCTTTCTAGGAGCCCTTGTGCCTTTGTAATTGTAAGTTAGAAAAGGAAGGTTCCAGAGGCAAAGGAACAACCAGAAATTGCAGTAAAGATTTTTGTGTAGTTTGTTTTCCTGCTCCCTGTCACCCTGAAAAACACCTAAACATTTCTACCTAAGGAGGTAAAAGCCTTTGTCAAGGGACCCAAATCACAGCCCGGCAAACCAGATGTGGCCCTCCAGATCACAAACCAGATGTGGCCCTCCAGGGGGGTTGTTTGGACCTCATTGTGTTTGGGAAGGTTTTTTTTTTTTTTTTTTTTTTTTTTTTTTTTTGGCCAACATTTACAAGTCAGAAGATTTCGCACACACAAAACCAGATTTGTGGCTTTTAAAATATTTGGGGAACTAAGACAACCGTGAACCCACATTCCCTGGTGGGGAGAATTGGCAAGCTCCTGGCGGCAGCTGCTTTCAGATGGGGCATGGCTCTGCACGGTCCCCACCCAGAGCCAATTTGGTTTTTTTTTTTTTTTTTTTTTTTTATGACTGGATTGCTCCACCCCAATTTTTGTCTTTTGTTTGTGATCTTCATATACTGGTGAATGTTTCTTTCCCGGCAAGCAGTCTTGATTGGTTTGGCATTTCTTGTAAGGCCTTTGGCCTGGTAGTGGAGTCCACAGTGGGAGCAAAGCCTCACCCTTTTAAAGCAGAACAGACGTTTCAGCATCCTCAGAGGCCTACTCTGAGTGGGCGGGCCCTTCCCGGCCAAAGATGGTGCTCCATCACCACCAATCTAGAGTTGTGCACTTCCTCTGGGATTCAAGAATCATAGTGGCGCATGCCTTTAATCCTAGCACTTGGGAGGCAGAGGCAGGCGGATCTCTGTGAGTTCGAGGCCAGGCTGGTCCATAAAGTGAGTCCAGGACAGCCAAGGCTACACAGAGAAACCTTGTCTCGAAAAAAAAGAAAAAAATTAAACAAACAAATAAAAAAAAATCACACTGCATAACCTGGCTCAAGCCAGGAGCCTCTTAGCTGAGCCTGCCCATTTTCATCAATGCAGTGACCAATCTCCAGCTCTCTGGGGCCTCTGGCCCGCCCTCAGCTGCCACACTCACCTTTGAAAAACTACACCGCCTCTTGTTAACACCTTCCATGGGATGCCAGAAACTGTAGATTTCTCAGGGAGAACTTTAAAAGTCTGTGATGTTAGTTTAGGCATGCCGTTCAAATTTTGTCTTACAGACATACCATCGGAGCAACGCTTTCTTCCCTGAGAAATGGAAAAGCCAGTCCTCACTCTCAGGTTGGCCCAGGAACCCCCAGCATTCTCAGTCCACTTGTTCCCTCTGAACCGGGCACCCCTTTCCTTGTGGTTCAATCACTGCAGGTGGAGAGGAGCCTACCCAGGCAGGAGGTCCATCCTGCGATTTTCTCCTGGGTTACCCAGACTGCTCTAGAGAGATCCTGATAAAGCAGCACTGTGCCCTCTTCTTGATATATCTAGCATTCAGTAAAAGAACATACTAGAAACTCAATGAAATGTCACTTTAGGAGGGAATTCTTTCTTGACTTTGTAAAAATCGCAAGCCATTAGACTAGAGATGGTCTCACCCTGTGTTTATGCACCCCTCTTGGCCATTGTCACAGCCCAGACCTTTTTGTTTGGTTAGTTCTTTTGAGACGAGGTCTTATATATAGCCTAGGCTGGCCTGGAGTTCATGGCTCTTCAGCCTCCTCGGTTAGAGGCATGCTCCCCACTTACAGCTTCAGTCTAGTCTTTGCTGATTCTGTGTGTGAAGGCTAAGTCCCTTCCTGAGTGTGTGTGTGTGTGTGTGTGTGTGTGTGTGTGTGTGTGTGTGTGTGTGTATACACATATATATGTGAATATATGTTGGAAAATATAGATAGAGAGATATATGTATTGGAATTCTTGTCTCTTCACTGCCTAAAATGATGCCTCCCAAGGGTGATTCTTAAAAATCTAAGGGCATTGGCTTTGGGTTCAGGTTGGTATTTTGGTTGTTGCTGACTGTCTCATGTGGCACTGGTTAGTCATTTGGCCTCTAAGCTTCTTTCCCGCTCTGCCAAATGGACCTGGCGATGGTGATGCCTAGCTTCTGCTTCTGGTGCCATTGGAGTGAAATGAGCCACCGCCCAGCACTTGCAGCTGATGAAAAGCTTCATAAAGACAGTTGTTCTTGTTAGAATCACTGTGGAATATCCCTCAAGCTTGTGTAAAAGTCAGTCCTTTTAAAGAGGGAGTTTTTCCATAGGATCCCCAAGGATGCATGTACAGAAACCATGGCTAGCAGTAAGTTTCATGTTACAAATGGTATACAAAGTTTTGCACAGCATATTGGGCACTGAGAAATCAAAATTGAGGCAATTCTGGAGAACTTGCAGAACCCGAGGCATGTCCTCTGGCCCCAGTCTGAGAAGCTTCTGCTTACTAAGCTGGAAGATGAACAGGGAGAAAAGGTCTTTGCTCTCACTGGCCTTGCATGTCCCTGTGGAGGGCATTCTTCTTGTGGCTTCATGGGCCTCAAAGTCCTCAGCCTTTGTTCCCCCCATGGTGGCTGCAGGTAGCATATGAGGAAGAGTCAAAGGCCACTGCTTTGAACCCGGTGATTCTGCCTGGTGTGCAGCCAAGACGCAGCTTCATGCATCCCTCACTCCTACCCAGAAGCCAGCAGCGCTTTGCACAAAATGGAGGGGAGCAGCTGGTGGCAAGAGGAGGCCTCCTGGGGGGGGGGGGGGAGGGAGGGAGAGAGAGAGAGAGATTTGGTCCAGGGAAAACAATCTAAAATTTTACATCTTTAGCAGATGGGGAAATCGCCACAGCAGACAAGACCCAGCAGCTGAACAGAAAGAGGTTCTGTGTCCCCCTCTACCACTGCCCCAAGCCCATGGTGGCAGAAGCAGCCCTGTGCTATGCAAGACTCCTTTGGGGTTTGCACGTAGCCCATCTGTGGTGCCAGTCCTCAGCCCAGCCTGCGACCACATGCCTGGTCTGTCCTTTTCCCTAGCAAAAGCCAGTTTCTGGGAGTCACCCTGGCCACAGACCCAGATTGGAACCATCCAGATATTTCCATTGTTGGTCTCAAGAAGTCTCCGGTGCTCCCTCCCTACCAGTAGCATGTGGCATCTTTTCACACACACACACACACACACACACACACACACACACACACAAACACACGAGGTCTCAGTAATAAACAACTTAGCTGCCACCATTCTCTTTCCGCCAAAACCAAAGAACAACCATGAGGGTCATGAGGAAATTAGCACACTCATTCTGCAAGCATGGATTGGTGACATGTGGGAATAATCTGGGGACAGCAGCAGCCCTGCCTCAGGGAGGCCTCCCTGAAGCTCTTCCCCTGCTGGAAATGCAGCAGACAGAAGCTGTAGAGCTCGAATGTTATTTCTCTCACCCCAGGAGACTATGAGAAAGAGGGAGAAAAAGAAAATGAAGCGACGTTAACCAAGCCCAGCATTCTAGAATGTACCAGGAGCTGCTGTCCCCTCAGCAGCTGAAGGGACCTGCCCTAGGGAGCTCATCAGAGGGCCGTGGGTTCATTTGTGGCAGCTCTAGCGGAGGCAGGCCAGGTCCAAAGTGCCCCTCAGCAAAGTGTGAGGTTGGTGGGCGAATTAGCTATGTTCTAAATCACAACACAGGCTAGTCCAGCAATATCGGAAAGAAGAGGGTCGGCAGTGTTGACTGGCAGAGCTCAGAGAGCCAAGCAGAATCCCACAGCTTGGTTCCTACATTGAATGAGAAGAGTGTTGGGGAGGGGGGGGCAGCTCGGCGACGGGTGTCAGAGCTCTCACTAGATGACTTCTAGGAGTTTAGCCCAAGAAGATAACGAGGTTTGCGTCTTTGGAACGGACGTGCTCTCTTCAGTGTGTAGTTCTTCTCCTCCTCCTCCTCCTCCTCTTCCTCCTTCTTCTTCTTTTTAAGGTTTTTTTTTGAGACAGGGTTTCTCTGTGTAACTGTCCTGGCTGTCCTGGACTCACATTTACAGACCAGGCTAGCCTCGAACTCACAACGATCCACCTGCCTCTGCCATCCTCACTGTCACCTAGACAGCGTATCTGGGTGTGTCTGGGAGGGTGTTCCCAGAGAGGATTGAGAAAGGAAGGCTCTTCTTAAGTGTGAATATCACCATCCGGTTGGCTAGGGTCCTAGAATAAAGAAGAGGACAAGTGTGAACTGCGCACCACCGTTTGAGTCTGTTTCCTGTCAAGTTTCCTGTTTCTGTTGAGTTTCCTGTTTCCTGTTTGCCGTTGAGTGAACTGTCACCACGCCTTCACCTCCATGGTAGGACCCAGAACAAACCTTTTTTTCTCAAAGCTGCTTTTTGCCCGGTATTTTGTCACAGCTGCGAGAGAAGTAACTAATACAGAATGTTATTTGCAATAAACATAAATACTCCCCAACAGTCAGCGATGGGCCAAGAAAATGATGAGATTTTTATGCAGCAAAACTCTTATGCAGCCATAAAACTCTCTTGAAGAAAAATTACTGGCATGGGAAATTTTCTCCTACTGTACAGAGAAACCTAAAAACATCTTCCGAGACATTGTTTCTCAATATCTCCAATGGCATATCTGTAAATAAAACAAAAATAAATATAAAATGACTAGATAGGCATATTGTTGTATGGGGCAGGGAAAAGTGATTTTTTTTCTTTCACATTTTCCACAGTTAGCATGTATTATATTTTTAATTAGGCTATATTTTTAAAAAGCAATAATTTGTCTGTCTTCCTAAAAGGCATACTAATTTTTTTCATATATATGCTTTTAGGACAAATGTTTCCTCCTGAGAAGAGACCAGAGCCGGTTGAGACTAAGTGAACATAAGGCAAAGCTGTTGACACAAAAGAGTCCCCAGCAGGGCCAGCTATTAGCAGCATCAGTACAAAGTGAGAAGATGGGGTCCCATTTTCAGAAAGTAAGAATTCCAAGAGAGCAACAGCCCGGAGTCCTTGGAAGCAGAGATGCCAAGTAACATGTGAATACATGGTTCACAGTCCTCAGCCACTGACCTGAAGCAGTATACCTGGCCCAGCAGGTGAGGGGTTGTGCATGGGTACAGTTGCAGGACACCTGGCCCAGCAGGTGAGGGGTTGTGGATGGGTACAGCTGCAGAACACGTGGCCCAGCAGGTGAGGGGTTGTGCATGGGTACAGCTGCAGGACACCTGGCCCAGCAGGTGAGGGGTTGTGCATGAGTACAGCTGCAGGACACCTGGCCCAGGAGGTGAGGAGTTGTGGATGGGTACAGCTGCAGGACACCTGGCCCAGCAGGTGAGGGGTTGTGGATAGGTACAGCTGCAGGACACCTGGCCCAACAGGTGAGGGGTTATGGGTACAGCATCCAGAGATGCTGACAGGGCACATCGCTGCCTCCTCACTCTTCTCTCTGCACACATCTGCATTCAGCACAAGTCCAAGTTTCCAGCAATCAACCCCCAGAAGGGCCACGCTTTATCATATACATGCAAATCAGAGCCAGGGAGATTACTTAAACCCTGGATCACAACTTCTTTTTTTTTTTTTTTTTAAGGCAGTGCTTATTTATTTTAAGAATATCAAAAGAATGTCAAGCCACTTTCTACCTTAAAATTAATGACTGCCCTTAGCTTAGAACAGAATGTATGTGGTTTTTTTTTTTTTT